>NC_091795.1:49290000-49617500 GCF_041296235.1 Equus asinus | reverse complement strand
AAAACCTGAGAAGTATTTTTTTCTTACTTGGCTTTCTGCTTTTTAGTTTTTAGTTTGCCTGAAAACAATAAATGTTATTTGTATATTTAAAGTTTTAAAAATTATAACTGAATCGCAAAATTGTTAAAGTAATAAAACAAACAAAAATATGTAAGGTTAGACTGGAAAGATTGATTTGGTTTAGGCAATTGCATGTTCAGATAATATCCTATATTTACATTATATGAATTTCTATGATAGCTAATTTTAAAATAGTATTGACTTGTTAAATCCATTAAAACAAAAAAATTAATTTCCTCTGTGTAAATTTTGTATAAATACATGGTAAGTTGGCATTTGAAGTTCAAATAGCTTAATTGAGTTTGAAGGGGAAAGGTCATTTAATTGGTCTATTGAAATGTTAACAGAAACAGATATGCCATGGAATAGACTTTAATGGCAGCAGTGTTGCGCTGATGTCTGTATTCACTGGCAAAATTGTTAATTAGGGCACTTTGGTAGTTCATTTGTTTCTGTATTGATGTGCTTAGTCCAGTAGGGAAATCAATTTTGTAGAAGAAATGTACCTGACTAGCTAGAACCCTAAAAGGCATGTATATTTTTTATTCCCAAGAGACTACTATATACAGTAAAACCCGTGTGCTTTTTGAGTTAGAGACCTCTGCTTCTCTTCTGGATAGTAGAATGTCATCATCATTTTCCATTTTACTTCCTTGATAAAGTTAAAAAGTCCTGTATGAACATCTGAATCACTGAGTCTATGTGAAACTTTTCTTAGCTGACCATTTCCAGAAATTAGTGTCATTGTTTTAAGGAAAAACTAAGGAAGAAAAAAGGAAGGAGTAGGGTGTGGGTGGTATTGCTAGCTCTACCCTCTTTAAACTAAGGTGTAAATAGCACATCATTCTGGGTGATGTGTTTTGCTGGGTCTCACTGCTGATTGCATTAACTAGGGAAAACAGCTAAGAAACAGTATTCCAAAGAAAGCTTTATGAGATTCATTTTGTGTAAGTGGAGACTTTATTACGAAGTTCTGTTACTAATGTTGGTCTGGCGCAATCCACACATACATGGTGCAATTTGTACTATTCACTTTTAAAAGCATTTGTGGAGTAAAGAATGCTGTAAGAATCAACTTTCGAACAAATCCCTGATATTAACTTCTAATATTATAACAGTTTGTTTTGTATAAATTAGCGTCACATAGTTCTAAATGTCTGAAAAGTCTTGGAGATCATCTAGTCTAGACCTTTTATTTTACTGATGAAAACACTGATCCCAGAGTAAGAGACTGGCACAGAGCTCTTATTTTCTGACTCCCAGCCCAGCATGTTTTCCTTCTCCTAAGCCACGCTGTTTGCTATATTCCTTTTAAAAAAATCAATAACTGTTTTGAGGAAAACAATGTAGATTTAAAAAAAATTTTAATTATATTGGATTATTTGCTGTAGTGTATACACAGCTAAATGAATCCCTAATTTGAATCTTCTAAATAAATAAAAAATTCATATTCTACTTATCTCATGTAGAATAAACCTTTTGTCGTTTTTGCTCTGAATGTCAGAGAATGTAAAATGTTATCTGTAATAAAAAAATATACTTTAAAAGATTCTTATAGGAAAAAAACAAGACATTTTAATGTAGTAAATTGACACTGATTTTGTGATAATGGAGTACATTTTCTTAGGTTCCAGTGGTTTCAGGTTTTTAAAAATAGATGGCTGTATATTGTTAAAATATTACTAGAAATAATTGCGTCAGTCTTGTACCATGAACATTATAGGTTTATTCCAATGTGCTTTAAAATCCTGAATAGATTATTAACCTGCATCTTGATTCTTTTCACTTATTTTTCAGACTACATGTGTATATAGCCCCTGTTTAGCTTAGTAGGGTAATAAAAATGCTAGAACATTTCATTGTACCAGTATGCAAATATATTTACATAGAAATAAGTCTAGGTTTCCTTAAAGAGGGCAACAGAATTGAAAACTGAGGCCAACAAATAAATGAAAGTTCTCTAAATCCATTGGATAATAGAGGCAGTGTTAAGGCTAACCATAGTGTTGAACTCAACAGAGGGATTACTCCTGGGTTTTGCATCAGTTGTTTTCTGCCGGGTGGCCTCACTTGTCAAAAAAAAAAAAAAGTTTAACTGGCAAACATTCACATAGGCACATTGAGAAAAGAAGTATGCTTAATTCCATCAAAGCTTTAAAAAAATCAATCATTAATTTATTCTAACTACGATTGTTGGTCATTTGTGAAAAGCATCTGGCCTTTAAGTCATAGGAACCCAAACACAATACAATGTGAACACTTGTGAAGAAGCTTCAAATTTGGTATAATGTAGAAAAAGCTATGTTAGTGTGTGCGTAGCTGTGTCTAACTATCCAGCTGCATTTGTTTGTTCATAATGCTTTAACTCCACTTTGTTCTTTGGATTTTGAAAATGTTACAAATGCAAATGTAACGTGCTTTAAAAATTAGAAAATTGTTAATTGGCAGCTTTAAGAAGCTCTGCTCTTTTACATCTTTTCATAGTTGTTTAAAAGAGTGATATTTCAGCAATCTTTGCATTACAAGTCAGAACTGGTTTCTAACGAGGTCTAAATTCAAGATAGAAAATATACTTTTTAAATGGTTTCGGGAGAGACACCCTATTTTCCATATGGCTAAGTAATTGTTAAGATATTTGTTTTAAAGCTGGACTTAGACACTCCTGACTGCTCTCTAATTTGATATAGCTAGTCCAAACGATTTTATTCAAGAAACTTTGGTAGGAGAATGCAGTGAAGTAGATAAATAATTTTGCAGCTGTACTCATATTGCAAAATATAGAACTAATTCAGTTATTATTACTGTAGTAACATCCATTTTTTAAATAGCTTTAAAGCTAGCAGTAGAACAGCTCAGTGCTGGGATACACTTAAATATTAAGCTTTAGGTTAGTCAAGTTTCATGTTCTAAGAATATATAAATAGGCTCTCACCATAACTACAAAATTATACATAGCAGTTTGTTTCTGTTTTGTTAAAGAATGAACTTCTAAATTGTAGGAGAAGGCCTAAGAAAAGCCTTAAGGAGTGAAAACTAGAGCTTAAATTAGAAATATAGAAAAAGTTGCATCATTTTAATTACATGCTCTAATATAATATGAATAGTTAATACATAAAAACTACCCCCCTCATGATGAAATGCTACTTAGTTTAGTGGTTTCTTACTGTTCAAAGGAAATACAACGTAATATAACCAAATGTTACTATGTCAGAGGCTTTATATAGCAATGATCCGCTCTCTTACTGTTAAACTCCTTTACCAGATTCCTCATATACTGTATTTCACTCACCACTGCTCCTCAGCTTCCCCTGGGCTTTTAATAATTACAAATTAAGAAAAACTGTAAACACTTCTCATAAATAAGGTTTGATTCTAAGCAAAATAATAACATAATAAAAAGGACTTTTTTAACATTAGAAAAAAGTACTAATCTTTAGACATTTATCTCACTTAATGCCATAAATATATTATTGTAACAAGATGACCATGTTTCTATAATGTATATTGAAAGTAAATCTAAAAATTTATATGCTTATACATAGAATTCAAGTGTAGACTTTGTTTATCCCTTATTTCAGAGGCACTGATGTCCAAAGTACTGTTAGGATACTAGAGATGAGAGGAAAATCACTTAAAACCGCTTGTGAAATATAATGTTTGAAATGGTTCTTTGAGAATGTGCAGATTATGGCTTGCATAGGGACTCTTTCCAGCTCTCTGGGAAAATGAGCTGTTGACATTCTTTTGGGTCATCATCCAAGATAGGAGGGCAACCACAAGGATTTAGCAGATAAATTCATCCCCAAAGACCTTTATCCATTTCATTGCAACTTGGAAACATTCATGTTGAATAGTAGCATTAATGTAGCCCATTTAGTTCTTCAAAGTGAGCCTTCTGTTTAAAAAAAGTAGAAAAAGATGACGACGAAGAAAATCAAATGACTAGGGTAATAACTTCTTTAACTCTTCTAAGAGGTATTTTTTATTTACGTGAATTCTAAAGCACAGACCATTTTTTTCTTTATACTGTTTTCAAAAATAGAATTGAGTTCTATTATGTTGAGCAATGAGCTTTTGAATTTTAAGTAACTGAATCAGTCCTTCATGTTGCTTGTTAGTTATTTATGACAAAGAGCAGAAAATAATGTTTTAATGTTATCTTCTAAAATGAATGGCAACATTTTTAAAAGATTGAAAATTATGTCATTTAGGTTCTGTTTCTGACTCTTTTTGGACTTTTATGATTCAGGCAAAAGAGAAAGGCAAAACTGTGATAAATGCATTGAGGTATGCTCTAAGATTCACACATGTCCTTTCTTATAAATGGTGAAAAAAACTTTTTGACTCAAGCTGGAATGATACTATATAGGGCTGAATGTGCAGGAAAGGTTCCCACAATGCATTGTGCAAAACTAGAGCTAACAAATACCCTGCTGCTTTCAAACCCCCCCAAAAGACAAAAGCACAATGAAATAGAAAGCTTACCACTGGTAGCTTTCAAAACGACAAACTAGGCAAACTATACATCTCCACCACTCCAATTTTGTCAGAATGCTAATGAGCTTGCTCTGATCTTTACTCGGCTTCCCGTGTTTTCTACATCTTCAAGGACCACATGGCGCTAGCAAAATAAAGACAACTAAATGAGAATTTCGAATGCTTTTTGTGTTAGGACCTGGTGCTTTTCAGTGGACGCACTCGTTGAATATTCTCAACTTAAAAGAGTACAACAGGGGGTTGGGTATGAACTTTTTAACAGGAGGAAATTTGTACAAAAGTAAATTAGTGAGATGAGGAAAATATGAGAAAAATTTCTGATTAATTTCCACTCCATAATATCAATGACACCTTCAGCCCCACTCATACTCTTCTAACAAGAGATGCTGATAAAAGATGAATGATTCTGTGTTGTTCACAGTGAATGTTTAGTGGTTTTTTAATAGCAGCATTCTACATAAAAGGCACCAGGAAGTACTCCGCATTAGCAGTTGAGATCACTAGTTAATAGGATGATGTCTTTTAGCTTTTGTCACAAGATTATTAGAAAGGATGGGTTTCTGCTCTCGTCGTTGCATAGTTTAGAGTGCCTGTTGAGTACAAGTGCTAAAATACAGGTTTCTCAGTATTATTTCACATGTAAAGCAAAAAGCCTTTTAATACAACACCTTTTTCCTTTTTTACCAGGTGATTTTGTTATTGATCTCTAATCTGCCCTTTTAGCTGTATTAAATGCTTGAAGTTTTCTGCTTTTCACTGTAGCCTTGATGCTACCTATTTGTGTCTATAAATTCATTAACATTAAAACGGGTTCTATGTAGACCATTTGATTCTATGCTTTAGAAAATGGCAGATTATGTAGTTTTTATAGTTTACAGTGTAGATAACATAAAGTTAAGATTGCTTGAGTCAATACTGTAAAAATATGTTCTCTGATTTAAAAAATCTTTTTATGAGATTTAAATTATATTTTTGTAAGGAACATGTTTTTCACTAGCTCAATCTCTTTAGCAGTCACTGTACACCTACTAAGAGATTAGGTGTAGTCAACTCCATCTCTCACCATACCTACATCTAGAGGGGAAAATGAAACCCAAAGCTTGGGTACGTTTTTATGTATAAAGATATCTGAACTTAGAATTAAACATTCTGTACAACTAATAAATACCCAGGAAAGGAAGGAAAGGAAGTTTGATACAATAACACTTTTCAGGTTTTGTGTGGAGAAAATTTTTGGCAATGTTTGTCACATTTAACACATACTACTTGTGATGTTTCTATAAACTATTCTTTAAATTTTCTCTTATCCTGAAAAATTGTATTTTTGTACACTGAATTTTGTTCACATAGCTTAAGCTGTTGTAATTTATTTGCACTTCTAACAAAATAAAGGAGGAAAAAACCCTATAGCAATAGGAATAACTTTGACAACCATAGTTAATAAAGTTGGCAAAAAATAGAAACTATCTTCTAAATGTAACAGCAGAGGTTTTTTATATCCAGTTTTTCTATATTCTCTGTCATTTAGTATGATATTTCTATGCTTCTTACAAGTATAGATGAGAATTAGTATACGTGGAATAATGTCTTCATTTTATAGAGGTTCTTTTTTAGTTGACATAATATGTCTATTTTCATACAAATTACAAGGAGAAAAGAGGCCACATCATTGAAAAAGATACATTAAACTAAGCAAGATATCTATTTTGTCATTGTAATTAGAAAACGAAAAAAATTAAGAACTATTGATTTCTTGTTAATGAAATTTTTTTCTAGCATTATATGCCATACCATGGTAAAATAGAACATGAAGTTTCTAGCTTATTAAAGTATAATGTTTCCATTTGATCTCTATAGACATAAAGTATGAAATGGACAGACAAGATTATATTATTGTCTCTGCAAAGAAACTTTTTATAAATAGAAACAAAATAAGAGAGTTTGATGCTATAAATTAAATAAAATGATCTCCAAAGTTCTGAAATAGTATAGAATTAGGCTATTGTTCCCCACTTCCACTGACAATTCATAGGGCATTGAATCTGTGTCAGGAAAAAAGAAGCCAGTTAAAAAAAATGTAACATTTTGTATCTGAAAATTTTCTACGAAGTGAATGTTTAACACAATTTCCAGAGGCAATGAGCCACATCCTTTGATAGACTCTAAGAGTTGATAGAATCCATTCCTTTTTGGAAGTAAAATGCTAACATACTTTTGGTAAATGTGGTGTTATAGGTCTGTTTTGTGTGTCTGTGATTTTAGTTACTTTATGTCACCTAACTCCAAGAATGAAAAGTAATATAAAATGGTTTTCTAATTGCAAGAAGTGATACAAATTCATTCAATTACATTCTAATCCAATATTAGGAAAAATAAAAAGCATAAAAGAACATGTCAAACAATTGATTCCGTCACATCCTTGATTAGCAGAATCATAGCCAGGTGGAAGAACAGTGAGCCAAGGCCCAGCTCTCCGAGGGCTCCATGTGAACCTTCTCTCCAGTGCTCCTGTCCATTACGTACTGAAGCCCATCTGTCTTCCATTGCTGTTAGCATAATTGCAGGAGAGGCTTTTCTTCCATACTTAATCTTCAGTATACCTTCTTCTGAAATCATGGGCTCAGGCCTTCCAGCAGTGAGTTGGGACCCTGGCTGGGAGAATGATAGCTAGAATCCCATTCTAGTGTTTGCTATATTCACTCCTGCTTCCTAGCTCAGCTTCATAGCTGTCAGCCTCAATTCCCACTTTAATAGAATGAAGACACTATAGCTTTAAAAATAAAAACTGGAGGAAAAAAACGTAACTTCAATTCCCATAAAGGATGAAATTCACTTATTCTTTTATGTCTTGTGATTTTCATTCATTCATCAAATATTTTTGGGGTCCCATTATGCCTAAGGCACTATCCACTGAGTACAGAGTCTTAACCCTGGTTAGTGAATATAATTAGTTCAAATTTTCTCACACTGAGTCAAATTTGATGTGGTATGGCAGCTAAGAGAATTGTGAGAATTAAATTAGGTAACTTATATTAAGCATGTGCATATACAGAGTTCAGTAATTGTCAGCTATTATTATTTATATGATCTCTTTAATATTTAAATTTGTCAAGGTCTCCTTTGAAATAAAAAATAACGAAAAACAAAAAACTCTATCATGTAAGGAATGTTACCTATCACCATCAAGCATTAAATAAAATATTTATAATAAATTAATATTGTTCTTTTTGTGCATTTATACATTTTATTTGTTCTTTTTGTGCATTTATACATTTTATTTATTATTGTACATTACGTATAGATACTAGAACAGGATTTTGATTGTTGAAAATAATCAATAATGAACAGAAATGCAGTGTAAAGAAAATAAAGTTTGTTTTAAAAGGAGAGTTTACATTTTAAAGTGCTTATAGTGCTTTTGCTCTTTACTTTTTTACACCTTCAATTTTATAAATTAGTAATATTCCTAAATTATTTTCTTTCTATAGTTTTTTCTTTTGGTAGTTACAAGGAAAATTAAAACTACTATCATACTTCCAGAATTTCTTTACTCTCAGAATTTGTTCAGCTAATTCAAACATCTTTAATATCTGTTTCTATTTGCATTTCATTATTTGGATTATTTAAAGAAGGAAAGTATATAAACTAGATCTAGAAGTAGTTTCACTCAACTGTTACTGAATCATTCTAGTTTATGCAATAGATATTGGACCATAGGATTTCTAGAAAGGAATCTCTGATTCAGAATGTAGAGAACCTCCTAAGGTCCTCATTTCTAACATTTGTTTCTTCTCTCTTTGGTACTCACTGTATGTTCCAGCTTTTTACTATACACAGTCTTAAGGTGACTTTTTCTTCTGCTGACTCATGTGTGTTCATTTACCCCGAAGAACACATATATATAATTTCTACCAGTGATATTTAGGAAGTATTTTTCACTACTATAAATTTTGAATTAGAAATATAAAATATAATTTTTGAATCTAAGGAATGATCACATTGCCATAATTTTCAATTTGGAACATGTCTATTGCCTAAAGTGAGGTACATCCTTATTCTAGACTGCAGTAAAATTTTTTAACACTTAAAAAAGTAGAAATTCCAGGAAAATGTGTTTTTCTCAGCAACTATCTATGAAACAAAATTTAGGCATTTGAACTGATTTGGCAGCAACATGTTTTTCTTCTGAATGTGAAATTAAATTTGTGTAATGTCATGCCAATGCTAAAATAACATCTTATACATGGAATATCACCCCTTCTTTTAAAAAAAATAACTCAGTGACTTATTTGTGAAAGGACTAAGACAGTGGTTCTCAAACTTTTATCTGCATAAAAAACACCTGACGAGTTTGTTTAAAAATACAGATTCCCAGGCCCTGCCTAAAGATTCTGATTCAGTAGATCTAGGATGGGGCTCATATTCTAGGCAATTCTAATACAGGTGATCCTCAGACCACATTTTGAGAAACAAAGAGCTAAGATATGCTAAACTCACAGTGTTGAAAGTTCTAAGGGAAGTAGTATAGCATAGAGACTTAAGAGCATAGACTTGAAAATCAGCAGGATGCCAGCTAGAATCTGAGTGGTCTTGGGCAAGTTATTTAACCTCTTTGATCACTTTATTTCCTCAGCTGTTAATAATAATAATTTTTTTTAAAGGCTGATAAAACCTATTTCAGAAGGTTATTGACAGTCTACAATATACTGATATAGATATAGATAAAATTTATGTAAAAGTACTTATTACAGAGCCTGGCAGAGGGTTAGCCCTCAATATGAAAGTAGCTACTGGGGCCAGCTCCATGGCCAAGTGGTTAAGTTCACGTGCTACGCTTCGGCAGGCCAGGGTTTCACCAGTTTGAATCCTGGGCACAGACATGGCACTGCTCATCAGGCCATGCGCCATGCAGCGTCCCACATAGCACAACCAGAGGCACTCACAACTAGAATATACAACTATGTACTGGGGGGTTGGGGAAAAAAAAAGATTGGCAACAGTTGTTAGCTCAGATGCTAATCTTTAAAAAAAAAAAAAGCAAGCAGCTGACGCCATTAGTCATAGTGTAGTTTCATTATGTATTGTTGTTTCTACCTTTACCTTAAAATTTTCTTTAGCTTCTTTTTTTTTTATTGTGGTAACATTGGTTTATAACATATAAATTTCAGGGGTACATCATTATATTTTGATTCCTATGTAGATTACATCATGTTCGTCTCTCAAAGACTAATTACAATCCATCACTACACACATGTGCTTAATCGCCCCTTTCACCCTCATTCCTCCCCCCTTCCCCTCTGGTAACCACCAATCCAGTCTGTCTCTATGTGATTGTTTGTCGTTGTTTTTATCTTCTACTTATAAGTGATATCATGCAGTATTTGACTTTCTCCCTCTGACTTATTTCGTTTAGCATAATACCCTCAAGGTCCATCCATGTTGTCATAAATGGCTGGATTTCATTGTTTCTTATGGCTGAGTAGTATTCCATTATGTATATATACCACATCTTCCTTATCCGTTCACCCCTTGATGGGCATCTAGGTTGCTTCCAAGTCTTGGCTATTGTGAGTAATGCTGCACTGAACGTAGGGGTGCGTGTATCTTTACGCATTCGTGTTTTCAAGTTCTTTGGATAAATACCCAGCAATGGAATAGCTGGATCATATGATAGTTCTATTCTTAATTTTTTGAGGAATCTCCATACTGTTTTCCCTAGTGGCTGCACCAGTATGCACTCCCACCAGCAGTGTACGAGGGTTCCCTTCTCTCCACATCCTCTCCAACACTTGTTGTTTCCTGTCTTGTTAATTGTAGCCATTCTGACCAGAGTGAGATGATACCTCATTGTAGTTTTTTGATTTGCATTTCCCTGATAGCTAATGATGTTGAACATCCTTTCATGTGCCTATTGGCCATCTGTATATTTTCTTTGGAGAAATGTCTGTTCAGATCTTTTGCCCATTTTTAAATTGGGTTGTTAGTTTTTTTGTTGTCGAGATGTATGAGTTCTTTATATATTTTGGATATTAACCCCTTATCAGATATATGGTTTGCAAATATCTTCTCCAAATTGTTAGGTTGTTTTTTTGTTTTGTTGATGGTTTCCTTTGCTGTGCAGAAGCTTTTTAGTTTGATGTAGTTCCATTTGTTTATTTTTTCCATTGTTTTCGTTACCTGGCCAGACATGGTACTTGAAAATATGCTGCTAAGACTGATGTCGAAGAGCATACTGCCTATGTTTTCTTCCAGAAGCTTCATGGTACTGGTCTTACATTCAAGTATTTAATCCATTTTGAGTTAATTTTTGTGTATGGTCTAAGATAATGATCTACTTTCATCTTTTGCACGTGGCTGTCCAGTTTTCCCAACACCATTTATTGAAGAGACTTTCCTTTCTCCATTGTGGGTTCTTGGCTCCCTTGTTGAAAGTTAGCTGTCCATGGATGTGTGGGTTTATTTCTGGGCTCTTGATTCTGTTCTGCCAGGGTCTGTGTCGGCACACCTATTCTAGGTCACAGTAATGGCTCCTGCCAATGTCTCAGTCCCTACAGGGGCCTCACCTCTCACCGAGATGCCCTCAGAGCCTATCAGATGAATCTCTTTTCACCAAAGAACTGTGCAGCTTTCTTTCTGGCTTTTTTAGGTTGACTTTAGGTTGCTTTCTGAAACAGGTAGATTTGTGTGGGGGCCCTTCAAGAGCTGGCTTTTTTCCCCTTATGTCCAATAGCTTTTCTGGGGGTATTCCCCATTGTAGTTAATAGCCAGCAAAGCCAGATATTATGACACTTGTCTCTGTTGTGCTGAGTCCAAAGGATGCTTATAGTGGTAGTGCTCTCCCGCTCAGGTCCCCCACTCCTCCAGGGAAGGCTGCATACCTTAGGATTGCTCCCAGCTGGCCATGAAGCACCACAGCTTACAAAGGTGGCTTTTTTTCTCTCCAGAAAGGAATTTCTGCCTCTTGCACCTAAGTCAGGACTGTCCCTTGTTGCAGGGGTTCTTTTTATCCAATTTTCAGTTCTCTCTCGGGGGTAACTGTTCCCAGAATAGTTGTAAATTGGTTGTGTCGGTGGGAAGAGGTGAGTTCAGAGTCTACCTACACCACCATCTTGACACCTCTCTTTCTTTAGCTTCTAAGTAATATACTCATCCTCCATTTTATCGTAAGTCTTCTCCTCCCCAACACACATCAACACGCACACACAACATGCTTTCCCAAGAAATGCCTAAAGAACTGGTTTGGCATTTTGGCATAAGACTGTAAAGTTATTGAGTGTTGGGGGGTTTTTTTTTTAACCCTTGGCTTATCTACAAAAACTGATAAATGTTTGTTTGAACATTTTCATAACTAAATATATAACTAGGAGAAAGCCTTAGGAATTTTGCTAATCCCTCAATCTTTTATGAGTTTCATTGAATTGATTTACTAATTATGAGTTTTGTGAGGCACATAAAGAAATAAACAAGTAAGCATTGTATTCTGAGAAATTTATTTTAGGACATCCATGTAGGAACTAACTTTGCAAATACATTTTCTTCTCTTCTGTTTCATCCTGAGACTATTGTAAGAAGCTTAACCAAGATTTCATAATTTGATTTGGCAAAGAATGACATCAGAGATGGCTAAGCATGTGTTAATTGCCTCTTCAGTCCAGAATCAAAATCAAGGTATTTTATGGAAGGATGCGAGCTCTGCTCCAACACCTTTCTCCCAGTTTTCCCAAATGGAGATATTTTTCTTAAAAAATACAGATGTTAATGTACAGAGACAACTGGATATATCCTAATCCTTACTAGGTCCCTTCATCTGTGGGATAGAACTGTCCAGTTCAATAGCCATGAACCTTCCTTTTATTGTTGTACAGGCTTACAAAGTTCTGCTTTCAAATTATTGTTCATTCTATTGTAGAGACATTGTCAGTTCTTCTTTTAGTGGATTATAAATTATTATGTCTTTCTTTTAGCTACTAGTTATGTTTTGAACGTTTTTCATAAGCCTATAGGTGTATTGCATAAGAAAATTAAACATATATAGTCATTGCATCTGTTCCCTGTTCCCACATGTCACTTCTAAGCTGGAATGTGAAAGGCATTCATCCACTCAGAGGAGCTATTTCCTTAGGAAAAGTTTACAGTATAAGTTAAGGAAAAACCATTGAGCTGCTATCTATTTTTTTAAATTAAATTAGATATTTTTAAATGCTTAATATTAGTGATTAAATTTTAATGTTTATTGCTGAATAGTTTTTTCTGTAAAGGTTTTCTGTTTTTGTTTTAATGGAGGGGATTTGAATGAATGTTGTAGAGAAAGGAAGATTAATCAACATTGTGTGATTATTTTTACAGTTGCATAGCCTGAAAGGATAAAGTTTGGTTCAAATATGTGTATTAAACTGTTATTTTCTTGAAGGAGTGTAGTGAACTTTACCATTAAAATAAGAGTATATGAATTAGTTTTCTTCTCTGTTCTTATGACATCAAGTGGGAGATGATATGTAAATTCACAGTACACAGAGTTATGACTATCTGACTTTGTGAGTGTCCTCTGCATTTACTGACTGGTTATATACTTTACCCACTCCAAAGCCACCCAACCCCACTCCCCCAGTGCCAGTTCACTCTGAATTACTAGC
Source organism: Equus asinus (assembly GCF_041296235.1). Lineage (NCBI taxonomy): Eukaryota > Metazoa > Chordata > Mammalia > Perissodactyla > Equidae > Equus > Equus asinus. The sequence continues at coordinate 49,604,310 of NC_091795.1, read as the reverse complement.
ACCACTTGGTGGCCAAAGCTAGGAATTGTGTAAAGCACCAACATTTTCTTCCCCACTAGCATGTTATCCATCACTAGACACTTCTGAGCTGGAATGTGATAGAATTTCATAGCTGTATCTGTTGTGCTGTTGAAGGATCTAGCTCTGTAAGAAAAGTTAAAAATGTAAGTCAAGGAAGATAGTTAAGCTTATATGATGTTTTTAATTAAAAAAATGTTTATTATGAGTTTTGGTGCTTTCAGAATAGAGAAATAGTTTCATATTTTGGGTATAAATAACTTTCCACAGAAATAAATTATTAAAGTAGTCATAAATATTTCAATTTCTCATGAGGATAACATTAGAGGGAGCCAAAATTTGAAACTTTTTTGATACCAGTTGTTTTGACTAAGTGCTTATTTTGTGTATCAGTAGAAGGTTAAATAAAATTATACTGAGCATTGCAAAAGTGTTACCATAGACTAGGGAGCTATTTCACTAAATTCTGGAATATATGATATTAGCAGGAACATTATGAGCACTAAACAGACTTGCAGTTGGCCGTGACTTTAGGTGGGAATGTAGGTTAAATGTTTTTAGATGTGATTGCTCTGACCCTTTTTAAGTGAGCTCGTAGTTTTGGAGAGAAGAGAGAAGAGATACAACACAACAGAAGGACATGTAACTAACTGCTGGAGATTTGCCCATAAGACTTATGCCAGAATCTGAGAGGAGCTATTGGGGTAGCATGATGTTCTTCAGTGTAAGGGGTATCTGAAAATTTATATCATCATAAAAGGGGGAATTGAACATATCCTAGGGATTAAGTTGAGGAGAAATCTGAAAGTAACTTTATCTTTGGGAATTCTAGAGATTCTGGGAGTCACTAATTAGGTTTTTATTTTCTCTGAATTTTTGAAGGAACTGCTACTAGCAAGAGAAGCTTTGGAATAGACTCAATAGAACAAGTATAACTTTGGGAAGAGGAATATCTCATGGAGGGTTTGCATTTGAGTAGCTCCTTTTAAAAAAGAAAAATGGGAAATGGGTAGCTGATGGGCTTCCCATATACTTGGGGGGATGAAAAAGTTGAAATGATGGTGGAATGCATTTTGGTTGATTGGTCCAGTAAAACAGATATGTAAAGACATTAGAAATGTCTTGCTCAATGGAGCTAACATCTTAAGACTTGCACCCAGTTGCTCAACATGTTTACGTCTGTGGGTAGGCTTTTCTGTTGCTTGCATAGGCAGTCAGAAAAACTGAGGGATTCTGCCAAGGAGGAATCACCATGCCTTGCTCTATCAATAACGCTGGGAATCAGACAGTCAGTGGGGGATCCTGAAGCTTGAATAAAGAATGTACCTCCTTACTCTGTGTGTGTGTGTGTGTATGTATGTATTGTATATGTATGTAGGTGTGTGTGTGGAGAGAGAGAGAGAAAGAGAGAGAATATAACAATAGAAACCACCATTATATTACTTATATAGCATTTATTATAGGCCAGGCACTATTCTAAGTGCTGTACATATATTAACTCACTTAATCTTCACAAAACTCTATTAAGTAGTACTATTATCTCCATTTTACAAATGAGGAAACTGAGGCATAGGGAGATTAAGTAACTTACCCAAGTTCCCATAGCTCTTAAAGAGCAGAGCTGGAACTTGAATGCACCCTGATAATCCAGGGCTAGGCAGAGTATTCTTGTTTGGCCACTTTCATTGGAGGATGCCTCAAATGCTTAAATGGAATCAGAGTAGCTTGTAGTTGCCCAAGAAGTAAACAGGGCTATCCCTGGAATCCCCTGTTTCTGGAAGACATTATACACCAACCTATAATTTAAGGATCATATAGACATGTCTGCATAGGAAGAAAGACATTCCCCTTGACGTCCCTTGACGTACTGCTCTGAGATCATTGTTAAGTCCTGGTGGCCTACATGGGGAGAGTAAACAAAATGCCCTCCACTAGTGGATGAACTAAGTGAACAGAATGGGTTTTATGTTGGTTTATCAGAAGTTTGAAGGTTTGCTTTTTGTTTTTGTTTTTGTTTTTTTCTGTTTTGCTTATCAGAGCCACTCTGAAAGCTTTGTCAAGGTTGGCCTGAATTCTAAATAAAGGGTCTGTTCTGGTAAGACTGGTTACCTATGAGTGTCAAATAGGGTGGCTAAGAGTGGTGGTTCACAAAACAAACTGGATTTGAGACCTAGTTCCACCACTAACTAGCTCTGTTACTTTAGGTAAGTTATATAACCTCATTAAACGTTTGATGATATTATCACATCATCATTATCATTATTATTCTCAGCCTATGAGAAAGTTATTAGTTGTCAGTGATCTGATGAGGGAGATGACATAGAGTAGCCTCTTTGAGACAGTGTTGTTCCCAAGGATTCAGGAAACAGCACTGTGGATCCAAGTCCATCAAGAATGTCTCTTGGGTACCCTGGTGAAGAGAATAGCTCCACTGAGAAGGATGAGGGGCTTCGGATGAGGTAGTATAGTGCTGAAACTCCTACTAGTCACCTGGCCTGGTCTTGAAAAACAGCATTCATTGCGTTTGATTCAAAGTGTAATGTAATTGTCGAAGCCCTGTGCCAGTTAGAAGGCTGCTGGAGATGTTCTGCAGTGTCTTGCTTTCATTAGGTTTCTGTATTTTGAGAATGAATGTGGCCACAGGCTAGAAGGAAGTAGACATAATTCTCTTCCGCTCTCCCTCATTGAATAAAGATATTTAAGAAGGTACATAAGGAAGGATATAGCCCAGTGTAACCTGCTTATCTGAACCCAGGCATGATCAAAGAAGGTATAAAATGGAAGAGGACATTACTGTGCTGGTAGTGCATTGAGGGTTTGGGGTTGAACTCATTCCTTATTGGAAACTGGAGGCTCTGGGGACATGCTGGGTATGATTTTTTAAGGACATTTAAAGGCTTTAAGCAACACAGGAGAGGCTTACCTAAAAGAGTAGCTGGGTGACTGTATAATACATCTTTGGGGAAACCCTTTAATAGAAAGAATCCTATTTGGAGCATATCTACCTTGTTTGTTCTTCTATATATAATTTGAAAAATTATATATATTTAATTTTCCACACTATGAACAGAATCTAATCTCATTCTCACCTGGTATTTAGTAAATCAGCCATTTCATCTACATTGCCAATTTCATAAGCTAATTTTAAAGATGCCCTGCTTTTAATATAAAAATCTCTGTAAAAATGATGAAAACTTACTTTCTCAGTGAAGCTTTTTGTTTTATAAGTATTTGGTTTTTCTTCTTGTAGGCTTTCTTTTCTTAAAATTACATCAATTTGTACTTCAAATAGTCATTTTCTTTTTTACTTTATTTCAATAACTAATAAACTTTTAGGTGTCTTCTATTAGTCCGTAATTTTTGGTCTTAAAATTTACCGTTTTTATTTTTTGATAATAAGCAGTATTCCATGATCTTCTTTGTTCTTGAATCTCTAAAACCCACTGCAAGTAACCAGACTGTCACTACCTGGAGCACAGCCACATTGTTTTGTCACTGTACCTATGGCTGTCTTTTGTAGGTATCAGTGACACTGATGACCCAGTAGGGCATTCACTTTATTTTTCCAGCTCCAGAGATGAGTTTGTACTGATTCAGCCACACTTTTCACCTATCCTGCTTATGACCAATGATGTACTAACTATATTAACGATAGACTTTGTTATGACTAACAAAGATTTAAAATATAATTTGTGTCTATGGAGTTGTTCAGAAATTTACCCTTGATCCAGCTATTCCTGATTATGTATCTGTCTCCACATTAGACTAGGAGCCTTTTTGAGGACAGGGACCTCATCTTTGTATTTCCAGCTCCTGGCTCAGCATGTGCCACCATCACCCTCTTCATTATCATCATCAGAGCTAGCATTTTTAGTCTTGGGTACTGTGCTAAGGACTTTACATGAATTTTCTCATTTAATTCCTCTACCAACCACGTAAGTAATATGATTATCCTTATGGAAATGGAGAAACTGAGGTTTAGAGAGCTTAATTAGTCTAAGATCAAGAGGCTCAGTTACTTTTTTTTTTTAACCAAACTGGAGAAAAGCCATTTTGCATGCAGATTCAATGTTCATCTCATTTGCATCATATTCAAAACAACAGATCTAACCAGCCACAGAAACTATAGACAGTGTAGAAATTTTCATTATGCTTGTCCCTATCAGAATTTATAGTCTTATCCACAGGAGTTTCTCAGAATTATTGTACGTAAACATTCATAAAGGTAGTCCTTAATTTAAAAGAGATCTTTATTCTAAAGTGCATTTATAAGTCAGATGCCTTTCCATAAAATACTTAAATTATGGATTGGGTTCCCAGACTACCCTATAAAAACTGTGTGCACAAATGAGCTAAAAAAAAGATGTACCCCTATTCTCCCAATGAGAAGATCCCCTCCAGAAATTTTGACCTACTTCAATATATAAAAGTTTAGAAATATCTCTTGTAATATTTAATTTAATTTAGCTACATATACATACATATTTAAAATTACATATCTTAAAATACATTAATCTAGAAATATTGCTTCTTTCCACTCCCACTTTTCGAGAAATAATTTTATTCAACTCTTAATGTTCATCTTTTTAACGTTAATGTCTCTGTCACTTCTAGAGCCACTCTTTAAGTCATTTTCATGACATGACTGTGAGAAGGCTCTAGGACAGGGAGGGGGTAGAGAGGAGTCTGCCAGGTGCAGTCCAAACAAAAGGAGCTTCAAGAGAGGGGAGAACTGGCAGGAGAACCTCTCCATCTGTAAGCGTGGCTCACAATTCAAGTTTTCCCTTATTGGAGGATGCCTAATTGATTCTCTAAGTAGACAGCAATCTATTTGGTTGAATGATGCCTATAAAAGTGACTCAATATGTTTTATTCCATTTTTTAAAATATGTTAAATGTACCTTAAAAAATAAATACAACTTCAGCGTTCTGTTCTGAGTGTTTTAATTTTAGCCAAGTGCCTATTTGTAGATAGTCAAGATAGTCCTGCATTACCTGAAATGTAGGTCATATGTAATACCTTTAACGGCTCTTAGCATTGAAAAGTTATAGGTGTAACCCCATCCCATATGTAATTTTTTAAAAATACTAAACTGTAAGTTAATATAAAGAATTTCATTAGTTATAATTTTTCCTATGACAACTACTTCTGTGGTTTAGTATTTATTTTTATTTTTTTGCTATTTTAAGTTTGTGTTTAGTTTACCTTTTGAGAAATCTGGCATAACCTTTGGCATAAAACTTGGTACAAGAGGACTGCTGTTAATCTCCAACCTTTAGAAATAGCTTCTTTGTACCCATAAGTTTATGAAGAAGGAACTTTGGTGAAGTTGTCTATACTTCCTCCTGTAAGAAATACATGCATAGAAGTCTGTGAAAAGTTGTCTCTAGAGAAATATTGCCCTGAATCTCTCCCCACAGTCTTTTTTACCAAATGGGTAAATAAAAGGTGTGTTTATTTTGAGAGAGTGTGTTAGTTTTTATTTTACTTCAACAAAAGGAGACAGGATTTTCCCCAAGTGTATATTCTTAATACTATAACAAATATATCATGCTGAGCAAATAGTTTTAAGACAATTGCTGCTGAAAACATTAGTAAAGATGATGAGATTCTTCATTTATGTTGATTGCTGTTTTAGGATATTCTTGGAATAGAAACATATATCAGCTATTTGCTTATATAGTGAAATTTGTTTTTATAATAAAGCTCTAATTTCCTAAGTTTAAAATATTTTCTAAAACTGGGGCACTGGAGTTCTGCAGTAATGTCGGCTTTGAAGTTCATGTGTCCGTGACCCTACATAACTGCACTAAATTCATCTTTCTCATCCATTTAATAAATCTACCAGATTTTACTTCATTATTAGAATATGTTTCTCCAGTACCAATTAGCTGGACATGTGTGTCTCTATTGTAATATATTATGTCTTTCAAAGGTCATCATATTCCTATAATCATACCATCGGGACAGTTTGTAATGGCAACTTTTTTGTTTTTATGTTTGGCTTGGCTTTGCTATGTTGTGTCCTTTAAGGGCCATATGTGGTCACTAGTCAGCTATCTCCACTATGGGGCTATGGCAAGATTTCAGCATTCTTTAATGTTTTCATGGTGGAAAATCTTGAATTTGTTTATATATATGACAATTGCCTACATCTTTGTGTTTTCATTCTTTTCCATTGAATTCATCTTCTGTTCAGCTAAAATTGTGTTGTTTCTCATTTTGCATTTATATAATAGTTCACTGTCTAAAACTCATGTCTTTCTAAATAGATAATAAGTTTGTGGTGAAAGATTAATTAGGAAAGATTAATTGGTAGACAGTTTTTTAAAATGTGCTTCATAATTTTAAGTTTTTGACATCACTTTTATTTATTTAAAAATTTACATTGAAAACACTGCTTCTGAAAAAATAAATGAAAACTACATACAAATTCCTGGATGGATGAATGAATGAATTTTTGAGTAAAATTAAATATTAACTTTAAATCACTTTTTCTTTTTGGAAGAGATGCAGTATAAGGTGGTTGCTGTATAGTCGACTAGTGTGAAGTATTTATACTACATGGAGTGCTGTGTTAGTATGCTGCTTTCTATTAAGTAGGTTTTGTGAACTGTGACAGAGAGAATGACACGAAGTCATATTTATGTAGTTACTTTCCCTGCCATTATCATTATTGTGGATTATTTAATAATTTTTACAAATCATACTCCGGCTACAATAATTGATTAAAAGAAAAAACTGACATTAAGAGATTGTGGTGTCAGAAAAGACATTACACTCTTGAAGGCAAAATGAGAAACAGAAGTCTTTAAGGAAACCAAGTAGAAAACAATATTACCAGAGATTGTATTAATTAGTCAATACTTTAAAATGTTAAAGTGATGTTTTTTATTGGTAGTATATTTATATTGTTTTAAAATATAGTTTAACATTGTTTTAAAATATAGTTTAATAACCCAGTTATGCTTTTACATTTTGGTAACTGTATACTTAACTAGTATTTTGTCATTTTTTTAAATTTTAAAATGGTCTTTCAATAGTAGATGTCTTGAATTTTTCAGTTCATAAAACTGAAAAAAATTTAAGATTTAACAAAGTATCATTATTTTCTCTAAGGTGATAAAAATGTAGTTGTAGTTACAAATAAAAGATAATTTTTGAAAGAGATAGTTAACCAGGTGAGGTTAAACAACAGAAAATGATTTATGGTGATTTTATAAAATAATGACAGTCTTCATTTTAAGCTACAATGTAAAGTGCTTTATTCTGAGATTATGTATTGTGGCAGAAGCTAAAACTGCCTTTTTTCTTACAGTGCCAGAATACAACCTCTTTTTCTTTTTGCACTAACAAGACTGCTTTACCACCACAGCCCACTCTAAGTAATTAAATCAATCCTTTGTACTTACCGTATTCTCCTCTAGTGACGGTACTAGATCTGATTATATGCTTCATGCATATTCAAAGTACCGCACTGACAGCTCTTTAATGAGCTCTTACTTAATCAGTATGAACAATGTTCATCTTGTTCTTTTTTTCCTCATGCATTAGAGCTAGGAACAGTTGGGAAAAATGAAACATCCAGCATTCATTTGAAAAATATATTGTACTTTGAAAAGTGTCTAAGCTGAGGAAGTTGCATTCTGCCCTTTAAAAGTCTGATGGACAAATTGGATTACTAGTATTGGATTAAATAACAAATGGTTAAAGGAGAAATGAGAAAAGCTCACTGTGATCACAGGCTTTAATATTTTTTGTTACTTATAAAGCTAAAGGGGTCTTTAACCAGTTATTAAAGTCAGGATTAATTTGTAATGGTTCAACTTACTGGCTTTTAAAAGCTTTTTAAATTTAAAAAATTTTAAATCCCTAAAAACAATAGTGTAATGATGTATTAGAAGAAAATTTAATTTTTTTATTACTAAGCTAAGTATAGATTTCCATCACCGTGTACTATCTCAGAATAAGGAGTTAGTGTTACAGAATTGATTTAACCTCAAATATGTTTTTTCAGTTAATTTATATAATCTATGTAGCAGTATGTAATGTGTTTTTAAATATTTCTTATCGTTAGGCTTATTTCCTTTTGAAACATGAGACTCTTGTAGTATTAGACATTTCCTAACAATTAGGGGAGGAGGATCTTTTATTCTTACCTGGAAATCACAGGCATGAGTTAAACTGAAAATAACACAGTACCACATCAATATTGTTATTCTCATGCAAGCAGTCTTCCATTGAAGAAAATGATGCTAATTTAAGAGTAGGCTAGTTGCTACTAGTATTGCCTGAAAGCCTCAATTATAGGTTAAGTTAAACTCAAAACAAAGTTTTAATATGTCTATATTTTTAGAAGCCACTTAGGTTATGAACACAAGAATTAAGTCTTTAATCAGAAAATAAAATATCATAAAAACTATGCCTATTAATATTGCACACATGTGTCATTTCACTGATCAAAAAGGCCTTCACCAGGGTACAATTGGCCTTTTTCCAAATTGCAAGCTTTTTCTCAGCTTTTTCTTTTTACTCTTTCTTCTTTTGTTGCTACCCAGGGATTTGTGCCTATCGCAGCCTGTATCACATGATCAGTGTCAAGACATCACATGGGCCAAAGTGAATACAAAACCAGCTACTCTAAAAGAGAGATTAAAAATACTGTAAAACAATAAAGACTTTTGTTCATACACTAAAAGAATCTGTCCTAAGTTTGCTTCATACCATAAAGTATCAGCAGCATCTAATGAAGGCGCACATCCTCACTGTTCTCCCTAATGATGAACAACAGATATCTATTTTACAGGGATATTCTAAAGTACATGTTTAATCTTTTGCACACAGATCAATTCTTTATATTTTATTTTCATTCTAAAAATTTCCAAAAATTTCTATTAATGTAGAAATAGTTAAATAAATTATGGTACATCCATAATTTATGCAAGTATTAAAAAGAATGAGGTTAGATCTTTGAACAGCATGACAAAAGCAAATCACAGGATAATATATAATATGATCTCACTTATATTAAAAAAAACACTATATGTGTCTATAGATAAGGTACATACGTGTGTGTGTGATAGACAAAGCTATCTGTGTGGTCTGGAAGGAGATATGCTAAACTGTAATAGTACTTAATAGTACTTACGTCTGGAGGAGGAGTGGGGAATTGGGGAGGGTGAGATTGGTGAAAGAGGGCTTGACTTTTTACTCAGTTATACCTCTGTACTGCGTGAATTTTTAAAATGGACTGCTAATGTATTTGAAAGTTAAAAGAAAATATCTCACTTAAAAAGAAAATGAAACTCAAGGAATTAGCTGGGATATTTAATTTTTTGTTGGATATTTAAGTTAACCCTATGAATCTTTACAGAAGTTGGACTGAAGTATTAAATAATGGCTTAGCAAATCAATAAACAAATTATAGATGAAATCCAGAAAAAAAAGTCAAAGAATTGTAAATTTGACTAGGTAAAATTTGAAGGGAGAGAAAGGAAGAAGATGGGGAATTAATATTTTTCTTGAGTATGATTGTGGCCTACTTCTACATGAACAATACCGGTTATATACTGACTTTTGAAGGGGGGTCGTACGGATGATGGAAGTGCTATTAGGGAAAGTGAATTTTAAATGTGCAATTAGTAAATTTGTAATCTAAAATTTTAGATTACCTCTCTGCTCATGTTTTGTGATTTACTGAACATTACTGTGTTCATTATAATGTTTTTTCAGATAGCTACAGGTATTTTTTATAAGTCATTTATATTTGGAATAATTTGCAAGTGTTTACCCTATTAGGGATGATGAGTTCCAGAATGGTATATGCACATACATATCTTTAGTTTATTTTAGGGGAGGAAAATAAGAAAAAAGAACCCAAGTTGTTACAAGTGGAAGCTTTCGCAAAATCTGTGGACTTCTCTGATCTTCCTGCTAGTCTTATAATTCTCATAATGTTTTTTTTTTTATCATGACCATATGTCTGTCAGCACCATGAGTTCCTCATTGAAACATAATAACAAGTCAGCCTCTGGGGAGGATTTAAAAGTTGGAACACTTTTTTTTTACTGTACTTAGTGTTGGTATGATCTGTAGAAATGTACAGGGGAACTGAAATGTATATGCTGAATAATACAAGCTTTGGAAGATTGGCTTATGAATTTTTAAATATTGATTTTTTTCATGTCTTGGACTTTAATCTTCTGTTATTATAAACAGTTTAATTTGTACTGTTGGTGTAGCTAAAATATGTTTCATGTTAAAAAAAGAACATGTGCTAAATAAACTATTATTTGGCTTGTAAAATATCATATAATAAGAAATAACTCTTCATGAATTATAGGAAGGAACACAGAAGAAGAAGAAGCTATGATGCAGGAATGGTTTATGTTAGTTAATAAGAAAAATGCCTTAATAAGGAGAATGAACCAGCTGTCTCTTCTGTAAGTACTCATGACTATACCTGTTTTTCCTGCGACGTTGATGAATCTTAGGCTTTTTGCCTTCTTTGGGGTTTCATATTTATTAGACTTATTTTTTTTTCTTTCCTTGAGATTACAGTATATTTTAAATAAATAGTATATAAGCAATTTTCATCTGAACAGTAAGAATTTTAAAATAGAGTGTAATATTTTTAAAAATGTATTATATAGAAAGCCAAGGAATATAAATAATTTTTGCATTTAAGAAATAAAGCACTTGTGCACAAAAAGGAGGTTTGGATTATATTAAGGGTTATATTAAGAGGGGGAAAATAAATAAAATTGAAGTTTATTTAACATCAAATTTTGTTAAAAATTAAAATAACTCTTAATGAGGACAAAAGTACCTTTGTATTCTACAGATGATGTTACCCTAAATTTTGGGATAAAAGATTAATGGCTTACACAGAAGTGACCTTTTTATCATAGCAAGAATTACAGTAAAATGGCGACTAGACCAAATGTAAGCATTCCTGGTCTTTGGCGTTTAGTTCAGTATAGGACTTAATGCTTGCTCCTTTTTGCTCACTAGCAATGTTCTTATCTTATGCCACCTAGTGTGGGAAGGAGCAGGCTTACATGTTTTATTTTAGCGAAAAACTCTTTTTGTCATTTCTGCCATACCTGAGCTTGATAAAAAGAGTTATGAAGAAGCACAAAACTGAACTAATTCTGGATTTTTAATCATCTCTGTATTAGACTTACACTGGTAGTACTTTCATGTTTTTTATAGTCTTTTCACATGGAGTTCTAGACAAAAGAATGTTTATTGTGAACTATGAAAAATATTTTACAAAATAGCCTTATAGCTGGCATTTAATACAAGGTGCACTGAAGAATGAGACTACTTATCCACAGATTAAAATATACCTCTGTGCAATTCAAAATTGAAGGAGAAAAATAATCGCACTAGTAAATACTCAAGCTGAGGAAGGTTTTAGGTTTGGGTATCATTTGTTTGGAGTAGCTTAAAGTTAAAGAGAAAAGTCAGTTATGAGTCCTAAAATCAATGTAACCTAAAGGTTCTTTTAAGTGTTTAATGATTTAGTAATTAGCATATTGATGAACTTTTTGCAACTTGCCTAGGGAAAAAGAACATGATTTAGAACGCCGGTATGAACTGCTGAATCGGGAATTGCGGGCAATGCTGGCCATTGAAGGTGAGAAATGCTGTGGTGGAGTGACGGATGTGCGGTGTCAGTGTCAGAGGTTTAAAGAGTGTAATACACTTCTGGTCTCACTAGGTGTGGCCCAACTAGGACCCAACAAGAATTACAAATAAATGCTTTAGAGGCAGAAATAGTCACGTAAAACCTCAGGACCCTAATCCAGATAGATAATCATTATGCTTGCTATTAAACACAAAAGTGTCTTAACTTTTGTCAGTAAGCTTAAATGTGCACAAAATGGAAAATATAGGGAGTTAAATGATTTAATTACATTTTACTATGTGCAATTTAAAGTTGTTTCCAGTAGGGAGGTTTTGGAAACATTTATCATTTTGATTTTTCACATTCAGACTCTAAATTTTTACCTTAATATTTAATTGATGTCACCTGTTCAGTCTACTTTAGTTCTTAAGATTCCAACTTCTATTAAGTGAATATTCAGGCAAAGATTGGCAGAAGAGATAAATGAAACACTTTCACACTTTTCATAAAGCTTTTAAATGAATTATATGGTAGTCCTAAGGATGGTTTATACTATCAGTAAACATCAGCTAGCTTAACTATAGTATTTACTATTTATGATTATTTTAAAAAATTCTTAGGTGTTTTAGAATGCTGTTCTCCTTACACCTCTTAGTTGAAAATGTCTTATAGTTCAAAGATGTCTGCTTAAAAGCTAATCCTCTGGGCTCTGTAAAATGGACCTTTTGTCTAATCAATGCAAATTGATTTTCCTATTCTATATTGACCTCTTAACCCATTGACTGTCCATGGTAATTTCCTTCTTCACCTGATAAGGTACCTGATCCATAATAGGTCAATTCTAATTAGTTCAGAAACTGGAAATTTTAGTTTGTAAGGGAAAGCCAAATGAAACCATACATTTTAAAATATCTTAATTAATATTGTTATTAAATAAAATACATGCTATTTATCTAACTAGTATCTTATACATTTATAGAAGTTTTATTTTTTAATTACTTTTATATCCATAATCTCATTTGATAAATGTGACTGACAATATTTGTATATCCTTGTTTAGAAATCAGACTTACTTTATTTAAAAGGCTTCAGATAGCTAATTTCCTTCAAGTGGCTATCCGAATGTATCAAATTATGCCATTGATAATGACTGTAAAATTTGTCAAAATTATTTAAGAAGTTCTATGAAACTTGCCATTGAAAGAAAATGCACAAGTATACTAAATGGTATTTTTCCTCTTCATATAATTTTTGTAGTAACAGTACAGTCTTTAAAAGAGATTGGAAAGCTAAATAGTCAGTTGAAAAGTATGTACAGCAAATACTATTTATATGGTATATATATGTATGTGTAATATGAAATGTATATATATAGAATGTATAATATGTAACTCATTATACAGTTTATTCTTTATAGATTCATTATACATTACACTCAATACAGAGTATTAACATTTTTTTTAGCCACTCTCTCATGTATACTAAGTTAAATCATCCCTAAAATACGACTTGATACCATACAGTTGACTTCTAAGGCAGATATTGCTTCTATCCCAAAACCAGTATTATACCAAATTCTGTCTTAAAAGGAGGGCCGTGATTCATATAAAAGATCCCACTGTCATCAGCAGTCCTATCCCTGTATACCGGACCTGCAGTCTTAAATAATCTAACATTTCATCTGCCTGCTCTTCTTGTACATAGAGAAGACCATATTTTTGAAGAAGAGGTGAAAAAATAGTTTTTCCTTTTGAAACACCTTTAATACAATTGCTAGTTTTTTGAGATTTTATTCTGTTTTATTTTTTAATTAATATTATCGTCCCATATGTGATGGTGCCTTAAGTCTCTCAGCTAGTTTCTGTTTCTGATTGAGGGAAAAAAAGAGACTTGAGGAAAGAGGCAGCCTGTTGATGACAAAGAAAGACACTTTCTTAGAGAGAGGGCTTCCCACCAGCCTGGGCAGTACGTGGACTGGCTTGTCCTAGAGAGGCACGGATATCATGATGTTCAGTTCTGTGAAGACAGTGTCCTCTGAGCTAACCCTTAGAATGGGCACGTGTGCAGTTCAGTAGCCTTTGGGAATGTTAAAACACCCCAGGAAAACACATGAATAGGCAACATTAATTGGTTTTGTTTTGCTTTCCTTTGTTTTAAAGTTCATTCCTCTTTTCTTTCCCATCTCTTCTACCTGGTAGCCATAAGATGGTTTTCATAATAAATAAACTAAAATCTTTTCAAAGAAATCTCCTGCTGAAACCATTCACCAGGAGAAAAGCACAGACTATTAATAGTCATAGCACACTGAAAGAAATATTAGCAGCTTGGTTTGAGAGAGAAAAAAAATTCAATATATCCATTATTCTGAGAATCCATTATCACTTTGGCCTGTTTTTTACCTTTCTTTCCCTGAGGGCTTTTTCATAGCAGGAGTTTCACTCTACTGAGCTAAGTTGTAGCATCCCTTAAGCTAACAAACATCTTTTAGATACTTTTCCTATAGTTTTTTTGTTCCAGATTATTTAATGCCCCCTCAGGAAAGATAAATTCATTTCTGCACACATTGGGGTGGGCTTTTAGAAAGTGGTGTGTTCATTTTCTGCACAAGAAATGGATCTTCTCTAGGATTTTGTACATCTTGATTTATTCTTGGCTTAGAGTTTGAAGTGGGTGCTCTTCTAAAGGGATTTATGCATAGGTTCACTATTTTTGTAGTTATGGTTTATATGATAAGCTTTTTATATTTAAAATCAATATGTAATCCTGTGGAGGAGCTTATCCCCTAAAACCCCATTTGTAAATCTATTTTAGCTTTGTTACACAGCACAGCCACAGTCTTCCATAGATTGATTAGGTACAGCAGTAGAATCCTATCAAATGGCCTGCTCTGATGATGATGCAAACTCTTTCAGGATTGCTAGTTGACTGGAACTAAAGATAAGACTTGACTGCAATCCCCCAATGTGCTCTTTACAAAACTAGTGTTAATTTTCATCAAAGTGCCAGGCTTATTTATAGTGGCAAGGTTGAAGGTTTACTACAAGAACTTTAGGTCCTTTCTGTTAGAGTGTTTATAGGTATTTCTTTTGCCTTTTTTCTAAGGTAATTATCAACTTCAGCAAATAAACTGAATTGGAGAATGAATAATTGGCCCTATATATCAAAAAGAGTTTTTATATTAACAAAACAGCTCACTGCAGATGGACATAAACAGAATCTCTTTATTTCAACACTTTGGCTCAAATGCAGCATCAAAACTTAATCCTATTTGTTGCGAGAGGATATGGCTTTTGTAGCAAAAGTATGATGGAATCTTTAAATTAATCAGAACTCACACTGTAGTCTGTCCAAGCCAAAGTCAGTGCATCTAGCTAGCTGTGACTGGTGTTATAGGTGAGTAATCCTTTCTTACAATGCATAACAGGTAACATAAATTTACGTGCAGGTTTTTCAAACATGACATTACATCTAGGTGAAGCTATTTAAAAGGGGATTTTAAATTTTTTAAATTTAGACTTGAACATATAAATGTGAATTGTGATCAACTTTAAGATATTATTAAATTTTTTAAATCATCAAAATAGTTTGTTTACCAAATTATCATTCAAATATGCATGTGTATGTTTATTAAATTTACTCCCATGAGAGAGCAAATACAAAGTAAAAGTAGTTTTGCTAGTGTAAAATCTACTCACCACACATAGCTATTTCCTGTACAATTGACTAATATTTTGTAGATACATGTTAATGTAGTAATGACATTTAATATGAAAAATCCTATAAATTTATGCTAGAACATTTTAAATTCTAATGTCAGTTAGAAATAATGAAAATTACCTAAATATTCATAACTTAAAAGTATTTTTGTTACAGTTAGGAGAAATGTCATTATTGAGCTAGGAAAAAGTTAAGATGTTAAAAATTATTCAGTATCGCAGGGGTTAAAAAAAGAGTTTTTCTCTCTTTTCTCTCTCATCCATATATATTGTTAAAGCCTTATTTTTTAAAAATTAAAGAAATCTTGATATTTCTAGTTATCAATTAAAGCCTTAAAAGTGATGTCAAGTCGCTTAAGAGAAGGAATAATTTAATTAGGAAAATTATGTGTTGCTTTAAAAATTTTTATAATTTTATGTGTTGTTAAAATTTATTTTCTCTTGGTTTTAAAAATTTTTATAATTTTCAATTTAATTATATTTTTATGCGTGGTGGAGAAAATTTATTTCCCAGTCGTAAAGCTCTTATCAAAATCTTTTGGAAGTAACGAATTATAAACTAAAGCTTATAATCAGAATAATTTCTTGAGGTTGGAAATGGAAAAATTAATATTCATCAGAACTTGCTAATCTTAATAATTATAAAATTTAGTTACAAATCTTTTACAAATTTAGCAGGTTTTTCTCTGAGTTAATATTTCTAGAACTACGGTTACCTGAAATTAGACTAGATGACCTTTAAGATCTTTCCAACCTGAAGAGTCTATTAATTTTTCTGTTGTGTAGAATGAGACTGTTTAAGAACAAGAACCAGATTAGAAAATTGTCCAGAATTCCTGACCTCAGTTGCATTTAAATCCAAAGAGTAAAATTGTGATAGATAAATTATGTGGCTTTTCTTCAATGTTGCTGTTTTGTTATTTTTTAAATTCTTACATTCAGGAAAAAACTTTCCATAATAATAGTTTCTTTACTCCTCTTCATGCTATAGAATATTTCACTTCTTTTTTTACAAGAATGTTATGTGGCCACTACATGTATTTATTTGTGTGATGCTTTGTATGCAATGTGGATAATTAATACATGGCATGTTTCATATATATATGTATGTATGTATTTGAGTTTATAATGAAAGGAATAGTGGTAAAATTGAATAAACCATTCTAGCTTTTTGCTGCTATTCTAACCTTTATTGCATGATGATGCATCTAATTTTTAATTTGTAAATACAAGATAGAATTCCCTCTAGCACCATTTGCTTTCATAAAGCTGCTGAGCAGTTTGCTGTCTTGAATAAATTTTGCTTTGGAGGAGGTCGCAGGGATTTGAACCAGCACATTCTTGTGTGTTTTGTGAAGATTCACATGGTAACCAGCGGTGTGCATTGTTAGGTTTATCTGAATAAGCACCAGCCATGTGAGTTTTAACATGATTGCCCAGGGCAATGGAGAGAGAAGAGAGAAACCCGAAAGGATTGCACTCCTCTCTGTTTTTTGGAAAGTGCGTTTGCTGGGGGAGGGGGCCGCATGAGTCAGTGGCCATGGTTTTGTGTGTGTGTGTGTGTGTGTGTGTGTGTGTTTAAAGCTGGTGTCCTGTTTCCCTCTAGGTCCTCATTTGTTCTGCTATCTGCCTCATCATCTACTTCTTCTTTTCATTGTTTACCTTCCTAATGAGGGAGGCGGGGTAGACTGGGGATTGATTGACAGCTACAAGCCCTTACAGTCTGGCCAGAGAGCAGTTGGCTTTGGTTTCAAAAGTGCTTTAAATGTTCGATTTGGTCCTGTTTTTATTAAACGAAACTGCTGCTCATCTTAAGGAAATGCTCGGACCAGCAAAGAATAGGAAACATATTATTGGGGCCTAAAACCTTCAAAAAACTGTCCCTACCCATGGAAAGAGCACTGCCCATCGAGTTTTCCAACCTTTAACTTGGGTTTCAAACAGAAGTATGTAATTTTTCCTTTGCAAAAGTGCTTTGATTTGAAACCACCCAGCAAACCTCTCCAAAAGAAAACTGGCTGTGATGCGATTGAGAGCTGCAGTGTAATATTGCAGA
Source organism: Equus asinus (assembly GCF_041296235.1). Taxonomy (NCBI): domain Eukaryota; kingdom Metazoa; phylum Chordata; class Mammalia; order Perissodactyla; family Equidae; genus Equus; species Equus asinus. Next base: position 49,586,887 of record NC_091795.1, on the reverse strand, counting down.
GCAAATTTATTTTTTACTTCAAAGAAAAATGCTAATTAGCCGATTCACTACTTTTAAAGTTATTGTGAAGCATATGGCGCCCAGTGTGAGATACATCCAACTGCTAAAATAGAGCGAAGAGGAAATTAGCGAAGAATGGGCTGTATGGGGTGAGCACGGGGGTGGGGGAGGAGGATAGGTTCTCAGGCAGATTCTCTAGCCTTTTCAGAATGATTTTATCGCCCATCTCTGCTTCCCGCCTCCTCATTTACCCACATCCCCCACCACCAGCCCTCGGCCGACCTCTTCTAGGACTCCAGCTCTCCCTCCCCCACTTTGGCTGAAATCAGGTGCGCACCTCTGGCTGGCCGCCGGCTCACACCTGGTCACTTCTGCAGGTTCCATCCCAGCCGTAGCCATCTCGATCTGCGAGAAGTATTTAGAAAGTAAGGTTTGAGGGGTGAAATCCTTACCACGACGGCCAAACTCCATAAAACACTAGCTAGTGGGACTCTATAATATGGTTTGCGGAGAAGTACAAGGAAACTGGAAAGGCGGGAAAGGGAGGGCAGGGGCCGGGTGTGCCGAGGCCCTTCGGGTGGGTAACGAGCCTCTCGTCCTCTGCAGACTGGCAGAAGACCGAGGCCCAGAAGCGACGCGAGCAACTCCTGCTGGATGAGCTGGTGGCCCTGGTGAACAAGCGCGACGCGCTAGTCAGGGACCTGGACGCTCAGGAGAAGCAGTGAGTGGGCGGTGGGGTCGGGATCCAGGTTCTGCCGCCTGCTGAGGGGCCGAGAAGTTCGCCGAAAGTTCAGTCCAGAGGTCTCGGGTGGGCCGGGGCAGCCTCCCGCTGGCCCCGAGATCCCCGTCCCCGCTGGGGCTCCAAATGCCGGGCGAGAGGGCAGTGCTGCTCTGCCCTCCACGAAGAAAAATAATTTTGTTTCCTGTTTGACTTCCAGGGCCGAAGAAGAAGATGAGCATTTGGAGCGAACTCTGGAGCAAAACAAAGGCAAGATGGCCAAGAAAGAAGAGAAATGTGTTCTTCAATAACAGCCGGACCAGAATCTTTCCCAACATTTTAGTCTTGGGTCCCCAGACCAGAAAAAGTCAGACTCGTTGTTGATTTAAAACTTTAACATTTTGTTTGGCTGGATTGTACTTCTTTACTACTACCCCCACCCCTTTTCTTCCCTCCTTTCCAGATAATATACAGAACTCCAAAATAGCTTTGTTTAAGGATTTTTTGTGTATGTGAGTTAATCATTTCCTTGAAATCATGTGAAATAGATTTGCACAGATACCTTGTGAGTGATTGGTATTGGGAGTGTTCAAGAAACTGTTCAGAGAAGAAAGAAAAGAAAACCCTTCCCGCATTATGTTCCCTCCTTTTCTGATGGGAGGAAAATTTGAAAACATTGTTGTTGTTGTTGTTGTTGTTAATAGCATAATGATGGTGGGAGGGGGGGTAAAAGAGGGATAAGAAAAATGTCATGAATGATTTTTTTCCAGTCCTGCCATATCTAACACTGACTCTGTTACCTAAATTTTATAGTTAGATCATATTCAATCTGCTTATTAAACTGTGTTCTATTTACCAGTGGGATTTTCTGCAGTTGTTTTGCGTTTCACTGTAAGGATAATAGAGCTCCTCTCCTCTGCTTTCTTCAGAGGATGGCTCTGTAACCTAGCCTGAGACAAGTCCTGTGATTTAAAGGTGAGCTGTGAGGATGGGACTAATTGACATACATCAGTTTACAAAGACGGGCTTATCATCTGAGAATGCGCCATCTTTTTCTCTGGATAATTATTTATTACATCTAGCTTGGTTCCTACAATTTTGTTGGGTCTCAACGTTGGCTCAAGAATGCTGTTAATATTTATTCTGTATTGATAAAAGTCTGTCTTGCCACTATGAGTAAATCCCCCAATTAATATTTTCTTCTCTAGCATCGCACTGTCATTTTTTGTGAAAATGGTTATCCGTTTATTTATTACAATACTGAGTCATATATAAATTTTCAATAAAAGCAGAAACTTTCTTACCTTAAACACTGCTGCTACTTCCTTGCAATGAAAACTTGACACTGGTTTAAGGAGAAGTTTGTGTATCCATAAGACTTTTCTTGTGGGAAAAAAGGGGTCCTTTTGATTGCAGGACAGGATCCTGGCTGTATTTGGAGCTGAGTAAGTTTACATCATCCCAGAGGGGCCCTGCTGACACACGAATGTGAATTGAAAAGCAGTTAGTCATATTATCTTAAGCATTGTAAACTATCATCTTTGGTTAAGGGTCATCTCTGTTGTTAAAGATTTGAGGAAATTTGTGATTCCACAGCACTGAAAAAAATGCTAATATCTTGATGAATTTTCCACGTTAATATTTTCAGTTATAATTTTGCACTCATGAGGAAGAACTATGACTTCTGATAACTGGCAAGTCTGTAGGTGCTGAAGTGAAAGGAGGTGAAAGGAAGAGGGTTATTGTTGGGGGAGGGGGTTAAGTGTGTGTGCAGATATGTGTGTATGAGATGAGTGGAAGGGAACTTAGCAAAGAAGTTCTAGGCTACAGAAAAAACTGGCGATTTTATGGTAGTTTCCATCACTCCTCTGCAGAGGTGTCCCAAACAAAGAAAGCTCGTTCAACAAGTCTGGAGACAGAGAGGACAGTCCACCAGCATTTAAACTTTAGCCTAGATCACACATACATAAATATACACACATACATCTATGTACGTATACATGCAAATAGTTATGCACACACAAATTCCGCTCGGAAAATCTGTAGCCGCCTTCAATTGCCATTCTTTGAAAAGGATAATGAAAACTTGGTACGGCAGAATTTCTTCATGACAAGGATTTTAAGAAGTTATTGAAAAGTTATCGGAACGCAATGAAATCGGGTATTTGCCCTCTTTCCTCGTTCTCTGGGGGAAGCTCTCAGAACCCTGCTCTACCGCCAGGGAAGCCCCCAGGCGGAAATCGCCAGCCCGAAGCAGCCTGGGGCTTGGGTGGCCAGCGCCCCCCACCCCTTTACGCTGGATTCGGGGAACCTTCCCTCCTGAGGAGCCTCGCAGAGAGGCGGCTCCCCCAGCCGCTCCTGACCTGCCAAGTGACAAGCCTTCCCTAGGCACAGACTTGCTACCCTCTCCCTGCCCCGTCTGCCCCAGGCCCGAGCCTCGCGGGGTTTCCATGGGAGCTACTCCGTGGCGCCCGCACGCCCCGCAGCGGCGGCGCGGCGCGGACCCCCGGGACTAGCCGGGTCAGGCTCGCGGCGAGGGCGCCGCGTCCCGATTTCGTCGCGCGGTGCCCAAAGGCTGCCTCCGGAGCGCAGGCGCGAGCCCAGCATGCCGAGAGGCCGGGAACCCGAAAGCCCGCGCTCTGGGAACAGAAGCTGTGGGCCGGGGGTCGCCGAGAAGGAGGAGGAGGAGCGTTGGCATCCGGCTGGTTTGGGCACAGCCTGCGGGCCGGTGCAGAACTTCCGCCCCTGGCTAGGATCCCACGGCCCCGGAGCCAAACCCCTCCCCTGTCCCAAGTGTCTTCCAGAGTCTGACCCGGCCTCGAGGTCACCTGGATGCTGGATCCGGGTCCTGAGGCCGAGCTCCCACGCCCCCTCCCCGGCCCAGGGACCTCGAGGTGGGTCGACATGCCCTTTCCCGCGATGCCCCCTCTTCCCCTCACGGCGCTGGGGCCACTACTGGAACGGTCGCGGCTTCTGGCCCAGCGTCTCCCACCTGGACGTTTGCCTAGCGACGGCCGCCTCAGTCCTCTACGCGGCGTACAAGAAACTTTCATCTCAGTCTCTCGCTGTCTACTCTCCACCCTCTCCCCTGTCCTCTCTCTCTTTCTTCTCTTAATCCCGGGGTTTTATGGGTTGAGCATTAAGAAAATTCGCCTGCAATTTGGGATTAGATAAATACTCTCATTAGGGGGAAAAAAAAAATCGTGCTACTTGATACCTCCCAACTTCCCCGAGACCGTGGCAGCATCTGGAACCGAGAGCGCCGGACTCCCGCGTGGCGGGCCCTGGGGACCGCCTGAGCACATTCCAGCGCGCACGGCCGCCCCACCGCGCCGCGCCGGACCTCGGCCCGGCGCTGCACCGCAGGCAGAACGGCCCGGAGGAGGCAGGAGTGCAAGAAGGAGATTGCGGGACGGGGACAAGGGCAGGCGCCCCGGGAACGGAGGGTGAACCCAGGCACACGGAGCGCAGGCCCAGGCTGGGGCAGCACCGGGCTAGGGACGCAGACGCTGCGGACGCTCACCCTACGACGCCCACAGCCTGGTCCCCTCTAAAAACTCTAAAAACTAGTGCGCTCCAGCCCGCGCCTTTCTCCGGTGCTCAAGGCGGGGGTGTATTTCGTTTCTTTCTTTAAACCTCTGCACCGTCTCGGGGGCTCCGAGCGCGGGCCGCGCGGGCTATTCCCCCCGGGGGCCTGCGCCAGCCTAAGGTGTGTCCCCGGCCGGGTCAGCGCTGCGCTCTGCGCAGTTTCTTTTCCTCTTAAAGCTTTTTCTTTCTCTTGTTTTTCCTTTTCTCTCTTTCTTTTATTGTGTTCTCTCTCTGTCTCTCTTTCTTTTCCTTTTGTGAATGGGCCGCGGTGTCTTTGTTCTGGAGAGAAGCGCCCGTGTCGCTGACTTTTGTGAACCAGAGAAGGATCTTGTAAAACCTCCTTTTCTCCTTCCTACTCCTCCACTCCCACCCCTCCTCCTTGGCCCCTTTGATTAGATGTTCCCTCATCGTCCAAAAAAAAAAAATGTAATTTCGTTGGTCTGGCGGCCACTTTCTTTGAACATTAGCTCGCTTTCAGCTCCAACTTCAATTAGAAGGAGTTGATTTTGAGAGATCAACAAAAGAACCGACCAAAGCCTTATTAAAGGTCCTAAGAAGATCTCCCGAGTCCTTTGAGAAGCAGTTAAGGAAACAGTGTGCCCTCCATCATATTCTGTTACCGTATTTTATTCGGACTCCAAAGGAAAGTGTCGCTTGGGGGAGGGGGAAGCACTTTGATGAGCGGCGGCCGCGGCCCCTTTTCACTCAGCGGGCTCCCCTTCCTTCTCCTCCTCCTCCTCGCCCAGCGCCCCGTCCGCTCTCGGGGCCCGACCCCGCGGCCCGGGCAGCGCCGGCGCTCCCCTCCGCGATGCGCCTGGCAGCGCCTTGACTCGCCCTCACACTTACTCCTGTTCAAACTTTTCACTCCGCCTGTTGGGGTGGAGGGGAGGGGGGATTAGGAAGAAGGGGTAGGAATTCCTCGAAAGGGAATAAAGTCGTGCCTAATATTCAGGAGGACGTGCCATTTAGAAGAATTGTGTTGCTCGGTGTTGGGGAGAAAAGAGTTTTTTGCGCTTTGAGAAGTCTACCCAGGTAGACGTGTTTGAGAAGTTTGTTCGGCTGGGAAATGGGCTTTGCCAGTACGAACAACCCGGGGAAATCGCGTCAAGGAGGCTCCTTCTGCGGCATGTGGAAAAGAAATTGAGGGTAGGGGTCTGTGGCCACGTTTTCCACCAGACTGGCCTTGGTAGAAGGAAACCGGGAAGGAGGGAGAGAGAGTGTGAAAGAGAAAGTTTCCTCTCAAAATCTGTCGATTCAGAAGTAGAGCGTGTGTGTAAGGGAGAGGGTACGCTGGGCTCCAACATTTCAGAGGAAGTGTTTAAGATTTGCAAACACCCTTCGTAGGGAGTGGGAACCCCAGGAGACGCCGAGGAGCAGGTAGGTGGCGGTGCCTCCCCTGCGGGTGCTGTTCCCGGACTCCGGAGTCCCGAGGCGCCGAGGCGGGATCTGCGCCCCTGGAGCCGCTCCCGCGCTCGGCAAAGTAGCCTGTGCCAGCACGAGCCGCCCGCGGCGTTCCATCTGCAGGTGGCGGCGTGGGGAGGAAGACGCTGGGGCCCGCGGCGCGGCGAGAGGGGCCGGGGGCCCGCTCTCCTGCAGCCCGCCACTCTGGAGTCCTCGCGCCCACAACCGGGCCGCCGAGACGAGTGGCGCGCGGGAGAACGAGGGAACCGGTTCTCCAGCACCTCGCCTCCTCTCTGCTACTCCCTCCGGGGCGCCGAAAGGGCGAGAGAAGCGCGGGGGCCCCGGGGCGGCCTCGGGACCGACGTCCCCCTCTGCGGCCGGTGCTCGGACGCTGCGCTCGCCTTCCTCGCCCGGCTCTGGGCCGCGTTTGCGGACCAAGCCCCCGAGTTAGCGCGCGACCGGGGCGGGGCGCGCGGGCGGGCGGGCGGGCGGGGAGGGCGGGGTGCAGGGGGCGGGGGAGGGCGGGGGCGCGCGGAGGTAACCCCCGGCTCGTGCTGCCATTGCCCGGTTCCCTGTCACTCAGCCCGCGCGGGGCCCAGGATTGGCAGCCTAGCCCCGTTACGCACTCACCTCGCGTTCACATACCCGGGGAGGGCAGTAGAAAGGTGATCAATCTTCATCAGGCTACGTTTCCAATCACCTAAACAACCGGCCAAGACAAGCCACTTCACTCCGACAAGGTAAATCGCTTGATTTATTTAGTTTGCAAAGTGCCTCTGCAGGACTTCCCCAGTCCCCACCGCCCCCACGTTGTACTGGGAGTGCAGCTGCAACCGCGAGCCACCTCCCAACTCTGCCCCTCTCACCCCCACCCTCCCCTTTGCGGCCCCGCGGCTCAGTCCGGGCGAGGTAGTGTCTGAGGGGTGTGTAGGGCTTTGCAAACAAAGTGTCTGTGCAATAAAGTGAAACCTGGAGGGACACGCACAGAGCAACTGGAAAGAAAGAAAAGGGAGGACGGAAGTTGAGAAAAGAAAGAAATCCAGGTGTCCTCGACCAACCGCCCAGCCCGGCGGGTAATTCCTGTGCCGCTCTGTTTTGCAGGTTGGCTGCCCGGCAGGTCTGTGTGAGGGCGCGAGGTAGATGGTGAGCGGCCCCGGCAGCTGAGGGCAGGTAAGGAGAAAGCCGCGGGGCCGCCCGGGACTCTAGGAGCGCGTCGGGTGCTCTTGCCTCCTCCTCCTCCAACGGGTCCCCACTTCCCACATCCCCGGCAGGTGGGCAGGGCTGGGAGCGGCCTGGCCCCACTTTCGGTGCGCGGAGGACCCCAGAGCTCTGCTGCGGCCCGCGCCGTTTCCCCCGCCTCCTCCGAAGTAACCGAGCTGAACTAATAAGTTTGGAGAAAGTCTTTGAAAACTCAAGCTGCAGCCTAGCAGAGAGTGGCCGCAACTTGAGTCCCATTCTCCTTTGGCCCAAGAGTCCCAGCTGTTTCCCTTTCGTCCCCTTTCCCTGCAAACTGGGTTCCCCCAGCCCAGGCCGTGGGTCCCGGAGGATAGGAGAGGGAGGCGCCCTGAGCTCTAACTTCTTTCCCTGAAGTCCCTGGCCCGGGTGTCAAGCCTGCTTTGACTTCTTGCGAAGCGGTGTGAAGCGACAGGTCCTCTGGGGCCCCAGTCCCACTCGCCCAGCGTCACTTTCTGACCCTTGAGAGTAGAGCCTTATGTTCGGGGCAAGTGGGGAAGCGAGGCTTCGACCATCCAGAGCGGGTCAGCGCGAGCTACGCCGCCGAGGCCTAGTTCTCCAGTCTCAATCGGGCCCCGGAGCCGCGGGTTCAGCCAGTAGGATAGGCAGGGAGCGCACGGGACCTGCTGCACTCAGGCCAAATCTGCGAGACGAGATCCTCTGGGGGCGCTCGGTGGGTCACCTTTCCGCCCCCGCCGGAACCGGCGGTCCGCAGACAGGACTGGGCAGTAAGAAGGACCGGCTGGCCTTGGCAAAGAAGGTCCTGCTGCCGTGGTGAGGCGCCCCTGACCTGGGCCGCGTCCTAGCACCGCCACCTCTACAGTGGCCCCTTCTGGCAGCCTCTGTCGGACCCAGGCCCGTAACTGCGTTTGAGGCCTGGTGGGATTCCGGGTGAGCAATCTTTCAGCGGCTGGGCACAGAGAGGTCAACTGGAGGGGTGGCTGTGGGCTGTGGGGCCGGGACCCAGCCGCGGAGATCTTTGCTGGAATGTACTCTGCTAACTGGGCAACGCGTGCCGGGGAGGCCCAGATGCTGCTCTCCCTCCGCGGAGCCTCGCCTTGGTTCCCTGGAGTCCACCTTTCCGTCCCGCTTTCAAAAGCATTTCAAAGAAAACGAAACAACGCCTCATGCCCTGGGCAGCCTGCCGCCCGGGTGCTGTGGAAATGTTTGCTTGCGCAGTATGAGGTCGGCTCCTACCCGACTTAGAATTTTGCCTAGACTTGGGACCATGCACACTCCGCGGTTCAGGCTCTGACCTCCCCAGAGCTTGGCCCTGCTTTTAACCTCTCCTCACTCCTAGCGACGCCTTACGAGTGTCTTTGGCCCATTCCAAGCCCGAAAAGAAGCGGTAGCGATCCAGAAAAGTTTACTTTTCAAAGAAGCTGTGGTCTTTGGTCTAAGGCCTTGTAGAGCCGAGGTGACCGCACACTGCCGTTCCATAGCCTGCATCCCCTCCCCATCCCGTGGTTCCTTGTCTCCGACAAGACCAGGAAGCTGAGATGGCTCCAAATGATGATTTCCGTGTGACTTGTGTCTCCACAGGCCGGGCTCCCAGACGCAACAGAGCTTGAAGGACTGCGCGGTGGGAGCCCCGCACTGCGCCCGGCCCCGTGGCCCCCCTGGATCCGTCGGGGCGCCTCCACCCGGCTGTTAGCATGATGTCTTACCTCAAACAACCCCCATACGGCATGAACGGGCTCGGCCTGGCCGGGCCCGCCATGGACCTCCTGCACCCCTCCGTGGGCTATCCGGGTGAGCACCGGCCCCTGCCCCCAGCCCCTGCCAACCTTGGGGACCCTCAGTCTCTCGGGTTTGAGCACACGCTTTGTTGCCCAGCAGGCCCAGGGAGCCCCTTGCCTAGTCTGCTTACAATGCAGGGCAGGCTGCAGTCTCACAGGGCAGAGTCGGAGTCGGTGTGATAGGCCAGGGCGGCGAAAACGTGCAACGTGTGCCCTGCGGGCCGGCCACACCGGCAACCTGTATCCTGCCGTGGTCCCACCGCCAGCACAGGGCGCTTTTACCGACAGATTTATTTCCCACGGGTGGCTTTTGTGCTGTGTGCGTGTGTGAATCCATTCCTTTCCCTCCAACATGGAATGAGGAATCTGGACACTCGCTAGGCCCTGAGAGGAAGAGCCGAGCTTCCCTTATGGGAAGCGATTGGCTAAGCCGAGGAAGGGGAGTTCTCCTTCCTTAGTTAAATTGTCCTCTAGTCCGGTCCCCTGTACCAACTTTTGCATAGCTAATGTGGACGGCTTGAACCGAATCCTGGCTTGCTTTTCTGGTTCCCATTCCTTCGCCCCCATTTATTCCCTCAGAAGGTGTTTTCCAGGTCGCGTTTCTGCGTATCCCTTCCCCATCCTTCAGCCAGGGAGGGGCCGGGGAGGCGCAGTGGTGGAGGGAGGAAGATTGTATAACTTCTCTTCCTTTCTTAATCTCCGAGGGGCAGGGAAGGGGGTAGCCCTGGAGTCTTGGAGACACTGACTCCCAGTCGCACTCACTTTCTTCCACCTGTGGCCTCTCAAACTCGGCCTCTTAGTGCAGTGTCTCTTGCTGGGAGCTTGGCTTCCTTTTGCAACGGCCTCAGGGCCTGCCGGGGGCCTGTCCGCGTCCTCTAGCGCAGGTCCGTGTGGCCACCGCTGACCCGAGGCGCCCCCGCGTGTCCCCTCAGCCACCCCGCGGAAGCAGCGGCGGGAGCGCACCACCTTCACGCGCTCGCAGCTGGACGTGCTGGAAGCGCTCTTCGCCAAGACTCGGTACCCTGACATTTTCATGCGCGAGGAGGTGGCGCTCAAGATCAACCTGCCAGAGTCTAGAGTCCAGGTGCCCACGCCGGGGGCTCCAGGGTCAGGGTAGGGGCGTTGGGGCTGGTCGGAGAGGGCTTGGGAAGGGTGGTCTGGTGTGGGAGCGGGCTTACAGACTGGGCAGCAGCTCTCAGACTCCCCCTAGCGCTGGGCCCAGGCCTGGAAGAGGGGGCAAAGTTAAAGGAACTAGTTTAGAGCCCTGCATTTGGCCCTTGGCTCCGGGGCGCCTTCGGTATCGAAAGTCCTTTTTTACGATTGCGGGAGAACAAGTGAGGCTTCCGAACGTAAAATGCCCTTGCCCCTGCTTCTTTGGCCGCCCCAGGACCTGGCAGTTTTCTTCCGGGTCCTGAATTCTGCCTCCGCCCTTGCCTTGCATCCCTGGGATCCTGAAAGTGGAAGAGTGGAGCTTGGCCGCTGGAGCTTGGTGGCCTGTCTGGAAGTGCCCTCCACGGGTGGCGCCAGTTTGATTAGACGCTTCCTTTGCCCGGAGAGGATGCCGAACGCAAAACCTGGCTACTGGCTTTGCTGTTTCTGTTTTTGCGATGAAAGGGCCCCGAAAATACTGTTCGTATTTTAACTCAGAACTCTCCTCAAGGGCCTTTCATCTCGCCGGCTTTCCCGGGAGGCTCGAGAAAGAACCTGACATGCCATGCCATGTACCGGGGCCCTCCAAGAGGAGTGAGAACTTTTATGACTGACTACTATTTGGTTCCCCACTTGGAGCCAAGAAGCCCAACGAAATTCTGCCCAGGCTTCCTTTCCCACTTCCCCGAGTACTGCCTCTGTTCAGCATCCCGTCCCAAATTGCTCCTGCTCCCACCGAAATTTTCGCTCTCTGCAGCACTGGGCCTCCAGGGGCCTACTAGCTCGGGCCTCAGACTTGGTGTCTGTCCGCACTCCGCCGCCTGCTCTGTGCTCTCGCTGTCCTGAGCTCTATTTAGAAGACAGGGCCTCCAAACATACACCGGGCTATTGGGAAGCAGCCAACAGCAGCAATTTAGAGATGGCTGAACTTTTGGCTGGACAGACGCAAATGTTCCGCCCTGGGGCAGGGTTGAGCTGGGGGTGGGGAGGTGCACATCTCTACTTTGCCAGAGGAGGGTCTTCGAGGAGAAGGATGGGGGAGAGTCGAGGAGCTGGGAACACACGGGCAGGGTCTGGCCGGGCCGGAGATGGGGAGGGGTGGAGGCTTCATAGGAGAGGGAGGCGAGATCCTAGGCTGGGTTGTGGGTCCAAGAGTCAGGGAGAGTAAGTAGCAAGCTCTACTCGCTCCCATGACACGCTCTCCCCAACTCGGCTCGCTGCAGGTCTGGTTCAAGAACCGCCGCGCCAAATGCCGCCAGCAACAGCAGAGCGGGAGCGGGACCAAGAGCCGCCCAGCCAAGAAGAAGTCCTCCCCGGTGCGGGAGAGCTCGGGCTCGGAAAGCAGCGGCCAGTTCACGCCGCCCGCTGTGTCCAGCTCCGCCTCGTCCTCTAGCTCGGCGTCCAGCGTCTCCGCCAACCCGGCGGCTGCAGCCGCTGCAGGCCTGGGCGGGAACCCGGCGGCGGCAGTCCCGTCGTCGTTGAGTACGCCGGCTGCCTCCTCCATCTGGAGTCCGGCCTCCATCTCGCCCGGCTCGGCGCCGGCGTCGGTGTCGGTGCCCGAGCCATTGGCCGCGCCTAGCAACGCATCGTGTATGCAGCGCTCGGTAGCCGCAGGCGCCGCCTCAGCTGCAGCCTCTTATCCCATGTCCTACGGCCAGGGCGGCAGTTACGGCCAAGGCTACCCTGCGCCCTCCTCTTCCTACTTTGGTGGCGTGGACTGCAGCTCATATCTAGCGCCCATGCACTCGCACCACCACCCGCACCAGCTCAGCCCTATGGCACCGTCCTCCATGGCCGGCCACCATCACCACCATCCGCACGCGCACCACCCGTTGAGCCAGTCCTCAGGCCACCACCACCACCATCACCACCACCACCACCAGGGCTACGGCGGCTCGGGGCTCGCCTTCAACTCTGCCGACTGCTTGGATTACAAGGAACCTGGTGCCGCTGCTGCTTCCTCTGCTTGGAAACTCAACTTCAACTCGCCTGACTGTCTGGACTATAAGGACCAAGCCTCATGGCGGTTCCAGGTCTTGTGAGCCCGGGAGTGGAAGGAAGAGAAGAAACGCAACTACCTGCGCCCTCCGCGATCCCCGTCCTATTTCTGCTGCTGCTGCACCGCCCGCCTTGCCTCAGCTTCTCCAGACCTGAATTTTCATGCCCCCAAAAGATGCCCATCGCCTGCAGTGCCGCCCTCATCTTTGTACCACTTGCTTGGGGGATGTGCAAACCCGCCCGCCCCTTGGATGAGGGAACCGGTGCTTAGGCTTGGCCCACAAGTTCTATCAGGGTGAGCTGTGTGCTCCCCTTCTCAACCCTTGACTGACTCCTAAGTCACCCTCTTCCAGTCTTTCTGGACAGTTATTATGCACTTGCAGCCTTCGGAGGCTCTTCGCTCTGACTCGCTGTTTGAGCCCTACACTTTTTATTTATTCTTTCTGGACACTGGAGTCACTAACTGGCATGTCTGCCTACCGGAGTGCACCCACACTCTACCAGAAATCAAAACAACCACTAAGTGTTTCTCGCGTGCAGACTGCCGCCCCTTCAGCTGCCCTCGGCCCCGCTCCCGGCCTGCAGGCCAGAGCTTCCCGGCGTTTCCTCCTCCCTAGCCGGATGCGCTGGGGCAAGGCCGGAGGGAGGAGCGCGCCTCCGGCCTCTCGCGCACAGCCCCGCCCTGCGTAGAACTGGCTCAAGCTTCCGCCTCGGCGGGAATGCTGTACATAGTCGGGTCCGTTCCAGGGGCCACTTAAACTTTTTAGTTGCTGTTGGTTGAACTGAGCATATCTCGTTTTAGCGCCCAGGAAATAGAACTTTAAGATATATACAGCATATATATATATACATATATATAAAACAAAGCAAAAAATATTTTCCCTCTGTCCCTCTTCCTCTCTTCCTAAAACGATGGCGCTTTTACTTTTTCAGTTGTTGCAAAGCTGTCCTGCCTCTCACCCCTTCTCGCTTTGTGTATTTATTAAAGAGAATCGCTCGGTTCCAGGAAGCTGGGCGCGCAGGATCGGGAGGGTCCGGGAGCGTGGAGGAAACAGCCAAGTCAGGGTACGGGGGAGGGGGATGGGGGGGCCCCCCGCAGGCTGAGCCCTTCACCAGGTCTAAGCACAGGGTCGCAGTTCCTGTTTAGAGACCAAAAACGAAAGAAAAGAAAAAAGTAAAAATACAGCATTATGGGAAAACAAACCAACCCAGGCCCCAAACCCCAGTTCCAATTCCTCTGTCGGCTTCTCTCTCTTTAAACAACCCTGTTTTGTCTAGTGAGTTTTTAGTGCACCTTCGTTCTCCGAAATCTGCGGAGAGCCCGCGCCTGTGTATCAATTTTGGCTTTGGCCATTTCGTCCAGTAGGTGGGAAAGTAAATTGTAAATTTGATTTGTCCGATGTGAAGATCACAAATTACTTGTTGAAATGTAAGGCAGTCCCCCTCCTCCCCTTTTATCTACATTATTTGCCGAAAATAAATGCAAATTAATGAACGGCTTGTCAGTGTTGCTCTTCTGATTCCAGCCCCAGGTCGCGGTCGCGGGGGGCCTAAAAGGAGGGAAGCTCCCGTGTTAATAACCCGCGTGTTAATGACCTGTATGAAGCTGGAAGCCAAGGAATCGGGCGGGAGGACGTGGCAAGACGAGTCCCCAGAAAAGTTCTCTTAGGGCGTGTCCTCCCCTCCGGGTCAGCCCGGCCTCTTCCCCCACGCGTTTTGACCCCGCATCCCCTCTCCCCATCCAGGACAGAGACAGGTGTCAGGACTCAATTCCCGAAGCAATTCCTTTCTCTTCAGACGCAGGAGCCTGGCACTGATTTCTTCACCCTAATTGCCTGCACCAGAAAGAAGAGGGGGAGGGGAAGAGGGTCGGGAGGCGGGAAAGGATAGCTCTGTAATGCTCTCAGAGCTGAGCCAAAAAGGAAAAGAAAACAAAACGACAAAAAACCGATCCGTGTCCTGCATGTTGGCAGCAGACAACCTTCCTTTCTGCTGAGCTGTCCCGGGTGGCTTCACGGCGGCTGGGGGATCCGAGTCATTCCTTCCACGTGCTAAGATGTCCCTCTAAACCGTCAGCCCCCTGCCAGAAGTAGCCAAATTATCTTTGTTCTAATTGTGAAGTTTCTTTAAAACGCAAACACAAAATCTAGAAAAGGCGACAAGGATGCGTTTTCCTCTGGCACGGGAAGAGGACTCCGGGCTTGCAGGGGGTCGGGAAGGACGGTTCCACCCTCCCCGGTGGGAAGACAGGGGTAGGACCGGGGATGGAGTGGGCCGATCACCCAGAAAATGCAGAGCCCCGATTTGTCCAGACTCTGGCCTGAAGCCTCCTGGGTGGAAGGCTGAGAAGCTGCTCAACTGGTCCCCGGGCGGGAAGGAAATAAGGAAACAACGAAAAGTTTCCTGCAAAGTGACCAACACATCCTATTCTTTTTATTCCGTGTGAGACCTGAGAACACAACGTGAGGCCGGGTCTGGAGAACGACGCCTCCCCCAGGGTCCCGCGCCGCGCGAGGTCTCAGGGCTGCGAGCCCGGCCGTAGAAGAGCCTCCTCGGCCGCGTGGCCGCGTCCTCCCTCCGGCCTCCACAGGCCCGGCCCGGGCGCACCGCGCCTTCCCACTCCAACAAACCTCTCATCCCCGACTCCGCAAAGGCCCGCGGGAGGGCGCAGCCGCCGCCCCGCCGAGCCTGGCCCTGCGGCGCCACCCGCGGAGGGAGACCCCAAGCGCAGGGCCCGGCCGCGCCCGCGCCCGCGCCGACTCCTCCTGGGGCAGCGCGTCCAGCTAAATGGGGGGCCGAGGCCGACCTGCCGGCGTGCGCCGTGGCCCCTCGGGTACCGGTCCCGCACGTGCCGGAGAGGCCAAGAGACCGGGCCGGCGGCCGGAGCAAAGAGGCTTCCAGCTCGCGCCGCAGGGGCCTGGGCACCGGGTCTGCAGGGCCTCCGGGGCGCTCTCCTCAGCCGACCCTGCCTGTCCCGCCCCGGGGCCGCCCTGGCTCCCGCAGCGGCTGCCAGTGCGGCTCCAGGCCTAGGGGCTAGGCCGCGCCCGCCCGCAGCTCCTTGAGCAGGTTCTGTGCGACCCAGCCCCTCCTCTCGGCGGCTCGAGGGAACGAAACCAGGAGACCCGCCTTCGCACCTGCTCGGACAACGGTGTGGCCTCCGGAGCAAGGTACCCAAACCCCTGGGCTTCAGTTTCGTCGCACTTGCTATTTGGCCCCGCTCGGCCTGGGAAGTTCCAGAACTTCACACTTTGGGCCTAGACTGCGGGCGGGTAGGTGAGACGCGTTCCCCTGCCCCGGCCGCTCGGCGGCGTCTAGAAGCTTCGGCGCCTGTGTACTTAGATGGGGATGGCGGCCGGGCGCACGGAGGCCCGACGGGAGTTCCCGCCTGGGGGATGAGGCTTCGACAACGGGCACGTGCTTCTCCCAGGGCCTCCCAGGCTGTTCGAGGACCCGCGGCGCTGAGAGGAAACCGGGAGCCGGAAGGCGCTGGGACACCTCCAGCCGCCAGGACGCGGGAGCCTGGGGGCGGGGGGTAGGTGAGTGGCCGTGGCGGGGCGGCCGGAAGTCGTCAGGCGGGCAAGGCGGGGGCGCCCACGCTGGCCCCAGTCCCGGGCGGCAGCGGCGGGAGCGCGGAAGGTCCCTGCCCTCCCGGCCACCTGTTAACGGAAAGGTTCTCTGAGAGCCGTCCTCAGCTCACCCTTCTCCGGAGGGAAGAGGTTTGTTTTGTTTGGGCTTTGGTGTTCTTGACACAACTGAAGCAACTAGAATGAAGCAACTTAAGGAGATGTAGTAACTTCAGAACGTTTATGGGAACGTTAAGACGTCAGCAATTTTCTTTCTTTGAGGGCTAAACGAAATGGTCGTGTTTCCTACTCCTGCCTTGTCTTCTCTGCCCCTGCTGATGGGGCAGAAACGTCTACCGTCAAGTGACCGTGTGGGAGGTGCTTCAGGGGTAAAAGATAGGTCGTATTTGTGATTTTTTTAAAGAATTTTTTAAAAAATCTTAAAACCATCTCAAGAGCCCTGCATTAGTTTGCTGAGGCTCTGAAGTGATTCGGGGAGGTTACTCGTTCGTTGTGGGGCTTTTCAGTGTTCTTTCGCAGCAGCTGCTGAGGGTGTGTGGAGACAACCCTTCTCTAAATTGTGAGTGGCTTTCCTTTTTTTGAGAAAAAGTCCTTAAAGCTATATATTATTAAACGTGAGAGGAAACGCAGGTAAAAAGACACCGAATGTCAGCAAATTCGTGTCTGCTACATTACAGAAACCAAAAACACTGAGCTAGTTTCATTTTTTGTGTCAAAAGCAGATTACTAGTTTTTTTCAGGTGCTTTGTTCAATGTACCAGTTTCTCAGATAAATTGTGATTTTTTTTTCAATTGTGAAAATAAATTCACTACTCACTGTGGCAGAATTAGTGTTATTGATGTCCTTAAGCACTAACAGGCACTAAGATTTTCTTTAGAGATGTAGAAATAAAATGTATCTGGTATATTAAATGTAGTTAATATGTACGTTATTGGTAAAGAAAATCTGTATCATTACTATTCAAGACCAAAAAAATCACTTGGCTTCTGTTGCAGAATTAATTTAAGAACAGCAACAAGATATCTTTATAAAATTCTTTAATTGAAAACCGAACAAGTTCTGAACAAGTTATTCTATATTTTCCATATTTTCTCTCCCTTCCCCCGCACATTTTAAGGTCTAAAATGAGAATGAGAAAAGCTTATTAAGTTTAACTAAGGAATATTTATATTCAACAATTCAATACTTAAAGTAAAAACCACCAACAAAAATGAATAGTAAATAGTAGCAGTGCATTGCTTATTCGACAACAAGAAAACATCTCCATTATCCTTAGGAAAGAATCTGTTTAATTAAATGTGTAGGTATCTGGAATATGCTTTTTTGAAAAAGAGAAGCTTTTGGGGGCAGGTGCTGTGTTTAGTACATGGTTCCTGAAAAAGCAGTTATGTCTCTTAATTGTCCAGTTGATATTTACTGATATCTGAAAAAAGAATTGGATTTTTTTGTGGAGGAGGGGAGCATGCCATTTTGACCTAATGATTCTTTAGTCATGCTTTAAGAATGAGTTGGATTACACTTAAAACACCTTAGGTGCACTCTTTCAAAAGTTTTTAAAAAGGAAAAATATTTCCCCGAAAAATCTTTGATAGTTTAAGTTAAATGGCAGTTATATAACATAGCCAAAGTTCAAACTGCTTTTAAATGTTTTTAATTTTTTTCTCAGGGAAAAAATAAAGAAGTGTACCGTGAGCTCACAACTAAAATGCATATCCTCTAATTATGAAATTACACATTCATGTTTCCAGGACTCTTACTTCAAAGATAAGGATATGCTTAAAAATATTTTGGAGTTCTTCCTAATCAAATAGGACTCAGGCTCCATTTAATCAATGACAACCCATCAAAATTTAAACATTGAAAATCTATTGAGTTTCTAAAAATTGTACCCCTCCTATCCCCTTTGGATAATTTACTTGGAGGGTGGTATAATCAAAGACGCAAAGTTCCATTCCATTCCAAAGGTCATAAATACTTCTTTTTTCAAAGGCTAATCTTTATTGAACAGCTTATGAAGACTATTTTAGAAAATTTTAGTAATTATTTTAAAGTGGATTGTAAAATTAGGATTTAGAAAACTTGAGTCACAATTTTTTCAGGATTGAAGGGGAGTATAAATCATAACTAATTTTGACATTTAGGATAAAATTAATTAACGTGTAGCAATAAATGGTCTGTGCTTCAACAATTTGGTGTCTGAAGAGCTTATAAAGTAATTAGTACGCAAATATTCCTATGTATGTTCAAAGCTCTAAATTCTTATACGATATACCATCATCTGTCATAGCTATTTAAATGTAGGAATCATATTTTCTTTTTAAAGTTTATTTTAAAGATTTTATTTTGAAATATACATACAGAAGAAAGTATAACAGATATATACAGTTTAAGGAGAAAGGGAAATATACATGAAGCAACAAGTTCTTAACAAATACTTTGAAAAGTAGATTCGAAGTTGGTTACAATATCAGTGTTTTAATCTGATGTTACATAAATTGTCTGTTTATGTTTGAGGGTTTTTGTTAAATCCTTTAGAGTAGTGATTATTAATATATAGGGACACCTTTTTGAGGCCGATAATTAAAATCATAGGATTTAAGAGTTCTAAAAGTCTTTGAAAATCCGTAGGGTTTCTTTTCTGATGGAAGAATGGTGCTTTATGTCTGTTTATATTTTTAATGAAAGAGCACCAAAAGAATCCATCATGTTTCCTAAGCATGGATATTTGACCTCATCCAAAGGTATAGTTTCAACCTTGGTTTCATTACTGGTGACCCTCAAATTCATGTCTCTAGCTCAGGCTTCTCTGTTGGACTTCATATACTTGTACATCCACTGAAAAGAGGCCTTGGATTTTAGCTGTCATGAAGTTAATGATATGATGTCTGGGACTTGCTTCAAAATAACAGAGGAAGAGAGAGAATGGGTGGAGTATAGATGAAACAAGATTAGCCATGAGTTGATAGTTGTTGAAGCTGAGTGAAAATACGTGTAACTTTTTTATACTATGCTTTTGTATATTTATATTTTTTCCATAATAAAAAATAAATTAAAAATACCTACTAGTTTGTGCAAAGTAATTTTTGCAGTGTATTGAGAAAATTGAGCTTCCTGTGCTTTAGAGCACATATTCACAGTATTATTCACATGCATTACTTTCTTTATCTGCTCTCAAGTCTTGTGAGGGTGGTTGCTGTGAGACTCAGAGTGGTTTGGTTATTTACTCAAGGTTATATAGTCGGTAGGTGGCAGAACTTGGTACTCAGTCTTTAGATTCCGTGTTCTTTTGGCTGTAAGAGCTACCTAAAATTTTCAGCATGTTGACAAACATTAATTTTTTAAAATCCGTATCACTTGAGAATAAGATTACCAGATTGACATCAACAAAACATGCTTTATCTAAGTTCAAGTTGTAAAATTTGAGTTTTGGTAACTGAAAATTATTTCCTGGGACATTGTTACCTTTATGTTTCTGGGCATCACATCAATCTCATCTTTATGAGTGTTCAGAAGGATATTAAAAGAGCATGAATGGGAAGACTAGTTTGATACCAGGTTTTATTATCTTCCCTTTTAATTTCTTATTAATTTTAATTCTTTACTAATTTTAATTTCTAAGTAATTTTAAACTTCCTTGCTGGTTGGTTCATGTTAAGGAATGGTGTTTTCTGTTCTTGATTGGGCCTTTTTGGTTCGTTAGAATATTGCTTTGCTACATTATAGAAGTTCTAATCTGGGGAAAGTTGTGTAAACTAGATATGGAGTTGAGATTAGATTAATGGCTTTGTACATGAGGTTTGATTGTTTAAAAAAACAGACATTTGGAATCTTTTTTTATGTCTAATTTGGGAACTTCTCTTTTCCAGTTATGAAGTTTCTAGCTTAATTTTTTAAATCTTATCGCAAATCCTTGTCTTTTTTAGGGTGAATTTTATTTTTCTAAGTCTGGAAATAAAAAATAGGTTAACAAGTTGTAATAGAGATCACATCACTTTATAGATACGTTTCCTTTAGTAAAAGGCAAAAAGCAGAAGTTGTTTAAATTGTATCTTTTATTTCTTCAGTTTTTTAATACCCTTGCATTCCTGCTACTGACCTTTTCAGTCGCCCTGTTACTTGGTATAAAAAAATAAAAGTTGTCTGTTTGTGTTTATTAATGTTTGGAGAAGAAAACAACTAGCATCTGTTTTCTGCCTGTATTTCCTCAGTTGAGGAATAAACTTTGTCGTATACTCAGATCAGCACCTGATAATTCCTGCATGCCTTTTTATTTGTACATTTTGGTACTGAGTCCTCCTCTCCCCACTAGGAATGTATTCCAGTCAATAAAATAGCTAAATCTTTTATCCCAAGAGAGATTAGAAGTCAATGGGGATCCTAGTGCTGAGAGAAACCTAAGAGATAGGACTAAGTTTTTCTGTACTCCCAGTCCCTGGCACAGTGCCAGACAAAAGGTAGGTCTCAAGTGTTTGTTAAGTGAATGAGAGAATGAAATCTAGTCTTCAGCCTTGAAACAAATTTAAATGTAATTCATCTCAGAAACAGAATTGTCTTTTTTCTTTGTGGTATTCAAAGTTAGTTTTGAGTGGATTTGATAGCATGTTTTCCTAATCTTTTTTAATCATTCTTAGATTCAAGACCTTTTTGGTTACTTCTCACTATTA
Organism: Equus asinus; assembly: GCF_041296235.1. Taxonomy (NCBI): domain Eukaryota; kingdom Metazoa; phylum Chordata; class Mammalia; order Perissodactyla; family Equidae; genus Equus; species Equus asinus. The sequence continues at coordinate 49,566,812 of NC_091795.1, read as the reverse complement.
CATCTCTTGTTAAATGTGAGACCGTTTCAAAATTTAGCTCGTTAAATTTTTGTTATAAAATATATTTAAAAGTCCATAAAATTTACATCTGCAGTTTATCAAATGATTATCAACTTATCACCATATAACCACCACTGCCAAGATCAAAGAGTAGAACATTATTGGGACCACATAATTCCCTGCATGTCCCTTGCCCATTACAATCATTTCTGTCTCCCCAGAGGTAACCCCTATCTTGTCATTTATAGTAATTGTTTTCTTGTATTTCTCATTTAACTTAACCACCTGTATGTGCATTCCTAAATCATTTGGATTTGTTTTGCCTGTTTTAAATTTTATATGAATAAAATTATGTTGTATCATTTTTGTAACTTGCTTTTTTCACTTAATATTAGGTTTATAAGATTCATCCATGTTGTGTGTATCTGTAGCTTCTTCATTTTCATTGCTGTATGCTGTATAGTATTCCACTGTGTAAATATACCACAATGTATTGATCTGTGCTACTGTTGATAGGCATTTGGGATGTTTCCAATTTAGGGCAATTATATTCGTGTTGCTCTGAACATTCTTTTATGTCTATCCTGGTTGCACATTAAGATGCAAATCTCTAGAGTATATCCTAGGAGTGAAGTTTCTGAGCCATAAGGGATGCATATTTTCAACTTGACTAGTTACTGGCACAGTTTTCCAATTTGGTTGTGTTAATTTATGTTCCCAAATAATGTGTGAGAATCCCAGTTGCTCCATATCTTTGCCAAAGCTTAGTATTATTAGAGTTTTAAAATTTTGTCAGTTGTTGGGTGTGTAGTAATATCTCATTGTGGTTTTAATTTGTGTTTTCTTGATTACTGGTGGGATTGAGCCCCTATTCTTAGGTTTGTTGTTCATTTGGATATTTTCTTTTGTCAAGTGTCTGTTCTTATGTTTCCCTCTTTTTCTTTTACCTTGTCTACCTTTTCTCTTTGATTTGTAAGAGCTCTTTACATATTCTGCATACTAGTCCTTTGTCAGTTATATGTGTTAACAGATATTTTTTCCCACTTTGTGGGTTGTCCTTTCACTCTTTCTTTTTTTTTTCTTGAGGAAGATTAGCCCTGAGCTAACTACTGCCAATCTTCCTCTTTTTGCTGAGGAAGACTGGCCTTGAGCTAACATCCATGCCCATCTTCCTCTACTTTATACATGGGATGCCTACCACAGCATGGCTTTTGCCAAGCGGTGCCATGTCCGCACCCGGGATCCGAACTGGCCAACCCTGGGCCGCCAAGAAGTGGAACGTGCGAACTTAACCGCTGCGCCACTGGGCTGGCCCCTGTCCTTTTATTCTTTCTTATGGTGTTTTTAAGTAGCTGAATTTGTTAATCTTTTCATTTATAATTGGTCCTTTTTGTGTGTCTTGTTTAGGAAATCTTTTCTTACCTCATGATCAAGAAAATATTTCCCTATATTTTCTTTTAAAAGTTTTCCCTTAAATATTTATCATCTGACATTTTTTGTAGTGAGCAGTATTTGGCAATGGTTCCTCTTCTCCTTCTTGAAACTTCATCTCTTCACGTGACTGCAAATGTCATCTTTATGTTACTAATTCCAAAAATCTGTATTATTGGTATTGACTATACTCCTTAGCTGAGATCCTTATTTCCAGCTGCCTCCAGGATCTTTCTACCTGAATATCTTGCAAAAATCTCAGTTTAGAGCTCTTTTTTTTAATCTTTATTGTTTTCTTTTTATATTAACGTATAAGTCAAAATACATGGTGGAATCTTTGACTCTTTGTTCCTTACCTTCTCTATCCAAATAACCATCATGTCCAAGTTATTCTGCTTTTGAAATGCCTGTCAAATCCATTCATTCTCTTCTCTCGAGTTCCACAATTACTGCCCAGAGTTCTACCTAGTCTGGTGTAGTAGCCTTCTAATTGGTTGTCTTACCTTCCTTCTATCCCCCTTCTCTAGTCAGTCATTCACACTGCCATAGAATTTTCTTTCTCGGATGCAAATCACATCTCTTTCCTGCTTTTATAGCTTTTCATTGCCTTCATTATAACAAAAAGTTCAGATTCCTTCACATGGCTTCTACCATTACTCTGCAGGACTCTCATGTTTTAGCCACACCAGGCTACTTATTATTTCCCAAAGAAGCTGTGTACTTTCATTGTGCCTTTTTTCATGTTGTTCCCTCTGCTTGGAGTGGGCTTCCTTCCATCTCTTCCCACTGGGAAAATCCTATTCCTTACACCACCATTCCTAGAATGAATTAATCCTTCCTGCCTCTGGGCTTCCCGTAGCACTTTGTTGATACCTTTATTGCAGTACTTATCATATTGCTTAATATTTATTTCTTTATGTATCTCTCCCCCATGCGAGACTATGAGGTTTTTGAAGACAGAGAATATGTTTTATTAATCTTTTTATTCTTAGAATCTAGCAATGCCTGGTACAAAATCGTACTCAATAAATACTTGAGTTAAAGAATTGTGCTAACCTTAAAGAAAACAATAAAAATGTATGCATTGACCCAAAAGTTGTGAGCAGGGAAAAATGTTGATGAAAGAGTCCATTGGGCTGTTTAACGTGAGTGGGTTCTAGCAGAAAAGATTAGAATGTGCTGTTTTGGCCCAATGCTAACTGAAGGAACAAAAATAATCTTAAAAGAACAAGTAAAATTGAGTTCTCCTCATTTTTAAAAGGGTGACATGTTTCAAACGGACTTAGAATAAGAACACAAATTTAAATAAAATTAGTTTTAAAAAAGTAAGAATTTCATAATACTGCTGAAGAATTAGTGTCTTTTTTAGAGAACACATTAATGAGCATAGTCTATCCTATTACAAGTTTTATAATACCGCGAATATATCTGTTTTGACAATGCTTGCTAACTTTTACTCTGGAAGGTGCTGGTAAATCAGGTACCTATTATCTGTAGTGAGAGGTTAACAGTTCTTGCATGTGCTAATTTTGCAGACTCCCATAAAAAATAAAACCTCTGGCAACTAGAGTCCAAATATTTACTTAAGGTTCACACAGCACACATGCAACGCAATTGAATTTTGGCTAGACAGTTTTTTACAGTTCATCCGGAGGAAGCAGCATTGATTATCTTTCTCTCTTTTCATGTTAACATAACCGATTCATTTAAGGCACAAGAGTATTCAAAATACAAAGTGTTCTTGGTAAAGAAATTTTAAGAGCAAAATTGATTTTTTCATTAAAATATTATATATTGTTTATATCTGGAATTCTGATTGGCGTAAATGTTTAAAGAAGCTTTAAAAAGTTTGTCTGTGTCTGCAGATGAGTTACCTTCTGATGACGAATTTATAGATTTTAAAATGTCAGCCCCTAATATTAAAAGTAACTTCCAGATAAACATGGTCTATTGAATACATGTGTTTATTTTCACTCTCTCTTGAAAACACACTAAAATATGAAAGTCAAGGAATTAAAAAGGGTAAAAACTCCATAAGGACAAAGAAAACATGAGAGGAGATGTCAACGGAATTTTAGAAACTGGGAAGTCAGTAGATGAATGAATGGCAACTTACTAAAAAAAGCTGACCCCTCAGTCTGTGTGGTTGCCTTCCACCTGCCACACCTGGCTAGCTGAGATAGCAAATATCAGCCAGTCCTGTGCAGAGACTGAGGGTTTCTAGGCGAGTGGCCTGCATGAACTCGGTAGGGAACCAAAGCTCTGTCTTGGATGATCTGATTGTAATACATGTTTCTAGACTCTTTGAGCCTGGGAATAACTGAACATTCATAGATGAAATATGCTGTGTAAGCATCTATTATGAATTCTTACAGGAGTAGGATGATGGTCTCGGAGGAAGAACCTCAGTGGCTCTGTTAATTCAACAAGGGTATCATAATTCTAGATATTATACAATCATAATATCTAGAGCTACACTGTCCACTACTGTAGCCACTAGCAATATGTGGCTTTTGAGCTCTTGATGTGTGGCTAGTCTGAATGGAGATGGAATGTAAGTATAAAATTCACCCTGGATTTCAAAGACTTAGTATAAAAAATGTAAAATGTCTCATTAAAAATTTTTATATTAGTTGTGTGTTGAAACATTTTGTGTATATTGTGTTAAACCAAATATACTATTAAAAATATTTCACCTATTTTTTACTTTTCTAATGTTGACATGCAACAGTTTTAAATTACACATGTGCTCTTACTTGCTTTTATACAGCTCTGAATAGAGATATTGATCCTCACGGGTGGCTGGTATGGTTCCCTGATCTGTCTCTTACAAGGAATGTTTAAAAAGAAGATACTATAAATGAGGACCTCCTCCATACTGTGCAGCACCTCTCAGTAGCACCTAAAGTACTGTAATATATACCTTTGGAAACTACAAAATTAATGTTGTTGTGAGTCTATTTATTGAATAAAAGGGAATGGTCTAAAGTTATCAATAGACATCTTACTAAAATTTGTGATTTTCTTGTTATCCATCCACCATGCCTCTTCAGCACAACTTCTCCCCTGAATCCATATAACTTTCTGTATTACTGATTCTGATTACTGAATGCTGCAAGAGAAAACCACACAGTTGAGCCGACTGAGAATACCATAAAGTCTTCGTTACCAACCTGGCCTTGGGTTCTTAAACTTTCTAGCAATATTTCTGTGTTTTCTTAATCATCTCTTTAACCTAGTTTTGGTAGTGGTCATTTAAAACCTCTTTCACTCTTCTTACACCTCCTATCTTTGTTCTCAGCAAATGAACTTCCTACTTCACTGAGAAAATACTGTAGCTGTCAGAGAAGAACGCCCTTGACTTTTGACTATGTATACCATATACATATGCCATGCCTGCAGTCTAGTCTGCACTCACAGCCATTCTTTTGCTCCTGTCCGGTGCTAGGCCTGGTGATTCTCTTCTGTCTGAGGATAATCTCTGTTTCTGTGTTCTGTATCTTATTCCTTTCTGCTTCCTCAAAGGCCTCTCTTTTGGCATGTTCAGTTTCTTTCTCCTTCCCTATTGGCTTCATCCCAACAGTACTTAAATATGCTCTAACCTCCACCATCTTAAAAACTCCTCTTTTCCTCTTGTCCTCCTGTACCTACCACTAAGTCTTCCTCTATTTAACAGTTGAGCTTCTTGAAAAATTGTTCATTGTTTCTACATTCTTACCTTCTATTCACTTTTTAATTTACTGCAGTAGGGTTTCCACACCTGAGAATACTTTTGCCAGTCAATAGTAGTTTGTATGTTTATGATCCAAGGGGACATATTCAGTTTTAATCATAGTTAATCTATCTATAGCATTTAATACTAGTAGTCATTTTCTCTTCTGTGAAATACTGTTTTCCCTTGGTTTTTGTGATGCTCAACTCTTCTGGTTTTTATTCTAATGTCCCTTCTTAGTCTCCTTTGTGACTCCCTCTTTTCTGCAGTATTAAATATTGATTTTCCTCAAGACTCTCACCTTGGGCTGTTTTCTAACATAACATAACCTCCCTGGATAATTCATCCACTCCCATGTTTTCAGTTGTTCTAAATCTGTATCTTCAACCTTAATCTCTAGACTTAATTTATGTCTGCCTGCTGGACATACTATAGTACCTCTGCTACCAAATCTGTTCCTCTTACTCTCTTCTTTATCTCAATGACTAACAACTCAATCAACCCATGAGCACAAGAAGGAAACTGGATAGTGATCTACATTCCTATCACTTTGGTCCTTCTTCAAGTCTCACTGTCAGTTACTCAGCAAATTCAGTCCATTTCATCACTTAATAGCTCTTATTTCTGTTTACCTGTCTACATCCCAAATACAAAATGTCATTATAATCTCTCACCTAGTCTATTCAGAACCTTCTAACTGGTTGCTCTTTCTCTAGTCTTGCACCTATGCATAAAACCTGTGTAGCTAGTTTCCAAAGATGGTCCCTAATGAACCACATCTCCCAGGATTCATGCCCTTGTTTAGTCCCCTCTCATACTGAATCTGAGCTGACCTTGTTACTCACTGTGAGTAATGGAGCATAGCAGAAGTGACACTGTGCCAGTTTTAGGCCTTAGCCTTAAAAATGCCTACTAGCTTCAACTTTTGTACCCGGAGTCCTTCATAACAAGTCCAGCTACCCTGCTGGAGGACTATATGGAGAGAGAGTGCCTGAAACTACACGGGGAGAGAGAAAGGCTTGGCTGTCCCAGCATCCCAGGAGAATTCAGACTTTTAGATGTTCCTGACAAGATGTCAGACCTATGAGAGAGCCATCTTACATGTTCCGTGCCCAGAAAACTGCCAGATGGTATCAGCCCCAGGTGATAGCACATGAAGTTATAGAACTACCTAACTGAGCCCAGTCAGTCCACAGAATAATGAAAGATAACAAAATGGTCGTTGTTTAAAACCACTAAACTTTGTGGTAGTTTATTTCACAATAGATAAAACCAAAACAAACCTCTCTCTGTTCTGCTTACTACTCCAGTCTCATCTCTGGCAATTCACCTTTGACAGTTTAAAGCTCCACCTTCACTAAGCTGCTTGAAGTTTCCTGAGTGAACTCTCTTTTTTCTTCTAGACTTTTCCTCTTGCTGTTAGAAACATTTTACTTTTTAACTTTTTTTTGATTAAGACAACTTTTATTGCAACTTATTATGACAATATTTGATGTTTTACTCTAAGGCTTCTTCCCTCACTTCATCTCACATACGGATGTTTTTTTTTTCTGCTTTATCTCCCCAAACCCTCCCCCTCGTACATAGTTGTGTATCTTACTTGCAGGTCCCTCTAGTTGTGGCATGTGGGATGCCACCTCAGCGTGGCCTAATGAGCAGTGCCATGTCTGCGCCCGGGATCCGAACTGGCAAAACCATGGGCCGCTGCAGCGGAGTGCACGAGCTTAACCACTCGGCCACGGGGCTGGCCCCCAGGGATTTTTTTTTTTTTTTACTGCAGTAACATTGGGTTATAACATTATATAACTTTCAGATGTACATCCTAATATATTTCACATTCTGTGTGTATTACATCATGTTCATGACCCAAAGACTAATTACAATCCATCATCACACACATGTGCCTAATCACCCCTTTTGCCCTCCCTCCTTCCCCTTTCCCCTCTGGTAACCACCGATCCAGCCTCTGTTGCTATATATTTGTGGTGTTGTTTTTATCTTCTACTTATGAGTGATATCATATGATATTTGACTTTCTCCCTCTGACTTAATTTTACTTATCACAACACCCTCAAAGTCCATCCATGTTGTCACAAATGCCTGGATTTCATCATTTCTTATGGCTGAGTACTATTCCATTGTGTATATATACCACATCTTCTTTGTCCATTCTTCCTTTGATGGGCACCTAGGTTGCTTCCAAGTCTTGGCTATTGTGAATAATGCGATGAACACAGGGGTGCATATATCTTTATGCATTTGTGTTTTCAAGTTCTTTGGATAAATACCCAGCAGTGGGATAGCTGGATTATATATGGTAGATCTATTCTTAATTTTCTGAGGATACTCCATACTGCTTTCTACAGTGGCTGCACAAGTTTGCACTCCCACCAGCAGTGTACGAGGGTTCCCTTCTCTCCGTCTCCTCTCCAACACTTGTTGTTTCCTGTCTTGTTAATGACAGCCATTCTGACACGAATGAGGTGGTATCTCATTGTAGTTTTGATTTGCATTTCCCTGATAATTAATAATGTTGAACATATTTTCATGTGCCTGTTGGCCGTCTGTGTATCTTCTTTGGAGAAATCTCTAAGAAACATTTTATTTTTTAATTTATACCCTCCCCTACCAAATTCCTACTCAACTTTCAAGTCTTTACTTAGACTTGTCCCTAAAACACTGCGTGACTAAGTTAATCGCCTTGCCTATGTCCTCTCACACCAGCAAATACTCTTACTGGCAGAACTGTTTGAGAGTGTAGAGTCAAGCAGTATAATATTTTGCCAGTTACTTATTCTTTCTAAGCTTCAGTTTATTCATCAGTAAAATGAGGATAATAATAGCAGTTACCTAGTTTGTTGGGAGCATGTTAGAGTACCCAAAAAATGGTAGCTATTATTAATGTTACTGACATAGTATTTTAAGTGCCTGTTCATCAGTTTATCCCTAGAATCTAGCCAAGTACCTGGCTCATAAAATGTGCTATATAAAGTGATTGAATAGATGAATGGATTCAGATCAGTTGGATTTTTCATATTAATCCAATTAAAGCCTAATTTCAAGCTTTTTTATTGTGATGAAATATATATAACATAAATTTGCCAGTTTAACCATTTTTAAGTGTAGAATTCAGTGGCATTAATTACATTCACAGTCTTGTGCAACCATCACCACTGTCTGTTTCCAAAATTTTTTCATTACCCCAGATAGAAACTCTGTCCTGTTAAGCAATAACCTCTCATTTCCTCCTACCCCCAAGGTCTGGTAATCTCTAATCTACTTTCTTTTTTTTGCTGAGTAAGATTCACCCTGAGCTAACATCTGCTGCCAGTCTTCCTCTTTTTTTGTATGTGAGCTGCTGCCACAGCATGGCCACTGATAAGTGGTATAGGTCTGCTCCTGGGAACTGAACCCAGGCCTCTGAAGCAGAGCATGCTGAAATTAACCACTGGGCCACCAGGGCTGACGCTAATCTGCTCTCTGTCTCTGTGAATGTGCCTGTTTTAGATGTCTCATATAAGTGGAAACATACGTTTGTTCTTTTGTGTTTGGCTTACTTCACTTAGCATAATGCCTTCAAGGTTCACTCATATTGTAGCATGTGCCAGAATTTCCTCCCTTTTTAAGAATGAATATTCCCTTGTATGTATATACCACTTTTTGTTTATCCATTTCTCTGTTGATGAACACTTAGGTTTCCACCTTTTGGCTATTGTGAATGATGCATCTATGAACACGGGTGTACAAATATCTGTTTGAGACCCTGCTTTCAATCCTTTTGGGTATATACACAGAAGTAGAATTGCTGGATCATATGGTAATTCTATTTTTAATTTTTGAGGAACCACCATACTGTTATCTATAGCAATTGTTCCATTTTAAACTCCCACCAGCAATGTGCAGATAATGCAATTTCTCCACATACTTGCTGACACTTATTTTGTAGAGTTTTTTTGTTTTTATAATGGCTATCCTAATGTGTGGGAAGTGGTATCTCATTGTGGTTTTGATTTACATTTCCCTAATGATTAGTGATGTTGAGCATATTTTCATGTGTTTGTTGGCTATTTGTATATCTTCTTTGGAGAAATATCTATTCAAAGTCCTTTGCCCATTTTTTAATCAGGTTGTTAATTTTTTTGTTGTAGAGTTGTAGGAGTTCTTTATATATTCTGGATATTAAGCCTTTGGTAGATATGATTTGCAAATGTTTTTTCATATTTTATGGTTGCCTTTTCCCTCTGTTGATATAGTGTCCTTTGGTAAAGAAAGTTTTAAATTTTGATGTAGTCCACTTTATCTATTTTTACTGTTGTTGCCTGTACTTTTGGTGTCACATCCAAGAAATCTTTGCCAAATCCAATGTCGTGAAGTTTTCTGCCTGACTTTTTCCTAAGAGTTTTGTAGTTTTAGATCTTACATTTAGGTCTTTGATCCATTTTGAGTTAATTTTTGTATATGGGGCAAGGTAAGTGTCCAACTTCATCTTTTGCATATGGATATCCAGTTTTCCCAACCCTGTTTGTTGGAAAGATTGTCCTTTTCTCATTTTATGGTCTTGACACCCTTATTGAAAATCATTTATGCCAGTACCACACTCTTTTGATGACTGGAGCTTTTAGTAAGCTTTGAAAGCATATGTGTGAGTCCTCCAAGTTTGTTGTTTTTCAAGATTGTTTTGCCTATTCTGGGTCCCTTGAAATTTCATATGAACTTTAGGATGGGTTATTTCATTTCTGCCAAAAGTGCTATTGGGATTTTACGTTGAATCTGTGTATTACTCTGGATAGTATTATCATCTTAAAAATGTTAAGTCTTCCAATTCATGAACACAGATGTATTTCAATTTATTTATGTCTTCTTTAATTTTTTCCAGCAATGTTTTGTAGTTTTTAGTGTACAGGACTTGTACCTTCTTTGTTAAATTTATTTCTATTTTATATTGTTTAAAAAATTTTAAATTATGGTAAAATACATATAACATAAAATTAACCTATTAACCATTTTTAAATGTACAGTTCAGTAGTGTTAAGTACATTCACATTGTTGTGCAGCCAATCTTCACAACACTTTTCATCTGGCAAAACTAAAACTCTATACCCATTAAACAACAACTCCCCATTCTCCCCTTCCCCCAGCCCATGACAACCAACCTTCTACTTTCTGTGTCTATGAATTTGATTACTCTAGGTATCTAAGTGTAATCATACAATATTGGTCTTTTGTGATTGGATTATTCATTTAGCGTAATGTCCTCAAGATTGATCTGTGTATCAGAATTTTCTTCCTTTTAAAAGCTGAATAATATTCTCTTGTATATATGTACCACATGCTGTTTATCCATTCATCTGTTGATGGGCACTTGGATTACTTCCACCTTTTGGCTATTTTCTATTAGAAATGCTGCTATTGGATAAACTATTGAATAATGCTGCTCTGAATACAGGTGTACAAATTTATTAGTTTACTAGGGCTGCTATAACAAAATACCACAGACTGGGTGGCTTAAACCACAGTAATTTATTTTCTCACAGTTCTAGAGGTTAGAAGTCTGAGATCATGGTGTCATCAGAGTTAATTTCTACTGAGGGTTCTCTTCTTGGCTTGTAGTTGACTACCTTCTTACTGTGTCCTCACATAGCCTTTTCTCGTGTGTGCGTGTCCATGTTATCTCTTCCTCTTCTTGAAAGGACACCGGTCTTTTTGGACTAGGGCCCACCATATGACCTCATTTAATCTTAATTACTTCCTTAAATAGAAATACAACTGATTTTTGCCTTTTGATTTTGTATCTTGCAACTTTGCTGAATTTCTTTCTTTTTTTTTTAAAGATTGGCACCTGAGCTAACAACTGTTGCCAGTCTTTTTTTTTTCCTTTGTGTTTTTCCTCCCCAAATCCCCCCAGTACATAGTGCATAGTGGTATATGTTTTAGTTGTGGGTCCTTCTAGTTATGGCACGTGGGACATCGCCTCAGTGTGGCCTGATGAGTGGTGCTATGTCCGCTCCCAGGATCCAAACCAGTGAAAGCCTGGGCTGCCGTAGCGGAGCATGAGAACTTAACCACTCAGCCACGAGCCCTGGCCCCTGAATTTATTTCTTAGCTCTAACACTGTTTTGTGAGTTCTTTAGGATTTTCTACATAGAAGATCATGTCATCTGCAAACAGAGTTTTATTTCTTCCTTTTCAATATGGATGCCTTTTATTTTTCTTGTCTAATTAGTCTGGCTAGAGCTTCTGGTACTATGTTGAATAAAAGTGGCCAAAATGGGCATCTTTGTCTTGTTCCTGATCTTTAGAGGAAACCAAGCCTGTTTTTTCTATAAAGTGAAATCTTCCACATATGGAGAGTGGTCTTTCATATTTGGGATACATTTCTCATTAGCTTGGTTTGAATGAGGAAACACAAGAGCTTATTAAGAACAAGAGGAAGAAAGTATGGGATGGGAAGAGTTGAGACAAAGCTGATAGATTTAGGTATGGGAGAATGTCACCAGTCTTGACAAGATGTTGAAACAGAGTAGGGTCAGGGACATCCAAGAATCACCCTACCACTAGGAGGCAGTACTTAGCTGACTCAGGGCTAGATTCTGAATGAATGAGCGAGACTCTACAAGTTATTAGCAACTACAATGGATATTCATAGAATATGACTGGTATTTTTATAAATTCGGAATAAACATAAAGAGAAAAATAAGTATACTTCATAAAAGTTTCTTCTATGGTTGGCTTCATTGCTGTATGGGGTCCATGTCATTTATTATCTACACTTTAAGAGTGGAAGAGGGTGCTACTAATGATCTTCACCTAAAAGCAGGTATAAACTGACTGTCACAGCAAACTGGGACATAGGTTATCTTATTTATAGATCTCTTCACATTCATAGATTGCAACTGTAGTTAGCATTTAATCTTGGGAATTTTTAGTCATGATGGCATACTGATTAATTTCTGTAAAGACCTGACTGCTAAAGCAATGTAGAGATGGGTTCATAAGGTTGAGAAATTTATTATAAATAGTTCCAGATTACAAATGAGCATGGATAATAAAGGATAATTTACAAAGAATGTAGACATCTCTTCTGCTGTTACATCTTTTATTGCATATAACTAAATCTATGCTCTAAGCTGGACTGCCCTTTAGGCAACTTTTTTGTCTGTTACGTTGAGTCAGAGTAATCTTTATGGTGATGCAACTTTCTCTGATGATTAATGATGAGTTTATAGCTCATTTCTGCTTACTGTTACTTTCTGAAAGTTTATAGTGGCATCTGTGTGTCAGTTGACTCACCTATATATGACAGAAGCTGTCTTCTGTAGGTAGTATGTCTTTCTTTTAGAAAAGCCTCCATGGAAGGATGTATATGTTACTTATATACAGGGCTGTAATCTTTGATATAAACCTAAAAGTTTAGGGATGCATGTCATAATAGTAAACTGTCATGACTCTGTGGTCTATAACCTTTCTTAAATCTTAAAAAGTAGTTTATATTTTCAGTTTCTGCCACCTACATGGCAAGAGTAAAGCTTTCCATAGTTTTATCATTTGTATGTAAAGTAATATTCACTTCTTTTGCTGCTTTACTGGTTATTTTTCAGGTCCTCTAACTTGTGGGTGTTGCCCAAGGCCCTGTCTTCCACCTCTAACCTTCTCTATATTCGTTCTCTCTGTGAGCATGTCATTCATTCTGGTCATGAGAGATTCAGCTATCATCTCTGTTGCCTTTTAAAGCTGTCTGTGCAAACTGATCATCTCAATTTCATCAAATCTAAAACTTAACTCATCTTTGTCTCACTCCCCCTCCCAACTTCCTGAGATCATTTATATCTGTCTTTCTCTCCATAAGTCTGTCTGTCCTATACATTACTATCAGTCTTATCATCCTAAATAATTATCATTGCTACTCTCTGTAGACTCTAGGAGTCTATAGGGCCTTCATTTTGTCTGTTATTTTAAATTCAGTCTCCTGTGCATTTCAAGGCTTTTATCTAGTTCCATCATCTCTTTCTCACTGGGCCTCCCAGGATCTAACTTTGCCCCTCTCCCACCTCCCTTAGTAGTTAGGCTGGTCTCAATTTGTCGTGGTCAACACATCTTACTAATGCTGTACAGTTAGTTCTGGAATGCACAACAGAAGGTCTACCTTATCCTGAGCCTTTCCTGACCACCCCAGGCTCTTAAGACTGTTGCCTAATTATGAGCATTTGTTTCACAAATGTTTACAAGGTAACCAGCATTTAGTTCTTTAATTGTTTTCACTGTTGCTTTATTTCCTTCACGACCCTGTAAGTTCCATGAAGGCAGATAGATCTATGTTATACCTCTTTGTGCTTCTGTGTAACCAAGTGCTAGTCACATAGTTAAGGCTTGCTCATAAAGTATTGTATCTTAAACATACCATATTTTCCAGTAGTTACAAACCTTAACCACACCATATTTGTAATTTAGTTTAATCATGTTTTCATCAATGATAGGTTGTCCTAATTCAAATCCTCATCTTTAGGTAACCAAAGCGTGTAGATCAGTTGTTCTCAATCTCATCAGACTGAACACTCTCTTTTTAAAAATAAATGCTTTGTAACATCCACTTTATTATCCTGAGATAAAATTTATTGACAGTATAACCTATTTATACATCTAATTTAAAAAGACAACATAATGTTTGAAATCATATTAAGCAGCAATAAAGAAAACTGATTTATAATAAAATATTAGATATTTCAATGTATCAATGCTCAGGCATATCTACACTGGAAGGCCCAAGGAGATAGTCAGATGCTTGCACTTAGAACAGAATCACTGTGAAATAAACAGCTATATATGCAAACTGATAGAGGTGTGTTATATTGATGGTTAAAATATCATTAGTGGTGTTTCCTTTAGTCGTGTGCTTTTCTGAAATGCTGAACTACTCTTGAAAAAATTCTACACTTTGTATTCCTGAAAAATTCAGCACATATCATTACTATGCAAGAATACATTGTGTTCATATGTAATATGGAGTTAGATTCTAGGCTCACATAATTATCTATAAATTTCTTCCTTATATATAACTCTAAGGAGTTTGGAAGTCATGGAACAATTCTTTGTTCTATGGAACTGTCCTACTTCCTGCCCACTTGCTTCTTGCCCACTAAATATTAGTAGCACCACACCCATCCTGATAATTATGGTAACCAAAAATGTCCCCACAAATATCCAAAAATATTTTTAAAATTTTAAATTTCCACAAATTTTTAACAATTCCATTTTCTTAGGGGATGCTGCCCCATTGAGATAACATTGAAAATGATTTTGATTTTCAAATGAAATTTTTTTTTTCAGGAAGATTAACCCTGAGCTAGCATCTGCTGCCAATCCTCCTCTTTTTGCTGAGGAAGACTGGCCCTGAGCTGACATCCATGCCCATCTTCCCCTACTTTTTTTATATGTGAGACGCCTGCCACAGCATGGCTTGCCAAGCAGTGCCATGTCCACACCCAAGATCTGAACCGGTGAACCCCAGGCCACCGAAGCAGAACATGCGAACTTAACGGCTGCGTCACTGGGCCGGCTCCAAAATCAACACTGTTCAAACTGTGTTTTGTGATAAACTAGTTTTAGACTTGTCAATAGAATACCGCTGAGGGAGAAAATATTCTATGGTCAAAGCAAAATAGTTTTTTTCTCTGAACTGTGACTTTTCTTAGCCTTTAATGTGTTAATAGGTATTGTCAGTCTACCAGAGGAAGATGCAGTTTCCCCAAACTGTTCTATTGTTGAGTCCTTTTGAAAATGCTGAATTAGATTGTTTAAAAATATAGCCCCTTTAGGCATATTAGATTCTGTGGGTTGCACTTTGAAGTTAAAAGCATGAATGTCTGTAATGTGCTCTATTTATGGTAGGATGTAAGCAGTCCTTGGTCACTAGGGAACTTTTAAGAGTTGCGTCTGTCTTGCCACATGAGAACACTTCTGTTGCACCAGAATATTATGGAACGGTTCAATCCTGGACTGTGAAATTTAGTAAACCCAGGAAAAGTTATGAAAAAATTATGAAAAACTGTTATTGCTCAATTGGATTTGATATCAACATAAAAGTGGAAGGAAGATGGAGTGGCTAAAATTAGTGAAATAGGTCAATACCAGGTCTCCTGTGTTGACCAAACTAGTCTCAAAGCTGGTGTGGATTGTTAAAGATTTCCTTTTCTTAATAGTTCAAAAAAATTCATAAAGAGATTATATGCAAATTGGAGGAGACAGAACTCAGTGTAAAATATACGAATGTATCTAAAAAGATAACAAAATGAACATAGAAATAAATTAGATTCTTTGGAACAATCTCAACCAAAGTTGAAGAAGATTGGATGGAAAACTCAAAGAGAATGAAATGCACTAAAGGACAGAAAGAACACAAATAAATAGAGTATGTAGAAACTGTTACTTCTTGCCAGAGGGAAGTCTAGAAATCTATTGCAGATATTTGCAAAGGAGCTCTACTTGAAAAGAAGAGGTGATTCTTTTTTTTGGTTGACAAATATTGTAGTTTTGTAAATCACATACATTATTATCACACATAGTATACAGATTTTGTAAATCACATTATTATCACACATAGTATGTGGTAGGAATGTATGCACTAGTGTATGGTAGTGCATAGTAAGCGCTAGCTAGGCAGTAGGAAATCTGTGGTGATAATACCAAAGTCCCAGAGAAAATAGTAAGTATGATAAAAGAAATAAAGACTCCAATCTTTATCCCAATATCTGGAACACCTCAGCCTTCATCAATAAGAGAAGCAACGTGATTAGATCAAAAAGTAGACTTCACACTTGGGTCCACTCTACCTCTCCATCTAAAATCCCCCCTGCTCCTTAAACTATAAGGTATACCAGCCCTTGATTGATATGTTTAACAGCATATCATTAGTTCCAGACAGCTGAGAAAGGAGAATTAACAAATACTTCAGATGATCCCAGTTAACAGTGATTAGTTTCTTTTGTAACTGGACTGAACATGATGAAAAAAAGTAAATTAAAAGCTATTTTTCTGTATACTGCTGATAAAGCCTTACTTAGTTTGGTACAGGGAGATGTTATCACACTATTAATCTCTGAGAAAAAAGGTGGCTGACTTTATGGAGAATTTGACACCCAAGCAAGGCTTTGATTACCATGGTCTTATACAGATTTGCTAGAAGAAAATGAAAAGGAAACATTGACTATGGCAGCTCCATGCCCTGTACCCAGAAGCAGCATCAGCCTGGTGAATTTATCTGAGAAAAGTAGTGTTATCATTCCCCTCACAGAATTATTTGGAATGTTTGTAAATAAGAGCAGCACAAAGATAGTATATATTTCCAAAAATGCGTTCACTTTTAAAGCATCAGTGTCCAAACTAGAAATTATATTTCCTAATGATGTAAGTATAGCAAAACTGCCTTTTCTGAGTGGAGAAAACCCCTTTGCTACCTTGAAACTCTGACCATCAGTGACAAATGACCCACAGCACCAATAATATGATGGAAAATTTTTTGAAGTTCATCAAGATCAAATGCAGGTAAACCAGACTGTGAACACTTCAGGCTTTTGGTCCCAGGCTCCTTTCTGCTGGCTTCAGGAAAGTCACAGCCTGTCTCGCTGAGGACAGCAAAGTATGCGACTCTACCAAATATTAATGACACACGACTGTGTTCTTGCTACTCCAGGACCTGCAAAGGGAGGAGCACAAGGTTTAAATTATCCTAAATGTAGTTGCCAGAGAGCATCACCTGTTTCGAGGGCAGATGATCCAGCCACGAAAGAAAATATAAGCACATTTAATTAAATGGCTCATTGCTTTTCTCACCATAAAAGAGTTGGAGCATCTTTACTTTCTAAGGCAAAACAGCAGGGGAGACCAAAGGAAATAAGGTGATTAACAGGAAGATGCCCAGGTAGTTGAAGGAATTCCAAAACCCTGACTCTCTCTGGTTAGGACCAGCACTGGAGATGAAGACCTGGCATGATGTCTCATCAGGCCATATGACCCAGAACCCTCTCTCCCACACCAAGGCAGTTATTTCCTTACCCTCTCTTTGACAAAAGGGGACAAATGTAAGTCAGAATGGACAGTTTACAATTACACAGAGGCACTTGGCAATTTATAGTGAAATATTGCCTGAAAAAACAATCTTTGCCTCTCCCTCAGCAGCAAAATTCTTCCACTTAAGGAGGACCAGGAGAATTTTGTTTTATTTCCCAATTTACAAAGTGAATGGAAAACTACTGATATTTACTTGCTAAATATAAAATTTGAAGAAAAAATTTTGAAGAAAAAGAGGGGAAGAAGATCAAAGGTACATTTATCAGTTATAAAGGTAAACACACGAACATTTGGTTGTCGTGCAATCTGCCTCATATTTTCTCCCAGGTTAACTAAGGTATAAAGTAAGGGGGAACAAGAAGCAAATGCTAATTACTGTAAAAATTCCTGTATATCTGTAAAATCTAATAGCTGGCAACTAAAACATAGTCAAATGATCTTAGGATATTTCTTTCAATATTAATTCATAAGTATTCGTGTCCAAATAAGAAAGGAAAAATTTCAGATTTTTTTCCTTCCCCCATAGGAAAATTTCAGTGAAGTGATAAACTTGAGGTTTGGGGTCTTTTTTGTTTTTTGTTGTTTATTTTTTGAGAATTTTCATGAAAGATGTGTATGTTTATATCAGCCATGATTATACTATGTCTAGAAGGCTACCTATCTTGAGAAAATCTCGAAACTTCCTCTTCAAAATGAAAACGTCAAATTAAAAAAATATATATGTAGTCCCTTTAATGTGATGCTAATATAGATATCTTTCTTCCCTGTTTATATTGGTTTAATTCATGTCAAATGTAGTTTACAAAGGGAAAGGATGCGTACCTTTGTATAGAATATACAGACACAGTGTCACACCACAGGGCCCACGGGAGGGGTCGGGGAGACAGCACTTTTCCCTGGGAACAGGAATGGCTCTAATTCCGGAGATGGTTATCCGCAGAAGTGCGGGCAGCCCAGAGCACAGATATCTTATTAAAGTGCTGCTACACAGTAGCCTCAACTATTAAAGTGCAAACAGTAAATCATTCTCACTTAAGCTAGTGTGACTTTTTAAAAAATTTTTTTTCTCCTCTTGGGTGTCCCTGGACTCTTGAGCTGCTAGGATTGAGTTCTCAAGGATGCAGGCAACATGGGATGTACTGTCAGGGCTGCAGGGCAATGGATGTCACATTTTTTAAATGCTTATTGTGATCTAGGCACTAGGATAGATTCTTTTCATTTAATTTACTTAAATCCTCACACAAGTTTAGACGTTTTTTATTCTCCTTTTGCAAATTAAAAGAATTGAGACCAAGAGAAGTTAAATAACTTGTCCAAGATCATTCAGCTTAGATTTTAATTATGGTTAATCCTATACCAAACCAGTTATTTTGCTGTTTTGCAGAATCTGAAAAGCAGTGTTGATGAAAATTACTTCTATTCGTTAAAAGAAGAAACAAATTTTTATAACTGGGTAGGTCTTTTGGAAGTGACACCACATCCCATTCCTAAGGGAGGGATTGTTAATGACCAAGATGCGAAGAGCTTTTCTAGGAATGTGACAGTCACCATTTGACAGGGAGTTGACTATCAGACCACAGGTGATAAAAAAGCAACCATTTGGGTCACTGCTGGACTAGAACCACAGAATCAAAGCGAATGAGAAAAGGGCTCATCTTGTAAGCTCTTTGTTCAAAATCTTTCATTTTGGCATTCTGTTTCACTCACTGTAAAGTCAATTTTTACAATGGCCTACGAAGCTCTGCTTAATCCCTACCCCCATCCCTTTCCCCTGTTTTTTCTAAAACCTCCCCCTCTACTATTTTCTTCTTGATCATTATGCTCCAGCCACTCTGGTATTCATGCAGCTTTTTAATACATCAGGCATACCTCTGCATCAGGCCCATTGCATTGGCTGTTCTGTATTCTAGAACATTGTCTAGCTCTCCACAGGCCTCACTTTCTTTTCTCCTGCAAGTCTTTGCTCAAATGTCATCTTCTCAGCAAGGCCCATCCTGATCTCCCTACTTAAAATTACCATATCCCCTACCTCAGTGCCCTCTTAGATTGCTATATTTTTTCCCATGGCACTTATCATCGTCCAACATACTATATAATTTACTATGTTTATTATCTGCCTACTCCCTTCCTATTAGAATGTAACCTCTGTAGGGATTTAAAAAAAAATTTTTTTTAATTATTTTTATTTTTTCCTTTTTCTCCCAAAGCCCCCCGGTACGTAGTTGTGTATTTTCAGTTGTGGGTCCTTCTAGTTGTGGCATGTGGGATGCTGCCTCAGCATGGCTTGATGAGCAGTGCCATGTCCTCGCCCAGGATTCAAACTGGCGCAACCCTGGGCCGCGGAAGTGGAGCACGTGAACTCAACCACTCGGCAACAGGGCCGGTCCCTCTGTAGGGATTTTTATCTGTTTTATTTACTGATGCAACCCCAGTGCCTAAAACAGGACCTGACACAGAATAAGTACTACTTAACATATATTTGTTGAGTGAATAATTGAATGAATGAATGAGCTCTTCCTTATTTCTTCAGAAGTTTTCTGACATCTTCAGCAAGTAATTTGATCATCAGACAGTGGCCCTGGTAAATAGTGGATAAATCCTGGTTTATCTGAGTGACAATATAGTCAGTCCATTTTTGGTAGAGTGACTTCACTATGGTGATTCTTGAATTAACATTTTTGAAAGACAAGCCTTGAATTTTTCTGTTTCAGCTTATATATTCTTAGATTTTTTTGGTGAATTTTTTCTTTCCATTTCATTTTGGAAAATTTTGGATATAAACTAAAATGGAGAAATATAGCAAACCCTTATGTACCTATCACACAGCTTCAACAGTTAACACATGGCTAGCCTTATTTCAGAGATACTCCCCCTTGCTCACTGCCCCTTCCCCAAGGTATTTTTTTTTAAAGATTTGCACCTGAGCTAACATCTGTTGCCAATCTTTTTTTTTTTTTCCTTTCTTCTCCCAAAGCCCCCTAGTATGTAGTTGTATATTCTAGTTGTGAGTGCCTGTGGTTGTGCTATGTGGGACCTTGCCTCAGCATGGCCTCATGAGCGGTGCCATGTCTGTGCCCAGGATCTAGACCAGTGAAACCCTGGGCCGCTGAAGTGGAGCGTGCAAACTTAACCACTCAGCCATGTGGCTGGCCCCCTCCAAGATTATTTTGAAGCAAAATGCAATGATAGGAAAATAACACATCATTTTATTTGTAAATTATCTGAAAGGTTTTTGATGAAGTTGGATATTGTTAAAACTCTTAACATTGCAGCTCATGATTTGTTTCAAAATATGATTAAATCACTGCTGAAGTTAGTAGCATATTCTGGAGTTTTACTATATTTGTATCTTTCCATCTAAGATCTGCTGAACCAATTTTCTGACATATTTGATTTGAATGTGACTTCTTCCCTTTTGGCTATATAGCTCAATGTATTGAAAAAAAAAACTTCCTCTTAAGGTACCTGCTTTTCATATAAATGGCCTTCATATAAATATATGAAGTGATTGGATACTTAAAAAGGAAAAGTTATTTGTTTTTAGGGTAGTGGGATAGTGGGTAATATTTAATTTTTCCAAAATTGGACTCTCTTTACTGTTACTATTAAAAGAAAAAAGCATTTTGTAATTGAGGGTTCTCTACTTATCTGGAATATGAGGTGACCAAATCATTGATGCATGAGAAGGGTCAATTTTGTTGTACAAATGGCTGAAGAAGAGCTGGATAAAACACTTTGTTCAGAGCAAATGAGCTGTGATTTTTATCTGAAAGCTTATTTCTTGAAGCATAAATTCTCTCTGCTATGGGGTTACTTCAGACAGTCTCAAAGCATGACCAAAGTCAAAGTGTTTAATTTGTTGAAAATTGTTACAGGCCCCAATAATCAGTAGATATTTTTTTAGATTGGGGAGTGAAGAGGAGAGCAAACAATTTGTATAACTATCACAGTTTGTACATTATTAAAACAAATTATTTGGGGCTGGCCTGGTAGCGCAGGGGTTAAATGCGCACCTTCCACTTTGGGCGGCCCGGGGTTCTCTGGTTCGGATCCCGGGTGTGGACATGGCACTGCTTCGCAAACCACGCTGTGGTAGGCATCCCATATAGAAAGTGGAGGAAGATGGGCACAGATGTTAGCTCAGGGCGAGTCTTCCTTAGCAAAAAAAAAAAAAAAGAGGATTGGCAGCAGATGTTAGCTCAGGGCTGATCTTCCTCAAAAAAAAAAAATTATTTTAGAACTAATTAAAATTTATCAATAAGAAAATACATCTCATATGCAAATTTTAATATCTTATCAGACTATTAAATGTAATCTTAATAATTTCCTTAGCTCACCAGTTGTGAAGGTGTAATAAAAAATTATCCATTTGCTGTTACTAAATTATAGTCTGTGTTAGGGAACATATTCTGCTTAGAAACATTTGAAAGTTTTAAGTGCTGACTAGGAAATTTTTAAATGTTACATTATTTTAAAAAGATTTTCTTGACAGACAAATCAGCTTCTCTGCCAATTTTTGCATCATTATTTTTGGCAGGATAATAAGCTGTAATGCCAGGATTCAGATATATGGTAGTTGGAATTATAGATGATCCAAAAATTCATTCTCAAACTGTGATGTATCTTACACCCATAGGAAGTAGGGTGTGGATTACAAATAACTAGGTGTATACACAGTTTTAAAGCTACCCAAATAAAGGTAAGTGGTTTCTAATAAGGGGATGAAAACTTTTTAACTACTATAACTTTGATTATGTATTTTAAGTTAACAAAACATTCAAAGCCTTAGCACTCTGTCAGGCTTTGGCAGTACATAATTGTAAATATACAATAATGCTCAACATTTCTTGAGGGGAAAGGCACAACCTTAAACAGTTTCTGACATGTATGTCCTTTGCTTATGATAAAGCAGTTGAAGTTTCAGGAGAGAGGGATTAATTGATGTCATATGGTTTCTGAGAAGGTGGTTGGTAAGGCCATCTTAAATGGTTATGCATAAGGATGCTGGGCCAAGTGGATGAGGAGGAGCTAAAATCTTGTGCTTTGCCTGCTAAATTTCTGCCCTAGTGCAGGGATTGTGTACCTAGAGGAGGCACTTTTCACTTACACACTGTACATATGAGCTATCAGACGCCCTGGTGGGCGGAGATGAGCTCCACAGCTCAAGAGAAGTGATTCCTCTTCTGTAATGGCAGTAGGAAAGTAGCAAACAAAATCTGAACAGGCGCTCTTTCATATATTTGTTCAGTATTTATTTTATTGAGTATAGGGAGATACTGACTATTAAAAATTATATACTTCATTATGTTCATAAGAAAACATTTACCAGATGCATACAACATAGCTTAACATTTTCATTAATTTTTTTAAAAAAATTATTGTTTTCCTATCACTTACAACTAGATAGCATTATTTATTCACACTGTCATTAAGGATTGAGTGGCCTGTAAAGCCCTAGTTGATCTGAATTCTCCCTACCTTTCTGCCATCATCTCCTACAATTTATTCTCTTGCTCAATACATTCCAGCCACAGAGAAGTCTTTTTTTAATTCTTCAAAGGCCAAGCTTGTTTCTGTTTGGGGACTTGCTATTCCTTCTGCTTAGAATCTTCTGTTCCCTGCTCTGTCCTATCTTTGCCTGGTTGGTTTCTTTTTATCTTTTAGATCTTTTGCACCTCAGTGTGGCCTTCCCTTACTTTCAGTCTGTATTAGCAGCCTGTCCAGCCCAGTCATCTCTATTGTATCATCAGTTTTTTTAAAAAAAATAGTATTTATTACTGTATATTATCTTCATTTATTTGTTTATTATCTGCTTCTCCTAGAATTTAAATCCCTAAGAGCGGGGACCTTGTTTGTCTTGTTTCCCAGAATAGTACCTGGCACATAATTGGTGCTCAACAATATTGTTGAATAAGTGATCAAAGTGGGAAAGTCTTGTTCAAAATATATTTTAAAGTGATTTTTCTGGTTTTTATGTTTGCAGTGTGCTTTTCACTTTTCTGTATTTTGGTTGTTGAGTCATTTTTTTATGCTGTTTTCTAAATCAGACAGCTTCTTGTGTGGCATATTAAAGGTTTCAAATTTAGGTTAAAAAATGAATTACTTGTTCCTGGTAAATAGCACCATGTAATGCATGGTTTAATTTCAAATTTTCTGTAGATTGTGACTGTCAGTTTCAAATGCCTGTTGGCCATCTGGATCAGGATTGGTAGTATAATCTTCAGTAGCACTGTACAATCTAATAAATAGAAACAATTTGCAAAAATGTTTGGTGGAGATAGGTTGGTGCTGGCAAGAAGTATTTTAAAATTTTCTGTCAAATTCTATCAACTTTGGTAGTTTAAAGACCAGTGCACATTTGCCTGGTTATGCAACAGTTGCTTTAAATGATTCCTTATTATTAATTTATTCCAGTGATGTTACAATGCTTCTTGTACACTGTCACTGAGGCAGCTATTTGGTCAGTCAGCTCTTTAATCCAGTCCTGGGAAATGGATAGGTATGGGTACAAGTCAGTTTAAGAGTGATAGCAAGAGTTTGAGGAGTTCTTGCCTGATGTCCCTTATCAGTGAATTAGGAGGCAAGGTCATTTGCTCAGACTAAGGGGAGAAATAGCAGGATGGGAGGTTTGAGGAAAGTAGTGAAGAATGGGAGGGAATCGACTAAGAAAGTGAAGAAGGGTTATTGGGTAGAGTTGAGAACCAAACAGATATGTAATGATACATTTCAGTGGTACCAATCTGTTCATGTGAACAACTGGAATCGTAAATCATTGGGTAATATAATAGACAATTCTTATTTTTTTGAATTCTCTAGTGTATGTTTGACAGTTGAAATGAAAAAAAACACTGTCAAATGGGGTTTTCAATGTATGTTGATGTAATTTATGAGGTAACTACAACATAAAGGGGGAGGGTAAATCTATATGATAGTAATGTTTCTACATTCCACATGAATTGTTAAAATGGTGACTCTAAGAAGACTGTAAAAAATTAAGTAAGTTTATTGTAATCCCTAGAGTGACCACTAAAAAAAATCCAGAGATATAATAAAAAACACAATAAATAAATTAAAATGAAATACTAAAAAATATTCAAATAATACAAAAGAAGGCAAGAAAGAGGAGGCACAGGAATGCAACAGAGGGACAAACAAAAAACATAAAATAGTAGTCTTAAATCCAAACATGTCAATATTTATATTAAATATAAATAATCTAAATACAATAATTAAAAGACAGCAATTGTAAGATTCAATAATAATAAAAAGAAGACTCAGTCTACAAGAAACCCACTTTAAATGTAATGATATAACCAAGTTAAAGAAAAGGATGGAAAAAGATATACAGTCATGCCGCAGTTAACAACAGGGGTAGGGGCTGGCCCCGTGGCCAAGTGGTTATGGTTGCGCACTCTGCTTCAGCAGCCCAGGGTTTCGCCAGTTTGGATCCTGGGTGCAAACATGGCACCACTCATTAGGGGATGTTGAGGTGGCATCCTACATGCCACAACTAGAAGGACCCACAACTAAAATATACAATTATGTATTGGGGGGATTGGGGGAGAAAAAGCAGGAAAAAAAAGATTAAGAAAACAACAACAGCAGGGATAGGTTCTGAGAAATGTGTTGTTAGGCAGTTTTGTTGTTGTGCAAACATTGTAGAGTGTACTTACACAAACCTAGATGGTATAGCCTACTATACACCTATGCTATATGGTTCTAATCTATGGGGGACCACTGTCATATATGGAGTCTGTTGTTGACCAAAATGTCATTATGTGGTGCATGACTGTACCATGCAAATACTAATTAAATATTTGGAATGGCCATATTAATATCAGACATAGTAGACTTTACAAGAAGGAAAATTACCAGGGATATTACATAATGATAAAGGACAAAGAAGACTTATCAATTCTAAATATCTATGCTCCTAACAACAGAGCTTTAAAAATAATTCACACAAAAACTGGTAGAACTGAAAGGAGAAATGGGCAAATTCACTTCCAGGTGAAAATTTCAACATTCATGTCAGTAAGTGATAAAACAAGTAGAGAGAAAATCAACAAAGACGAAACAATTGAATAACACCATCTACCAACTGGATCTAATTGAATTTAGAGAACACAACACCTAACAGAGCGAAATATGTATTCTTTTCAAGTGCTTAGAGAACATATATCAAGATCAGGGGTCAGCAAACGTTTTATGTAAAGAGCCAAACAGTAAGCATTTCAGTCATTCTGAGCTATATGGTCTCTGTCACAACTATTCAACTCTGTCATTGTAGTGCAAAAGCAGCCTTAGATAATTCATAAATAAATCAGTTTGGTTATGTTCCAGTAATACTTTATTTATGGACATTGAAATTTGAATTTCATATATTTTTCATGTCATAAAATGTTCTTCTTTTGATATTTTCAGCCACTTAAAATGTAAAAATAAGTCCTACTTCATGGGCCATACAAAAACTGGCAGGGGTTAGCGTTAGTACACAGGCCCTAGCTTGCTCTCCCCTGACCAAGATAGACCATATCCTGGGTCATGAAACAAATCTTAAGAAATTAAAAAAAAATTAAAATCACACAAAGTCTATTTTCTAATAATGGAATTAAACTATAAAACAATATAACAAAGGTGTCGGGAAAATACACAGATATTTGGAAATTAAGTAACATAGTTCTAATTAACCTGTAGATCAAAGAAGAAGTCTCAAGGGAAATTACAACATAGTTTGAATTGAGTGAAGATGAAAATATAACACATAAAAATTTGTGGGATGCAGAAATAGAAGGAAATTTATAGCACCAAATGCTTGTATTAGAAAAGAAGAAAGATCTCAACTCAGTAACCTAAGCTTCAATCTTTGGTTTTTCTGTGTAGAAAATTCCTTTCTTTCATTATGCTGTTGTGTGATTTTCTGATTGACTTGCCATTTCTTTTATTGTTCCCATTCTATCCTGACTTTCTATTTGCTGTAATCTAGTATGGGTGAATTCTCCTTGACTTCTTATCTGTGACCAGTTTGTCTTTTCTGAGCTACGTTTTGGTGGTTGGGTAATGCTTTGTATTTACTTTCTGTACTCTTACAATTGGGAGGGTTAGGGGAATAGGAAGGGTAATTCACCTGGGATTTGTACAGCCTTTTCTAAAGGATGTGGGTTTTGCTTTCTCTTTGAGATTTTAGTAAGTGTCCTGGACCAGAGTTCATTTCTTCTAACAAGAGGGTGTCCTTTTCTTGTGGAAGATACTCTCAGAGTTGACATAGTTTCCTCCAATTTGGTGTATAACCCTAGTGCCTTTTCTTCCACTAGAGGAACATTCTACTCCATTTTACTTACTGATTTCTACTTCAACATGTATAGTTTGTAATAGTTCACTTTCCTTTTAGTTTTTGATTTTGCTAAATTCTGGTTCACTGTTGTAGTTAGTTAGCTCTGCTTGTGTTTTAAATTATGGGCCTGAGGGTTCCTTGTTTCCTCACTGAGATATAGACACTTTATTTAGCTTGTCTGCTCTGAAGACCTTTCGCTCCCTTTTTCCTTGAGCTACCAGCTCATTTCCTCAATCTGCTTTTTTCCAAATTGAGGCACTACTTGTGAGAAATTTCATGATTTTTCTGATACTTCATTCCTCAGAGCCTCTTCTTTGGGGTGGAGGTGGGGTAGATTATAATCATCTCACACGTTTCTTTAGTGATCTTTTTTTTTTTTGAAGGTTTGTGATGTTCTCAGGGAGGAAGAACTTTTCCTCCACCCTCTTATGTTTATTTCTTGGGGGCCTGCAAATTAAACTGCCGAAAGACATATTAGAAGAGAAAAACAGATTTAATTATGTATGTAGCATGGGAATTCACAAAGAAATGTGACTCAAGAATTTGGAATTTGGGGCTTATGTGCCATCTTAGTAGAGGATGAGAAGAGGCAGAGGCGCACTTCTGGGAGAACAAATGATTTTTTAGAAGGAGGTGAGAAAGGGCAGTTATGGAAAAACAAATGACTTTTTGGAAAGATGAATGGGCCCTTAGGAAAGATGATGGGAGATCTGATAATTTTGTAACAAAGTCTGTTTGGGTGTGGTACTTCTCTCCTAGAAAAGATTAGAGTTGATTGTGGGAAGGGATTTATAAGAATTGAGTTCTTTGGGGAGACTCTGCTTTTGTCAGTTAAGGGATTTTAGGAACTCAAATGCCTTCAGCTCAGAATAATTTTTATGCAACAATGGTTTATTTTGGACTCCTTCATGTGGTTATTTCTCCTTTCTTGTTTGGTTTCTTTGCCCTTTAAAGTATTTTTCAATTGCTTTTGTTAGGTTTTGACAAAGAAAATCTGTGACATGGTTTTACTCTGCCTTCACTCCTAGTCTTCAGGACCTGTAATATTTTGTAATGAGCACAATTAATGAAGATATTCCCATTTTAGAGGGTGCAAAATACATCAAGAAGCAGTTTACAAAAGAAGAAGTAAAATGGCGGTACATATTTTAAAAATTATTCAAAATAAATACAACAAAACAACCTGTCAAATTCACGGAACAAAGAAAAATAAAAACAATTTATTGAGGATGCAGTAAAAAAATCACATTCAAACATGTTTCCTAAGAATTTATGTTAAACTTTTTGGGAAACAATGTGATAATATGTTTCACAATTCTCAAAAATGTTTTTCTTCTTTCACACAGCATTTCAACTCTAGGAATTTGTCCTGAGGAAATAATCAGAAGTATGCATATACAGATAACATAAAGATGTTACTCAGTGTTAATATAAACCCTAAACTGGAAACCGATCTAAATGATCAACAGATAAATGTTTGAATGTAATTAGAAATATTCACTAAAAAAAGCAGGATACTGAATTATTTGTATGATCTCAGTTTCATAAGAAAAATATATTCACAGAAAAGGAGAGTGAAAGAAATAGAAGTTTTCAATTTTATTTTTTATAACTTTTATGTATTTTAAAAAGCATTGAAGCTGAGTACCTAAGGGTTACTGTAAATATTTACTAAGAACATGATTACCCTTTGACCTTGTTCTCAACACAGCCACTGATAAAAAGAAGTTAATCTTGTTACTTTGCTGTTTTTTTGTTTAACCTGAGAGGTGACTCAAGGGTCACAAGGATTTATGAGCTTGTCTTGCAGAAGAAAAAGAATGCCTTTAAGGAAGTTGGGATCACCAGATAACCAGCTCCTGGCTGCCTGTTGATGCCCAGAAGTCTGATTGCCAAAGGCTTATCTGGAGTGAAAGAAATGTGGATTTCCCCTTTGTTTCTCTGAAACTCCTCCTCCAAAGCCCCTTAGCTCTATAAAGATCCACGCTCCCAGTCCTGCTTTCTTCTTTGTTAAGATGGATTTGAGAGAACCTATCCTCTCACCTTCTTGTTTTGGCCACTTAGAATAAACCTGTCTTCAGCTCCAAGCACAAGGTCAGTGATTGGCTTCTTGGGCATCAGGCACACAAACTTGAGATTAAGAGTTCGAAGTCAGTATTATATAATGAATATATAGTTTAAATTCAGAGAAAAAATGTAAAAATAAGGTTAAGTGATATCTAATCTGGATGAAATATAAAGAAAATGCTTGAATGTAAATTTAAGAGGTATTAAATATTGGAAAGGATAAAAATAAAGTTTAAAGTGAAGAGATAGCAAAAATATTGACAATAAGTATAATCAATATAGAGTAAACCAATTAAAACTCAAAAGTAAAAGATTAAATGATAAAATATGTTCAAATGATACAAAGAATAAAATAATCTAAGGTTGTTAAAGAGACTTAAAAAATAAAATTGCACTAAAATAGAGTAGATAGGTATATACTCAGGTTAAACCTTGACTTTAATATGTGTAAGAATGAAAAAGAGTCTTCTGGGCTGGGGAAGTTTCACAACTTGATTGCTTTATTGCAGATTGCTGAGGGGTAGAGGACAATATCTATTAAGTGCTATCATTTCTCTTATGCTTCTCGCATTTGAAAATCAGCAGTTCTCAGATATTTTAAGGGAAACGAGTTTGTTTCTTCATTTTATCATGTTTTTAGAAGTCCTTAATTATTTTGTAAAACTGTGAATCATTATGGTTGTAGGGGAGGAAGACTTTTCCTCTGCCTAATGTGGGTTCGTCTGGCCGGAGAACAAATTAAATTCACATGAGACAGAATAGCAAGAGAAAATTAAACAAAGCTTTATGAGGACCATGGCCTGGGGCCTTTCTTCCTGAAGGAAGAAGGGGCACCGAAGAAGTGGGGTGCACAGAGTGGTTATATGCCCCCAAACAGGATATTTCACATATGATTGAAATGTCCCTCCCACAGTAGTCACAAGATTGCCCTGTCGGCACAGCGCTTGATGGACACAGCAGATAGTGGGTCTGCTATCTCAGTGGGCGTAGCAGGAGGCAAGTCTATTGTCTTGAGCTGGGTGGCCACAGGTGAGCTCAGCAATCAGTTCCTAGCCTAAGGAAAGATGCTTAATCCTTAAAGAAATGCCAATGTTGTGAGGGGGAGGCAAGTCAGTTACAGGAGGTTACCAGACAAGCACAATAAACAAATGCAGATTTAAGTCCTTGCCTTCCCCATTGATTGAGAGTTTCTAGAGACAAGATCATCTCCTTTCTTCTTCCTAGTACAGAGAGGGAGGCACCTTTACAGATAGAGATTTAGTTCTACTTTTTAGTTGCTTTCCTGTTTGCAAAGAAACCAGCCTCAAATAATCCTCATGCCAAAGAGACATATCTTGGGGTGGCCATTTCCAGGTCCCCACATAGTCAAGGAATGTTTGGTTGTAAAAGCAGAAAGCCATTCAAAAAGGTTCAAGTAAAAGGGTGGAGAGAGTTGATATCTTAAAAGGGCATTTCATTTCATTCCATTGCTGGCAGCCTCTAAGAAACAGTTCTCTGGAACCACCTGGCTTGGTGACGTTTCCCTATGTTTGCTTCTCTCTTCTCATTCATTATAGGCTGACTTTCCTGCTGAGACATTCACTTGCACATGGCGTTATCATGACCATCTGAAAATGATAGCCTAAAACCTAGAGTCTATATGACTTCTGGCTCCTCTTCCTACAATTAACTGTCCATGTTCTAATTCCATATCCCCAGGAGAGAGCAATAAATTGCTTCAATTAGTTGTGGTCTGGGGGTAGGATTGGGAATGAAGGGACATGGTCAAATCGCACAAGGGATCTGTCCCTTCCAAGGTTATGAGCAAGGCAGATTGTCAAAGAAGAAATTCTTGGCGTCTCTTGTATACAATTTGAATAATTTTATTTTTTCTATATAGTGTGAATAATTAGAGTAAAGCAAGGGATCTTCTTTTTAGTCTGACAGTGTGTTTCACTCTACTTGTGAATTATGTGAGCACGTCTCTCCTTTCTTAGTAGTGGTAACTTTATTAAGTGATCACAAAGTGAGAACATGCTGACTTCTAGATAGAACCCCCTTAAATGAATCTCTGTATTTAATATTTAATTTTTTATTTTATATAAAATGTGTTAAAGAACAAAAATTCAACTGAGTAAATTTGAAGGTCTAATTGGCTTCATTAAGCAGTTCACGAATCGGGCAGCAACCTGTCTAGTAAGTAGAGATTCTGAGGAATTGTACAAAATGGAAGGTTTTTATAGGCAGAAGGGTGAAGCAAGGAAGTTATTGGCAAAAGAAAAGAAAGGGTTGTTTCAGGACAGGTTATCTTTTGGGGAGAAGGGAAAGGGCAGGGGTCTTATCATGCAGATTACCTCACTAGTGCTAATCAGGAAATTTCAGATTGGCTATTTAAAGGTCACATTCCTGGGAGAGGTTGAAACCGCAATTAAGTCTTGGTTTGCTGTCATGGGGCAAATGACTCCATTTTGGGCCTATTTCTTTTTTAACAAATATTATCAAATGAAGACTTTAACTCCATCTCTTAAAAATTAAATATAACATTTATTTGACATTTTTAAATAAAGAAGACCGTTCATCTTACATAGACATTTTTTGACATTTTTAAGTAAAGTCCATTCATGTTACATACACATGACAACCTAATATTTAAGGAAAATCATTCTTGTTCTATGTACATTTCTAGTATCACTTCCTGTATAATTTTTAAATCTGCAATCCTTTTAGCATGCAGATTAAATAGATTATGATATATTGAAGGATTGAGCTTTACTGTTTTGTGTCAGATTAATTCCTCATATATATCATCACTTGAACTGACAGAAATATGGCTGCAACTCAGCAAAAGAACTCAATGGATAAGTTATTTTATATAGGATGAATGTTATGCTTCTTGATTGGTTGTTGTATAATTCTCCAAATTAAATTTAAATAAATCTCATAAACATATTTTTCTCAGAGTTTAATAAGGATTTATGGAAAAGGTGTCTCTGATGATTTATGTGGTGAAATAGTGCCATGAAATATTCTGTTTGGAATCTTACCACTTTATTGGAGTAACTCACTTTGTAAGGATATTTTTTAATATTTATGTAAAAGTTTTTACATTATTTTACTTTGATTTTTCTCATCATACAAGTACAGAAAAACTTTGCATTTAAACAAAACAGTTAAACCTATGAGAATATTGCTCTATTTGCTTGTGAATACGTTTTTGAATGAAATATGTAAAAATTATATGCATATAGATGCATGTTAAAATGGAGCATGAAAAATGAAGATAGCTCTTATAGTATGGGGATTATGGTTTGAAATTAATGTATATTTAAGACATATTTAAAGGGTATTTAAATAAACATGCTTTTTTTTTCTAACAGGAGGTTGTATGAAAACAATTTCAAAGTATCATTTTATGTAAATAATTGAGTGATAGAGCAGAAATATTAACTTTAAATAAAATTGTTTCAATAAAAAAGTGAAAAATAAAAGTTTTAATAAACTTAGATAATTCATGAAAAATATTTTTAGTTTATGTGAGAATAATTGTGAGACAATAAAGGAATACTGCTTTCTTTGAAAAGTTGAGACTGGAAGTAGAATATTGAAGTAGATTGTTCGCAGAGCAAAATTAAAATCTGGATTTTTTAAGAATTGTATTTTAAAACTTGACTTTTTAAAAAAGCAAATTGGTGGTTATTTAACAAGCATTACAATTTTAGATTATTAAAATATAGGAAAATCTTGCTACTTCTGAAAGTTAGCTCTTTCTTGGGGTTATTTTAAGGAGTTAGCAGATCTCAATGTACTTTTTTCAGAGTCTTCAAGGTCATATAATAAGGTAAAACTATATGTTACAAACATATTTTGAAAATTGTGGTAAAATACACATAGCATAAAATTTATCATCTTAACCCTTCTTAAGTGTACAGTTCAGTGGTGTTGAGTATATTCACATTGTTTTGCAACCAATCTCCAGAACGTTTTTATTTTGCAAAACTTAAACTCTATACTCATTAAACAACTCCTCCCACTTTTCCCTACCTCCCAACCCCTGGCAACCACCATTCTCCTTTCTGTTTGTATAATTTTGATTTCTCTAGATACCTCATACAAGTGAAATCACACAGTATTTGTCTTTTTGTGACTGGCTTATTTCACTTAGCATAATGTCTGCAAGGTTCATCCACACTGTAGGATGTGTCAGAATTTCCTTCCTTTTTAAGACTGAATTTTCCATTGTATGAATATACCACATATTGTCCTTTGTTGGACACTTGGGTTACTTCCACCTTTTGGTTATTGTGAATAATGCTGCTGTGAACATGGGTGTATGAATAACTGTTTGAATCCCTACTTTCCATTCTTTTGGGTATATACCAGAAGTGGAATTGCTGGATCATAAGGTAAGTCTGTTTTTGTTTTTGGAATCACTATACTCTTTTCCATGGTGATGACACCATTTTACATTTCCATCCAAAGTTTACAAGGGTTCCAGTTTTTCTACATCCTTGCTGACACTTGCTTTCTTTTTTTCCCTTAATAATAGCCATCGTAATATGGTGAAATGGTATCGCATTGTGTGTTTTTTTTCTTTTTGAGCTAACATCTGCCACTCCTCCTCTTTTTTCTGAGGAAGACTGGCCCTGAGCTAACATCTGTGCCCATCTTCCTCTACTTTATATGTGGGATGCCTGCAACAGCATGGCTCGCCACGCAGTACCATGTCCATACCTGGGATCCAAACTGGCGAACCTGGGGCCACCGAAGCAGAACGTGCACACTTAACTGCTGCACCACTGGGCCAGCCCCACATTGTGGTTTTGACTTGCATTTCCCTAATGATTAGTGAGGTTGAATATCTTTTCATGTGTTTATTGGCCATTTGAATATCATCTTTGGAGAAATGTCTATTCAAGTCCTTTGCCCATTTTTGAATCAGGTTGTTTTGTTGTTGTTGTGGGAGTTCTTAAAAGATATATGATTTGCGAATATTTTCTCAATCTCAAGAGTTGCTTTTTCACTCTGTTGATAGTGTTCTTTGATGCACGAAAGTTTTAAATTTTGATGTTGTCCAATTTATCTGTTTTTACTTTTGTTGCCTGTACTTTTGGTATAGTAGCCAAGAAATCACTGTCAAATCCAATGTAATAGAGGTTTTCTCCATGTCCTCTTCTGAGAGTTTTATATAAATTAGGTCTTACATTTAGGTCTTTGATCCATTTTGAGTTAATTTTTGTAAATGGTGCAAAGGGAAGGGTCCATCTTCATCCTTTGGTATATAGATATCCAGTTTTCCCCACACCATTTGTTGAAAAGACTCTTCTTTCCCCATTGAATGATCTTAGCGCTCTTGTCGAAAATCATATGATTATATATGTGAGGGTTTATATCTGGGTTCTCTCTTCTGTTCCATTGGCCTCTATGTCTGTCTTTACATACTTTATTTTTAAATAATTAATATAGTTTTAGAATATAACATTATTTGTAAATTCCATAGTCCTTGTCTTTACTAACATGTAGATACTTAGTAAGAAGAAAGTATAATATCAGTTTGGGTTATTTGGCTTTTTAATGAACCCAAACCATTTAGATATGAGGTATTCCGAACACAGTTTATCCTAGTAATCAGACATAATGTTATAACTAATATGAATTCTTGTGGAAATTATTTGGGATCTGATAGTTTTGGAGAATAGTTGAAAAAGCTCATGGATATATTCCTGAAAGAGAAACTGTGAACCTGTCAATGTTAGCACAGATGCTACCTAGCTGTTCTTGTCTATGCCACTGTTCTCACTTCAGAGCTGTAGTAGCTCATTCATAATCCTTCCAGACTGTAGCAGAGCAGGAATATCATTTATTGGAATATTTAATTAATAAACACCCCCAGGTTCACAGCATTTGGAAAACAAAACATTTATAAATCATGGACATTGTCAAAGATTTCATGCATAATATATTCTTATTACTATCTAAACTTGGTTTTCTATATATTTGAGTTAATTTTTCCAGAGGCATGTGAAGTGAGGAAAGTGGGCACTTTATCTAAGAACTAAGTTTTGTTTAGTTTCACCTAGATAACTGGCAAACTTATCATCATGATTATATAGAAAAAGTTTTATTTATATTTTATTTTATTTATATTGTATCTTAACCTCTCATTTAAATTTTTACTTTCTAGCATAGGCTATGGTCTACTCACATAGGACCTAGAAATAGTACTGAACTTTTCTATCAGTCTGTTACCTAGTTGTAGAAGATAGTTGTCAAATGAACAAAAGGATATGGTAGATCAGGAGATGTGTTTTGTATTTTTGATTAATGACTACTCACTAGAAAATCTGGAGAAAGCGTTGCAATCTTGACAAAACCATATTTTTCTCAATACAATTTTTTTCTTTAAAAAAATTAACTTGTTTGAATATTATGATAAAGAAGGATGGGAATAGTAAAATGAAAATTTGCTGGTAATTCTACATCTCTTTTTAGTATGGCTCACATACTATGTATTACTAAAACTTTTTCAGAGCAGTAACAAATTGAAAAATCTAATTTGAGTTTCACCTCCTTTCTTTGTCATATCTTCTTGTAGAGCCACAGATGAATAGGAAGTAGAGAGAAAGATCTGAAGTCTAAAAGCCTTCAATCTATTTAACCTTTAACTATAAGATTTAAATATATAATTTAACTCATGTACAATATTTGAAAAAGATGTTTATTATAGACATGTACTAATGTAAAATATATGCTATCTGCTAATAAATGGGTATCAAGAACTGTGAAGGGTCTGAGATTTTTACCTTATTTGCAGCTAACAAGTTATTGGACTACAGTTTCATGCTGGTAAAAGACATGAGACTCCTGTATCAGAGACACAGGACAGTTTATAACTCACAGCAAAAGTAGCTAGAATATCAATTTTTGGGGGCGGAGGGCAGTGATTCCCCAAGGTGAAGTGAAGGGGGCCAGATGACACCTACGCGGACTGTGTAAAGGATAGGAACTCTGAGTTTAGGGAACTCAGATCTTTTAAAGTGGGCAGTAAGCATGCCTGTCCTTTGCTCCAGAGGGAGACAGTGTCTGTGTTCTAAG
Organism: Equus asinus; assembly: GCF_041296235.1. Lineage (NCBI taxonomy): Eukaryota > Metazoa > Chordata > Mammalia > Perissodactyla > Equidae > Equus > Equus asinus. The sequence goes on along the minus strand of NC_091795.1, from coordinate 49,531,134 downwards.
GATCAGTCAGTACCTCATAGCAGTAATTCAAGGGACCCATGGAAAATTGTCTCCCAACAATGGGTCTGGGCTGAAATTTTTGTTTAATAAATACTTTATTCATAATGCAAGTTAATAGTGTAAACAAGATCATAAGAGGAAATATTTAAAATTTTTGGGAGAACATAATTTAAATATTCTACTTTTTAAAAACTTTTTATTGAGATTATGATAGTTTACAATCTTGTGAAATTTGTTGTACATTATTGTTTGTCAGTTGTGTTGTAGGTGTGCCACTTCACCCTGTGTACCCACCCTTCACACCCCCTTTCCCCTGGTAGCCACTAATCTGTTCTCTTTGTCTACATATTTAAGTTCCACATATGAGTGGAGTCATACAGAAATTGTCTTTCTCTATTTGGACCCTCAAGGTCCATCCATGTTGTTGTGAATGGGACTACTGTGTCCTTTTTATGGCTGAGTAGTATTCCATTGTGTGTGTGTATATATATATATATATATATATATATATATACACCATATCTTCTTTATCCAATCATCAGTTGATGGGCACTTAGGTTGCTTCCATGTCTTGGCCATTGTAAATAATGCTGCTGCAATGAACATAGGGGTGCATGGGACGTTTGGAATTGCTGATTTCAAGTTCTTTGGGTAGATACCCAGTATAAATATTCTACTTTTTTTTTTTAAAGATTTTATTGTTTTTTCCTTTTTCTCCCCAAAGCCCCCCAGTACATAGTTGTATATTCTTCATTGTGGGTCCTTCTAGTTGTGGCATGTGGGACGCTGCCTCAGCGTGGTTTGATGAGCAGTGCCATATCCGTGCCCAGGATTCGAACCTATGAAACACTGGGCCGCCTGCAGCGGAGCACGCGAACTTAACCACTCGGCCACGGGGCCAGCCCCTAAATATTCTACTTTTGAAGCACCTAATAATGTACAGTTTAAGAAACTTTGGAAATTTTACATTATTGAAAATAAGTAAGTTAAGGACTTTTACTTAGGATCACTTGGCCATTGTGCTGCATGTTTTTGAAACTAATAAAACTTTACTTTGAAAATATTATGAATTTAAAATTTTTAACTAATTCATACTCTCCTTCCTCTTTTTAATCCATACAGGGAGATTTTAATCTGTATCAGGCCATGAAAAAGTTTAGATGTAAAAAATGTGGGTTTCTTCTTTAAGTAAAAAAAGTATCTTATTATTTACACCAAACGAAAGTGAACCATTCTGAGAACCACCATCTCTGATTTCCTGAAAGTAAACAAATAAAAATAATTAAAATGATATTTGAGCAGAGTAAAAAATAATTGACTTAATATTTATATCGTTAATATTTTTATTTAAATATTTAAAAACAGTGAAACAAAATAAAATAGTTTAAAATGCATTGTGTATATGTAAACAAGAGAACTGTGTATTTATCTTCCTCTAAAAATTTCAATATACTGTTCATAAAAATCAGTGAAGAGAAATAATATGTGAGACATAAAAAGGCAAAAGAAGGACAGGATGTTTGTTGAAATTTGAAAACATCTGGCTCCTACAATGAAAAGTTGTAATCTGTGGGTCATCATTTGTGATTCCACTTGTTTGATTTTACAAAACTATCTGTTCTAAAAGCATTTATTTCTTAATTTCTATATAGCATATATTTCTTAATTTTGGTGTTTTACTGAGTATTTAATAGTGGCTCCTGAGGTAATGGGTCATAGAAGAGATCGTGGTCTTAAAAGTCCTTTATAAAATTTTATGAAGCTGCAAAGAGATACAAACAAAAACCTCATCCATTTCCCATTTCTTATTCTTTTTTTCACACCTTCCCCCCAGCCCCATCAAAGATAGAAAAACAAAGGATTTTATGATAGGATTCTGAAATTGGAGGATGTTTAAAAGTAAGACTAAAGGTGAGTGATATTATTTGAAAAATAATACAGTGGGGACATTTCTGAAAGTTTGACGATAACCTATTTAGAGTTGAAGTGGTAAAGGAGAAAGGTAAAAAAAGTAGCAACGATGGTTAGTATTTAACATATCATAATTGGAGACATTTCTCTTATAAAAAATTTTATTTTAAAGTTATTCCTTAGGTTATATTTTCAAAGTTCTTTTTAGTAAGAGAAGCCTTTCAGAAAGTGACTGCATTATACTATTGTAAGTAGTCATATCACAAAGAAAACAGGTGTAGGGCTGACAAGTAAGGAAAACACGTATGTAAGCATGTGCCTGTGGATCTTGATGTACACAAAATTTTTTTAAAACCTGGAAAAACAGGTAGCAAAAAGAATGAATAATTTAATATTGCCTAGGGTCTTGTGTGTGTATTCTGACAAGTTCAGGGGTTTTATGCAGCTTTCAATTTAAAAACAAAAAACATTATAAGCACTGGTATTTAAAAAAAATAAGCTCCAACTTTTGGTTATAAGCTACTATACCAGTCTTTTTGTACACCACTAGAATGGTCATCAAGAAACCTGGATTTAGCTTTTGGTCTTGTTCACTAACTGGCAGAGATCCTAGATAAATTATTTTATTTTTCTAACATCTGGATATAATTGTTGCTGGATGGCTAGACTTTGCACACGCAAGAAGTACCATCTGGTTCAGCCATATTCTAGATGTTCTGTAGTGTCTTCTATCCAGGCCTTAAATACCTCTCTTACATTAGGAATTACATTTTGAAAAGTAGTAAGCATAGAATTCTCAAGGATCTCCCAAGACTTAAAAAAAAAAAGTCTTTTCCTTTGAAGGATTTTCTTTAAAATCCATCCTATTTTTAAAAGACTTACTTCAGGACATTTCCAAGGTTTCCATGATAGTATGTTCCATGCTAAATAACCTTGACTTGTACTCTATTTTCCTTAGAGGAGTATTTTGATGATTAGTGAAATAATGTATTTTGTATAGTCAGTTGTTTAATCATTATTAAGAATAAAGTATATTCATTAAATAAAAACTGGAACACAGCAAAGTAAAAAAATTTATCCATAGTCTTACCAGTCATATAAAACTGTGGTTTAACATGTATTTGCTTCGAGTCTTTTATTTCCACATACATGTTTTCTTTATTTTTTTAATACAGCTGGTATCATATTGCATATACAATTTTGTATATTTTTGTGTTTTTTGGCCTCCCTTAAAACACTTTTCGCTGTTTCCACATTGTCTTTGTTTTTAATGGCTAAGTTTTATTCCATGAAATACTATAGCTTTACTCAACCACTCCTTTTTTTGGTTAAATTCATATGGTTCCCAATTTCTTCTTTTTTATAAATAACCCTGTGATAGACATTGTTAGGTATGAAGTTTTTTCTGTGTTTAGGGTTATTTTCTTGGTACAGAACTGTAGAAATAGAATTATTGGGCCAAAGCTTATGAAATTTTAGGCCTCTGGGTAAACACAGTGGAATTGGTAGTTTTGGTTTCTTTCATTCCTAGTTTGGGAGGAGGTGATTTTGTTTGCTGATAGAAAGTTGTGGTTTCAATGGAGGCTGAACTTCCTTTTATTATGAGGTGAAATTGTGCTCACCCTTGACTGAATGGCTACATGTTAGTTCCTGTAGTAATTTACTGCAACAAAAGGGTTTTCCCCAGTCCTTCATTTGATTTCTACGTATAGGTAAGTGCATTTTCCGAACCACACTCTTATTGCTGTTACCTAATAATGGGTGATCCCAGGTCACTTTCTTTTAAATGTACACAGACTTTCATAAGCAAATTCTGAAGACGAGTTAAGGTTTGCTTTGCTACATACCTGTTACTTATTTAATTTATACAGATATCTTTAAAAAATATACTAAGTGATCATCTCATTATTTTTATATTAGGTTCCTCTGTTACTTATGGTTCCTTATAACTTTCTGATTTGGTTCAACAGTAATTAAATCCCAGAAATATGCTATTTTAGAGTTAGAAGAAACCTTAAAGTTTCCCAATCTGAAATCTTTTCATTTTACAGATGATGAAACTGAGTCTCATGTGGGTTAAGTGTTTTCTCCAAAGTCACTCAGTTAGTGGCAGAGCTGGGATTAGAATTTAGTTCTTATTATTAGAATTAGAATTTTCCTGTGAAATGCTTTTTCCACTACAGCTTTTTTATGTTCTAACAAATATCATGTGTTCTACCAGCTGCCTTACGGTTAACTCCTTTGAGTGCCTGTTCCTGTCACTTAAGGCTCTTGTTTACAGGCATGCCAGTAGCCCACCCGTGTGACAGGAGATGCTTTCCTGAGCAGGTTGTCCAGTTACTCAAGTTTCACTATTGGATATTAACTCTGCTTCTTGCATATTTGGTATTATAGAGGGATTTCTTTTTAATCAATATTCCAGAGTTTTGGTCCTTGATGTTCTTTCTAGAAAATGAAATCTCAAATTGATTACAATCTAGCACTTCCCAAAGGTTGGCTTGAGGCTTCTGGGACTTATGAGAGACAGGTTAATTGATAAGCTAACTGTTTAACTTTCCAGCTTCCTCTGTGTTAAGTAAACCATCAGAAAGGAATGTTCTTAGAACATGTTGTGTCGCCTTTCTACAGAACTGCCTTCACTCAATTATGATTCAGTGTATTTCCTTCAGCTTTTATACAAGATTTATAACAAAAACATCTATGTGAATAGGGTTTGTCTTTTCTAAAACTTTACTTGAAGATATATATAGTTTGTTTTTCAGCTTTCTAACACAGCATTCTTTTTTTATTTTTCTGTTTGAGGACGATTAGCCCTGAGCTAACATCTGTCGCCAATCTTCCTCTTTTTGCTGAGGAAAACTGGCTCTGAGCTAACATCCATGCCCATCTTCTTCTATTTTATATGTGGGATGCCTGCCACAGCATGGCTTGACAAGCAGTGCATAGATCTGCACCCGGGATCCAAACTGGCGAATCCTGGACCACTGAAGCGGAATGTGGGAACTTAACCGCTCCACCACCAGGCTGGCCCCTAACACAAGCATTCTTGAGTGTGAATCCCGTGCTGGAAAAATGTTTCTGTCCAGATGAATTTGCTATTTGCATACTTTAAAAAATAAGTCAGCAGCAACAATAATAATGAACAGTGTTTTGGAGTTTATAAAATACTTTCACAGTACCTAATTTGACATACCAATCCTGTGATGTTATTAAATGTAATTATTCCCATTTTAGAGATTAGTAAATAGGTATAGAGATGTGTGGCCGTGACAAAGTAGTGGAACAAAACTGGAGCTGAGATAGTTTGTCTATAAATCCTACATTCTTTCTATTATGCCATGGTCCCTTCCAAACTAAACCTATTCCCCTTTTTTCCATTAGCCTCCCCAAATTCAGAGCTACTCTCAGGGGTTTTTTTCCTTTTAAAGGTTTTTGGGTTTTTTTTTGTTTTTTTTTTTTGGTGAGGAAGATTGGCCCTGAACTAACATCTGTTGCCAATCTTCCTCTTTTAATTTTCTCCCCAAAGCCCCAGTACATAGTTCTATATCCTAGTTGTAAGTCATTCTAGTTCTTCTATGTGGCATGCCACCACAGCACGATTTGATGAGTGGTGTGTAGGTTTGCACCCAGGATCTGAACTGGCAAACCTCAGGCCACCGGAGCACATGAACTTAACCACTTGGTCATGAGGCCAGCCCCCTAATCTCAATTTTAATTTGTATAAAACAGGCCAGGTATTCAAGAACATCTCTTACTTTGCAAATTCTAATTAATTTTTGGTTTGTGTGATTTTATTTTAGATATTATATATAAAATAATTTTGTGAAATGCCCAAATCTTTCAGAAAATAGATAGGTTGTAAACATTAAGATAAATGGGTTCATATCTATGAAGACTAATGACTGTATTTTTGGCTGTGTTGACACTTGTTTTTTTACCTAATGGTTTATCTAACTCTCATCTTTAGGCAATGTGTTGTTATATTTAAAAATATTTTGGGGCCAGCCCAGTGGCATAGTGGTTAAGTTCACGTACTCTGCTTCAGGGGCCTGGAGTTAGCAGGTTTGGATCCTGGACACGGACCTAGCACTGTTCACGAAGCCATGCTGTGGCAGCATCCCACAGAAAGTAGAGGAAGATTGGCACAGATGTGAGCTCAGCAACAATCCTCTTCAAGCAAAAGGAGGAAGATTGGCAACAGATGTTAGCTCAGGGCCAGTCTTCCTCACACACACACGGTTCTTTAAGGACCAGCCCAGTGGCATAGTGGTTGGGTTCTTGCACTCCACTTTGGCAGCCTGGGGTTTGGTGGTTTGGATCCCAGGTGCAGACCTACGCACTGTTCATCAAGCCATGCTGTAGCAGCGTCCCACATACAAAATAGAGGAAGATTGGCACAGATGTTAGCTTAGTGACAATCTTTCTCAAGCCAAAAGAGGAAGATTGGCAGCAGATATTAGTTCAGGGCCAATCTTCCTGGCCAAAAAAATATATATATATATATATTTTAAAAATCATCCTTTGGAGGAAACAAATAAGTATGAGGATAGTTGATCACTTATTCCGTATCAATGAATATTTGAAGATGTTGTCATCCATCAAGTAGATTAATAAACTTTATGATAGAAGGTATCAATGAACATAAAAATTGCTACTTTTTTCCACGCTTTTAGAAATTACATACTTAATTATATAAGGTGCTCTTCATTAATGTGTATAACTGTCACTAAATATTGGGTATATATATGTATATACACCCGTGTACACTGTCTTTTTTATCTTTATTACTCTCTTCCAGCTGGACTCAACCCCCCTGAATGATAGTTATGACAGAAAGAGTAATATAAGCAGCAATTTGCGGTGTCTGTCATAATTCCACATTAGAAGAATGAGTTTCGATCATTCCCAAGTCTAAGAATTTCTTCCACACAATATGCCAATGTACAGGAAAGACATCATAGATATAAACTACACAATTTATTACCTAAATTTGCTATGACCAAAGTCACTGATAGGGAACAAGAGGTATGCTCCATACCTAGAAACTCTTTTCAACAAGCAACCCCAAGTTAGCTTCTCTAAAATTGATCTACTAAGGTTGAATAGAGCGCTGGAATTCTTTCCCTCAGCTTTTGTCATTAGCACAGATCCCTCCCTGAATCTTCCCTAGAGCTAGCTAGGCCTCTAGTGGTTTCATTTCTTTTGTTTTTTTATTGTGGTGAAATATGCATAACAGAAAAAATTTACCATTTTAATCATTCATGAATTTTCTAATTTGTTTTTTCTTCATTGTGGTTTATTCTTGACTATCTTTGTTAAAATCTGTTTAAGTGTGTTTTTCAAAATAGTTTTGGAGAAAGTGGGCAGGAATCTTTCTCAAGTGGACCACATCCATCAGAGAACAGTCCACTAAACTGCAGGGCACCTGAGGTTGCTAAAAATCACTGTGAAGATGGTCTGTAAAATTTAAAAGTGAGGAGGAATTACTTAAGCAGTTGTGGAATTATCTTCTTATTGGAGGGAAAAAATTGTCAGAGCATTTTTTGTTTTCCCAAAGACTAATATACACTGTTCTTCAAATGGTAGTTACTTCAAGTTAAGACATCGTAACATAATTCTCTTTTCATATTTTTCCACAAAAGAGAAAGTAAACAGGGAAAATTGAAGGACAGACTTTTTCTTGAGGAGTTTTAAACAAGCAATAATGTATACTATTAGAGAAAACTGTAGCTACTGTAGTAACAAAGGTTTTGACAGCAAGCTAATTCAAAGCATTAGAGAACTTTACACCTGGATCTCTCTATCTGTTCCCCAGAGGATTTTACCCAAGGAATTTCTTAGAAGTAAAGTGCATATTTTGATGTGGCCTAGAGCTAGGTCATGGTTAAAATAAGCAGTGTTTAAAAATAATGTCACTTCTTACTTTAACCATAAACTAGCTTTAGGCCTGAGCAGAATATGAACTTTAAGAAAATTGCTTGGCTAAAAGTCCCCTGGGGATTGATGAAGATAGATAGATAGATAATGTATAAAAAGATGGATAAAATATATATTATGTATAATATATATACACACACACTCATATAGAGGAACATTTAAGATTTGTGCATTTCATTCTATGTACATTTTATGGGGGGAGGGGAAGGACTGTAAACAAATATTAAGCTCTAATTAATGATGTGTATGCTAAAGTAACTAAGGGAGTGACGTGTCTGGATGTCTGTAGCTTACTTTGAAATATGTCAGAATATAAATGGATTGATAGAAGCACTGGTCGATGGATAGAAACATAAAGCAATTATTGTAAAACATTAATCCTAAGTCTAGGTAGGGTGTATGTGCATGTTTAGTGTACATTTCTTAGAACATTTCTGTTTATTTGAAATTTTTCATAATAAGATGTTGGAAAAAATAGTGTTAATGAAAAGGTACCTAAGTCTACATAGGTCTGGTTTGGTTCAATCAATATTTATTGACACCTACAGTATACCAAGTGACACAACAGGTATTTATATAACTGTCAACAGACTCAGACTCTCTCAGGTGCGGAGTAGCAGGAGATTAAATTGAAGAGGAAGGCATAGGTTAGGCAGTGGTTTTTAGCATAAGAAAAAAAATGAAATTAAAATCCTTTCATCTTAATTTTAAATTGGAAATATCAGTTAAAACCCATGGGTTTCCTTTTAAAATATACCATAATAAGGAACTTGGACTTTATTCTCTGGGGTTTTAGGCAGGGGAATGAGAGGTAGATCAGTCTCACAGCTTTATGGAGGCTAGATTTGAGGTAGTGGTGAGGATCGACTAAAGACAAGGATATCAGTTAGGAAACAGTATTCCAGGTGCAGATGATTAAGAGCTGAGTTACAGTGAGGCAAGATTCTAGAAATATTTAGGAGCAATAATCAATAAAACTTGATGATTGGTTTGATTCATTGTGAGTGGGTTATAGGGAAATCAAGAATAACAAATACTATATAAGACAAGGAGCAAGTTTGGGGCTGGTAGGTAAAATGATGAGTTTTGTTTTGGATTTGTTATGTTTTGGATTATGTTAAAGTAACCAGACTAGGCCAAGGAGGAGTCACTCATGCTAGGCCTCAGGGCAGCAAACCAAAACTGAACTAAGTTTCTCTCTTACCTCTCCCAGAAAAGGAAGGCCTGGGTCAACCATCAGCGCTTGCCTGCTCAGCACAAATTACCTAACTGGCGTTCCAAGACTTCCCTTTGCTCCATATAAGGAAAGTAACCATGCTTTAATCAATCAGCAAATGCCCAGTATAACTTCCTTGTTTCTCCTCACTTTGGTCTATAAAGATCTCTCACCTTGTACAGCTCTTGGAGCTCCTTTCTCTCTGCTAGATTGGATGCTGCCTGATTCATAAATCATTGAATAAAAGCTTACTCGGTCAGTAAATTGTCTGTGGAAAATTTTCTTTTAACAGGTATTATCTAGTCAAAGAGATGTTTATTCTTTTATTTGTACCTATGTTATTTGACAAATACAGAATACAGAATTCCGTGCCTGCTGCTAATGATAAGATGGTGAGCAAAATGGGCACAAATACTGCCTTAAAGAAACTTACTAAGTCTAGTGGGAGAGACAATTAAACTAAAAGGTATAATAAAAAGTAATATTTATGGTGATAGGCAAAGCACAAGACACTATGGAACTTCACAGAAAGGACAACTAACTTAGTGTGGCAATGGCTTGCAGGAGCAGGATATATCAGTTTGAAACTTGGGACGGAGCCTTGGCTAGAGATACCAATTGATGTCTTTCTGCTGTTGATTCCTGAGAACTGGTAAAATTGTCAATGGATAATATATAGAATTGTTAAAGAAAAGGCTAGAGGCAAGTAAAAGGAGTCATACAAGGAGATAGAAATGAAATAGCAAGGTAGAAAAACTTATACCTTTTATAATGATATAATGGAAGGTATAATGGACGCTAAATGTTTCAAGATGAAGAGCATAGTCAGCAGTGTTAAATAGTATAGAGAGTTCTGATGAGTTAAATACTAATAATTATCCTTTGGATTTGACAATTTGGAGGTCATTGGTGACTAAGTGGAAGCAGTTTCAACGAAGTGATGTTTAGTTAAAAAAAGAAGTTAATATCTTTAGGGGCCTAGATTTTTAGAATAAGAAAAAAGCTACAAGAAAAAAAAAATGAAATCAAACTCCCTTCATCTTAATTTTAAATTGGAAATATCAGTTGAAACTCATGTGGGGGCTGGCCCCGTGGCCGAGTGGTTAAGTTCGCATGCTCTGCTGCAGGCGGCCCAGTGTTTCGTTGGTTCGAATCCTGGGCGCGGACATGGCACCGATCATCAAACCACGCTGAGGCAGTGTCCCACATGCCCACAACTAGAAGGACCCACAATGAAGAATATACAACTATGTACTGGGGACTTTGGGGAGAAAAAAGAAAAAAATCTTAAAAAAAAAACTCATGTCTTTTTCTTTTAAAAAATACATATTTGCATCCACCAAAAAAGTCTAAAAGCTATAACCCTAGAGAAAATAGTAGATTTTAGGTCTAGGCAGGGAATATGTAAGATGAGTCTGGGATATCTTACATCATTAAAGTAAGGCAGCTGCCAAAGACTAATTGGGTCATATCAAAAGGGCAGAGGAGTCAACGTGAAGGAAGACAATTAATACATCAAAAATAATAATCACTACAGAGGACTGAAACACATCAAGCGTCTAAAAATCCAGGAGTTCTTAAAAGATTTTAAACACACACAGATACACACACAAATACACACTCTGTCTCTCTCATTGGGTCTGTGGAGGCTGCTGGGCACCAACTCATTACTCTGAACCAGGGGTCAGCAAACTATGGCCTATGGCCCAGTTCACCCTCCATTGTTCTAAGACTTGTGTGCTAAGAAGATGTTTTTACATTTTTAAATAATTGGAAAAAATGAAAAGAAGACTAATACTTTATAACGTAAAAATTGAATTAAATTCAAATTTTAAGTGTTCATAAAGTTTTATTGGAACATAACTGCCCTTATTCATGTGAGTATTATCTATAGTTGCTTATTTGCTACAATGACAGAGTAGAGGAGTGTGACAGAGACCACATGGTCTGCAAAGGCTAAAATATTCACTGTCTGGCCCTTTACAGAAAAAGTTTGCTAATCCCTACTCTGAACATTGATAAATAGAAGGAAAGAATCAAGCATTTATCCTGCCTTTTATAAACTTCCGTTTATGGAAACCAAATAGTTGATGAGGGAAAAATTTTGTTACAGAAGAATTGCATGTAATAAATACAGAAGAAATGATAGAATTAGAAAATCCCTATTTTTGAAACCCCAATGAAAAAGATGGATAGGCAGTGGTCACCAATGGATTCTAAAACCACCGAGTGAAAGGCTGATGGGGAATTTTTAAGTGGAAGAATCAAGAATTTAACTGAATCCATTGGTCAGTTAGCGTCACGAAAAGTTGGGGCAACCAAATATTTATGTACCTCATGATGTGATGTAAAAAATTGCCTAAAAAGCTGCATTTTAATTTAACCAAGAAAATGGATCTAAAGACTAGTGTACAGTCGTGTGCTGTATAACAATGTTTTGGTCAACAACGGACTGCATATATGATGGTGGTTCCATAAGATTAGTACCATATAGGGGCTGGCTCAGTGGTGCCTTGCTTCGGCGGCCTGGGGTTCAGATCCTGGGCGCAGACCTACATGCCACTCATCAAGCCATGCGGTGGCAGTGTTCCACATACAAAATAGAGGAAGATTGGCACAGATGTTAGCTCAGTGACAATCTTCCTCAAGCAAAAAGAGGAAGATTGGCAATGGATGGTTAGCTCAGCGTGCATCTTCCTCACCAAAAAAAAGAAAAGGTTATACCATATAACTTAGGTGTGTAGTAGGCTATACCATGTAGGTTTGTGTAAGAACACTCTATGATGTTTGCACAATGATGAAGTTGCCTAATGACACATTTCTCGGAGTGTATTTCTGTCCTTAAGTGACCATGACTATATGGGAAATAACGGGACAGAAGAACAAGTTAAATGAGGAATCTGTCAACCAAACCCAGAATGTGGGGCATTATATAGAATAAATGGCCTGGTTTCTCTGAGAATGAACTATGTAAAGAAAGGGATTCTGTTAGAGAATAAAAGAAACTTAAGGGACATGACAAATGCAGTCATAGACTATGTTTGGAACCTACTTTGAACAAATCCACTGTAAAAACACATTTTTTGAGACTTCTGATGAAATTCAAATACAGACTTCTCACTTACCTGTTTTTACTATGAGCTGTTTCCTGTCATTGACTCATGATTTCTGCTGAGTGCCAGGCCTGGGAACCATAGCCACCATTATCTTAAACATGCCTAAGCAACTTTCACTATTGCCTATTTACCTCAAAGATGTCTGAAATTGTAAGACAAGAAACAGCTTAGAGTACAAATACAAAATACCTAAGTAAAACACACAGAATACAAATGATGTATGTTTTTAAAATAAATGCCATTCATTATAATCATGGCATGGGAATTTGATAGTTAAATCTAAAAATTTCACAGAATAATACCTAGGTCTATTTGTATAGTTGAGGACTTAGAATTAGGTAGATCAGGGCTGAGTCATTTGCTGATCTATATGTTGATAATTTAGGTCTGTTGTGTTATTTCTTGAGTGAAACAAATCTGTTCAGTTTACTATGACAATCTTTCTAAATAATATATATCTATGGAACCTGACTAATTATATAATCAACTTTAAATTTGGGCATGCCGTGCTTGGCATGTTTGGCCATTTTTAGGCTTTGCTTATCTAAGTTAGAGTTAAGCTCTAACTTAGAATAGGAGTATACTATTTCTTTATATATTTAGAATAACTTCATTTTAATTCTGGGCTTACATGTAATTGACAACACAAAAAAAGGAATCCAAATGGATTAGACAAATGCAAAAGGCAAAAACTTTAATAACAGAATATCCGTGTAATATTGGGAGGAGGGAAGGATATCTGAAACAAGACATAAAAACATTCCATGAAGGGAAATAGTGGTACATTCTTATCTTTAATGTAGTTGAATTTCTCTTCATCAACCATAAAGACAGGGAAGAGACATGCAACAAACAGGGAGAAGTTATCTGTAACAATGACAAAGGATTGGTTGCCAGAATATATAAAGAACTCCTACAAATCAGTGAGAAAAAGGCAAAGAACCTGATGGATAGATAGGGAATAGGAAACCTGAGGGAAAGATAGGAGTAGGCATGTCTCAAAAGAGGAAATATAAATGACCAAAAACATATGAACATATGTTCAACCGTATTATTAATCAGGTAAGTGCAAATTAAAGCCTCAGTGAGAAGCTATTTCACAGCTATGAGGAACAGCAAAATTTTGTAAATATGAATATTAAAACTAAGTGTTAGCAAGATTGTGGAGCAATGGAAACTCTTAGCTAGTAGGAATGTAAATTGGTAAAACAACTTTGGGAAAAATTTGGAATTATTTATTAAAATTAAAGATGTGCATTGCCTGTGACCAGAAATTCTATTCCTAAGTATATACCCTAGTGATGTGTAGAAAAATGTTGACAGCAGCACTGTTTGTAACAGAAAAAGCTAGAAACAGTGTAAATGTCCATCAACAGTAGAGTAGATGAATAAATTACAATATTCAGTGGAATATAATAGGCAGTGAAAATAAATATACACATCAGTATTTCAGAAACATAGTATTGAGTGAAAACGTAACAAAAAGAATGCACAGTGTTTCTGTTTATATGAAGTACAGAAATAAGTAAAACCAAATATTACAGGGTTTTTTTGTTTGTTTTTCTGAGAAAGATTCACCCTGAGCTAACATCTATGCCAGATCTTCTTCTGTGTTATATGTGGGTCGCCACCACAGCATGGCTGCCAACAAGTGGTATAGCTATGCACCCGGGAACTGAACCTAGGCCACTGAAGTGCAGTGCAGCCGAACTTAACCACTAGGCCACAGGGCTGGCCCAACTAAATATTATGTTTTTTAGGGATATAACCATAAATGGGGAGATCATAAAGACAAGCAGAGGAGTGATTAACACAGACTTAGGACTGTGAGAGTCGGTGGAGGGAGGGGAATGTAATTGGGGAGGGGCACTCAGGAAGCTTAAAAAGTACTGGTAATGTTAATGATTATCTCTGGATGATGGGATTATAGGTGATTTTTATTTTCTTGTTTTCTGGCTTTCCATATTTCTATATGTGTGGTTTTTAGAGAGGCAGAGTTGTGTAGGAGTTTCTCTAGAGCAGTGCTTCTCAACAGGGGGTGATTTTGCCATCCCCTCCCCCAAGGTAACATTTGGCAATGTCTGGAGACATTTGGTTGTCACAGTTGGGGTGGGAGAGCTACTGGGATCTAATAGGTAGAGGGCGGGGATGCTGCTAAACATCCTACAATGTACAAGATGGCCCCCCCAAAACAAAGAATTAGCAGCCCAAAATGTCAATAGCTCTTAGATTGAGAAACCGTCGTCTAGATTGAGAAACTCTGGTCTAGAGCCAGACTATTTGGGTTTGAATTCCAGCTGTGCACCTTACAAACTCTGTGACTGTGGGGAAGTTACTTAACCTCCGTGTCTGCTTCTTTGTCTATAAGATTGGGCTGATAGTAGTATTCACTTCATAGAATTAACTGAATCAAAACATTTAAAGTACTGAGATCAGTGCCAGTCATTTAATGAGCACTTGATAAATATTAGCGTGAATTATTTTATTTTAAAATTTTTCTTGTTGAATATATTCAGTTGATTAAAGCTGATAAATAGTTGATAAAGAGAAATATTTTGAAAACATAGTTATATTAAAACTATACAAAGACACAAAATCATATTTTAAAATGTAGCATGTGAAAATTTTGAATGAGAAAGACCTTTGCAAGCAATAATGACAGGCTATTATAATCTGTATCTTATGTGCACTTAATAACAATTCCTAAACAAGAAACCAGAGAGCTGAACATAAAGTATGTTTGAATTAGTGCTAATCTGAACTTAAGCTGTATTAATATCTGAACCCAAAGACTTGTGGCCTAATAATTAGGTTATAGTAACCATTCTATACTTTAGTACAGAAACTGATGTTTTTCCTATTCTGTATAACAACCACTTCAGGAAGATCCTTGGGAAGTCAATTTCTTGATTAGATCTCATATTATCTTTGTGTATCCAAGAGAATGTGTTTGTAAAGTTTTGATAGGATGCAGTTTTTTTCTTTAACAAGTATTCTAAAAAATAAGCTCTTTAAAAATACATAAAATTTATGATTGTTTCTTTTAGCAAATTAAATGCAGATTGTTATGCATTGTACATTCAACTGTAATATAGAATATTTCCCTCTAAGCAAATCTAGAATTTAAAAAAAATTTATTTTCAATTTAGATATATCCATAAAGAAGTAGGTTGAAGCAATAATGTTAATAATTACTACCATTAGGATAGTTCCATATAATTAACAAGGTCCTCCCACATACATGGTCACAACAGAGCTTCATAAAAATCCTGTGGGGTATGTGGAATTATCTCTATTTTACACATGAAGAAGTTGAGGCTTACAGAGAGATGAAGTGATTTTTCCAAAGTTATAATGCCAGCAATTGTGGAACTGTCATTCAAACTCAAGTCTCATAATGAATCAGTTACTGTGATAATGAATCAGTTACTACGATAATCCACTGTGGGCTTTCAGTAAAATTATGAGGCTTTCTCTGACTTATACCTAACCTTTTCGAAATTGGCATAACAGGACATTGATAGCTCCTCTCAAAATGAACTTAGATGTGATGTCAGTGGCAGGATATGGAGAGGGACCCCACATGCATTTCTTACAAAAATTATACATAGATGTAATAAAAGTGAATTGGATAAATCATCATTTTAAACCTTTTATTTTTAAGCTTATACTTTTGGGTAATTTCAAACATATACCAGAGTAGAGAGAATGGTATATGTAAACTGCTATATTACCCATCACCCACCCATCATCACCTCATGGTGACTTTAATTCATCTATATTCCTTCCGGTTTCTCCCCACTGGATTGTTTTGAGGCAAATTCCAGATATATACTTTGATTTGTACATGTTCCACTATGCACAATTTTATTTTTCAAAAATAACTAATAATAATTGCAACTTTGAAATACTGAAAAGCCGAATAGTTGTCTAGAAAGATGTTTCCAGTTT
Source organism: Equus asinus (assembly GCF_041296235.1). Lineage (NCBI taxonomy): Eukaryota > Metazoa > Chordata > Mammalia > Perissodactyla > Equidae > Equus > Equus asinus. Next base: position 49,515,003 of record NC_091795.1, on the reverse strand, counting down.
CATCTTTTCCTGAGTTCAAAATAATCACACAGTATGCTTCTCTCTTGAAATTTAAATGTCTAATAATAAACAGTAAGAGAAAGTGTTTTACCTGTCCTGTGCAGTCTTCTCTTATTTCTCCTTCTAAAATAAAAGATCACAACACTAATTATTTTAAAATCTGATAAAGGATCTTACTAAAAGTTAACAGAACCTTTTAATAGCCTCACTAAAAAGTGAAATACCTAAAATAATCATAACAAATTAAAATACTGAAGACTCTAGAGAAAGCAATAACCAAACTTCAAAATGGTATGAAAGTACCAATTATTCTCATATGTACGTGTTATGGCTAATACCTGCACTGAAATCAAATGAGTAGACTATACCTGTGTTGTTCCTTCTGTTCTTAAAGTGATGCCTTACAACTTGCATGGCAAGTGAGTTTAATGCAAGTACCAATTCTGGTTGATTAGTGGTGGTTACCTAGGGAACTGTGTTGAGAAGTTTTGTGAGGCCTCTTTTTTTGCTCAGTGGGAAAGAATACTGTGTTTGATTAGTGGATTATTTGCTCTCATAGCAGCGATATACCTGCTGACCCTGGCTTAGTACATCAAAATGACGATTTTAAAAGAGGCATCCTTACTTAAATTTATACGCCATTAGGCTGAGAGAAAAGATGTGTTATTACTGCCACAATCTAATTTCTCGTTACTGGCAGATATTAGGTAGACATTAATTTACATATGTACATCCTTGAAACAAGTAATTGTGTAGAATTTTGATATTTGTAAATCCCAATTATGTTTCTCTTCCCTTATAGTACTTGCTGCATGCATGCATATACCACTCATTGGGCACTATGCTTACGTTAACTTACATTATTTAAATCCCAATTATGTTTCTCTTCCCTTATAGTACTTGCTGCATGCATGCATATACCACTCATTGGGCACTATGCTTACGTTAACTTACATTATTTATTTCCTTTATTTATTTAGTCTACCTTCCCCAGTAGATTGTAAGTTTTCTAAAGCTCATTGGCAGCTTCTTATTCTTCCTTGTAGTCCTAGCACCAAGAAATGCCTTGATGATGATTATAGTTCTAAAAAATACATATTACTTGTATGTCATTAACTCTAAATTACTTGCTATCTTGGGGTATTTTTGTATAGACTGGGATGTTTTATTTAGCTATGTATTTAAGATTTCATAACATTTCTAATACGAAATTGAGCCATGCTGTGAAATCTGGATCGTAATGCTTTCATAGGCCATCTTGACTTTTTAAAATAATAGATTGGTTCTTGCCTTTAGGTAGATAAAAGTTTAAATCCTATAGTAAGAAGGTTATTCTCTTCTGGAAGAACTCTAGGAGTGTAAAATTAACACTCTCTCTCAGAAACTGTTTCAACATTTTGTCTTCCCTGTAGTCAATAAATTATTCTTAAGACTAAACAAAACTGAAACAAAACAAATTACCCTGCTTTAATTACGTCATGTTTTTTAAACTCTTCCGTAAACCATAAAAACAGCCCAAGGGGGCCAGCCTGGTAGTGTAGTGGTTAAGTTCGTGTGCTCCGCTTTGGTGGCCTGGGGTTCGTGGGTCTGGGTCCTGGGTGAGGACCTACACACCACCTATCAAGCCATGCTGTGGCAGCATCCCACGTATGAAAAAATAAAGACTGGCACAGATGTTAGCTCAGGGACAATCTTCCTCAAGCAAAAGAGGAGCATTGGCAATGGATATTAGTTCAGGGCCAATCTTCCTCACCAAAACCCTCCCAAAACAGCCCAGGGTATTGTGTGTGGGGTTTTTTCCCCCCTGAAGATTGGCACCTGAGCTAACAAGTGTTGCTGATCTTTTTTTTTTTTTTCTGCTTTTTCTCCCCAAATCCCTCCAGTACATAGTTGCATATTTTTTAGTTGTGGGTCCTTCTAGTTGTGGCATGTGGGATGCTGCCTCAGCGTGGCCTGATGAGTGGTGCCATGTCGGTGCCCAGGATCCAAACCAGTGAAACCCTGGGCCGCTGAAGCAGAGCGCGTGAACTTAACCACTCAGCCATGGGCCGGCCCCCTGTGTGGTTTTAAATGGTAATTATTATCTGTGTAATCTTGACATTTTTGAGCGAAACAACTTTATTTTTCAAAACTTTTTACAATAGACACGTAAGTTTCACCTTGGTAGTCATTGTCAGTCTTCCTTGAATCCATGCCATGTTTTTCCTTTAACAGAAAGTTAACTTCTACAGCAGAACAGTTAAGATCTATGATCTAGATTCTAGATGGACATCTAAAGATATTGGTGTAATGAAGAGATTGCTTCTGACTCTGGTATGTTACAGTCTTTTAAATATATATCACTTCTGTTCATTTTTCTCATAATAGCCAGTGTTACTACTTCATTTAGTTTCTTATAAACTATGACAGTCTCCACTCCTTGACTATATTTATCTTAGTCCAGATGAGGAACCCACATTATGTAAAGGGCCACATAGTAAATATTTTAGGCTTTGCAGACCAAGAGGCAAAACTGAAGATATTATGTACGCACTTGTATAACAAGAGAGAAAAATTCTACAATTTTTTATTGATGAAATTCAAACTATAATAATAATAAAGGACAGTTTTTTAAAATACACATCTACGAATGGAATAGGGGATAGCATTTCATTTAATTGGAGTTCAAAGTTAGTGTTCTCTCTTGTCAAACTCAGCTGCAAATGTTCATCTGTTAATGCTGATCTCTCAGAGATTTTATGTATTTCACATTTAAAAATGCTCTTTCGAACAGATAAGTACTATCAAATACTGATATCAATCCATGGCAGCATCTTATCTTATATAATTCTATTAGATTTTTCTCTTGATGTTTGCCTTTAAGCATGTCATTGCATTGCAGATTAATCTCTTCCAATTCCAGGTTATGTGGAAGCTCCTCAATTGCACAGTTGATGGATTTTGAAACATGGAAATTGCATTTGCATTTGCATCCAGGTCTAAAAAGCACTTCTGGAATTGGGAGACCAGTTGTTCCAGTTTTCTGGGACTGAGTAGTTTCCCAGGATTTTGGACTTAAAGTGCTAAAACTGGGACAGTTGTTTACCCTAGGTGGAACTTAGTTTGAGATCGGAAAATATATCTACTTCAAATTTGTGTAGGAATATAGATCTCATTTCTTGTTTTAACTCTTGGCATTAATTGTGATTCAAACAACATTAGTTAACATCGAAATGACTTTACTTCAGTAAAAATTTCACATATAATAACTGCTTTGCCTTGTAATTTTAGGTCAAATTCTTTAAGAAACGTTATCAAGTTTGCAGCAAAACCTAATTTCCAAAGCCATTAAGTTTGCTAATAGTGGTCAATGATGGTTCTTCTCTTTCAGAAAAATTTCAGTCTCAGCACTGAGCTAAAGCAGTCACAATAAAATTTTAGCACTGCTGTTTTTAACTTCTGACTGGTAGGGCAAATCAGGATATTCAGCTTCTATTTTTGATGAAAATTCACAAAACTGACAATGGTACCCACTGATTGAATAATAAGTATAATTAATAACGATAAGATACAAATACCTTAAATTTTTGCAAGCTTTTGTAAATTTATCTTTTTCTCCTCTACATATTTTATCATCATTATTTGTAAAATATCTTAGCAGATTCCACTTTAGCTTGTACTGAATTAGTGTTTTCTCAACTTTGAAGATATTCTTGCCTGAAATTGTTTCACACAGGCTAGTCATGGAAGCTGATTCTTCAGTTACTCCAAACTTGGCATTGACTCCTCAAATAAAAAGCAGCAATCGAACAATATCCATAATATCTGTCGACAAAAGAAAACTACTTGAAATCATTTTCCTTGTCTTGTTTTATAATCAACGATTAGTGTTGCTCCGAATATCCTCAACTTTTTGAGCATCTGTCCTTGCTGAGTGGCCAATAGTCTTAGACAGGTTTATTTTCTCTGGACACATTTCTTTAGCTGCTACACTCAAACATGATTTAATTAATTTGCCATCAGTGAACAGCTTTCCTTGCTTGGCTAACAAGCCACTCAGAAATTTACTTTGGTCATACCTTCATGTTCATTTTTTATTTTTGTGAAGAAATTTTCCTGTGATGAGACTAAATTTTCTAATTTTTTTGACCATTGTTTACCTGTGGGCAGGGGACTCTGTGATGAGTCCTTTGTCTGGTAATATTGATGTATATTAGATTCTTTTCAGCATAGCTATAGGGTCATTGCATAATGAACACAGTGCTTTGCCATCTAGTTCAATAACAAAACAGTTCACACTCTACTGTGCCTCAAAAGTGTGGCATTTGAAGTACAGTTTTCTTTTCTTATTTTGATACGATGAGCATACACTGGTAATAAAAATAAAATAAAAAGTGTGGTGTGGCAGTATGTGTGACACTTGAAATGTGGCTTCGTAACTACATCACTGTATTTTTCAGTGTGCCAAGCAGCCATGCAAAGTGCTACTTAGTTCTGCCATTGTAGCATGAAAACAGCCATAAATGATATGTAAAAGAATGAACATGGCTGTACTCCAATAAAACTTTATTTATAGACATTGAAATTGAATTTCATATAATTTTTGTGTGTCACGAAATATTGTTGTTCTTTTCATTTTTTCCAAATCATTTAAAAATGTAAAAACCATTCTAGCTTGTGGGCTCCACAAAAACAGGTGGCAGTCAGGTCGTGGCCCATGGGCTACATAGGTGGATCTCTAGGCCAGATAGCCTTGTTCCAAACTATGGAATTATTACTCCTAGTTTTTTAACCCTTACATACATTTCTATCAATTTTCCCCTTTCCATGTCGTTTTAAAATTTATTTCTAATTAAATAAACAAACTGTGATGATTCTTTAAAAAGAGGATAGCTAACTTTAGCATAGCACCTAAAGCATTTAGCAGAATGCCTGGCAAAATGTAAATGCTCAATGATTGTTTGTTTTACTATTTTTATTGAGGTAACATTGATTTATAATATTATGTAAATTTCATGTGGACATCATTATATTTTGACTTCTGTATAGACTACATCGTGTTCACCACCAAAAGTATAGTTGCCATCCATCACTGTATAAATGTGCCCTTTTACCCCTTTCACCTTCCCCCATCCCCCTTCCCCTCTGGTAACCACCAATCTGTTCTCTGTATATATGTGTTTGTTTGGTGTTGTTTTATCTTCCACATATGAGTGAAATCATATGGTATTTGGCTTTCTCTGTCTGATTTATTTTGCTTAGCATAATACCCTCGAGGTTTATCCATGTTGTTGCAAATGGCAAGATTTAATATTTTTTATGGCCGAGTAGTATTCCATTGGGTGTGTGTGTATGTATACACACACCCCATATATATATATATATATATATATACACACACACACCACATCTTCTTTATCCATTCTTCTGTTGATGGGCACTTGGGTTGTTTCCAAGTCTTGGCTATTGTGAATAATGCTTCAGTGAACATAGGGGGTGCATATATCTTTTCGAATTAGTGTTTTCATGTTCTTTGGATAAATACCCAGAAGTAGAATAGCTAGATCATATGGTAGTTCCAGTTTTGATCTTTTGAGGAATCTGCATACTGTTTTCCATAGTGGCTGCACCATTTTACATTCTCACCAGCATGTATGAGGGTACCCTTTTCTCTACATCCTCTCCAACACTTGTTATTTCTTGTCTTTTTAATAATAACCATTCTCACAGGTATGAGATGATAGCACATTGTGGTTTTGATTTGCATTTCCCTAATAATTAGTGATGTTGAACATCTTTTCATGTGCCTGTTGGCCATCCGTGTATCTTCTTTGGAAAAATGTTCAGATCCTCTGTCCATTTTTAAATTGTTTTTTGTTGTTGTTGGGTTATATGAATTCTTTATATTTTTTAGATATTAACCCCTTGTCAGATATATGATTTACAAATATCTTCTCCCAAATGGCAGGTTGTCTTTTTGTTTTGTTGATGGTTTCCTTTGCTGTGCGGAAGCTTTTTAGCTTGATGTAGTCCCATTTGTTTATTTTTGCTTTTATTTCCCTGGCCTGAAGAGGCATATTCAAAAGGATACTGCTAAGACCAATGTCAAAGAGCATACTGCCTATGTTTTCTTCTAGGAGTTTTGTGGTTTGAGGTCTTACATTCACGTCTTTAATCCATTTTGAGTTAATTTTTATGTGTGGTGTAAGATGGGGGTCTATTTTCATTCTTTTGCATATGGCTGTCCAGTTTTCCCAATACCATTTATTGAAGAAATTTTCCTTTCTCCATTGTATGTTCTTGGCTTCTTTGTCAAAAATTAGTAGTCCATAACTGTGCGGGTTTATTTCTGGGCTCTGAATTCTGTTCTGTTGATCTGTGTCTGTTTTTCTGCCAGTACCATGCTGTTTTGATTACTGCAGCTTTGTAGTATTCTTTGAAATCAGGGAGTATGATGACTCCAGCTTTGTTCTTTTTTCTCAGGATTGCTTTGGCTATTTGGGGTCTTTTGTTGTTCATATAAATTTTAGGATTCTTTGTTCTGTTTCTGTAAAAAATGTCATTGGGACTTCGATAGAGATTGCGTTGAATCTATAGATTGCTTTAGGTGGTATGGACATTTTAACTATGTTAATTCTTCCAATCCACAAACATGGAATATCTTTCCATTCCTTGGTGTCTTCTTTGATTTCTTTGAACAATGTTTTATAGTTTTCAGTGTATAAGCCTTTCACTTCTTTGGGTAAATTTATTCCTAGGTATTTTATTCTTTTTGTTGCAGTTGTACATGGGTTTATTCTTGATTTCTCTTTCTGCTATTTTGTTGTTAGTGTATAGGAATGCAACTGACTTTTGTAAGTTGATTTTGTACTCTGCAAATTTATTGTATTCATTTATTATTTCTGATAGTTTTTGGTGGATTCTTAAGGGTTTTTCTATGTATATAATCATGTCGTCTGATAGTGACAATTTTTCTTCTTCCTTCCAATTTGAATCCCTTTTATTTCCTTTTCTTGCTGAATTGCTCTGGCTAGGACTTCCAATACTGTGTTGAATAAGAGAGGCAAAAGTGGTCATCCTTGTCTTGTTCCTGTTCTTAAAGGGATAGCTTTCAGTTTTTCACCATCGAGTATGATGTTAGATGTCCGTTTGTCATATATGGTCTTTATTATGTTGAGGCACTTTCCTTCTATACCCATTTTATTCCGAGTTTTTATCATAAATAGATGCTGAATCTTATCAAATGCTTTCTCTGCATCTATTGAAATGATCATGTGATTTTTATTCATTTTGTTAATGTATATCATGTTGATTGATTTGTGGATGTAGAACCATCTTTGTATCTCTGGAATAAATCCCACTTGATCATGGTGTATGATTTATTTAATGTATTGTTTTTATTTTTAAGGTATTAATGTTTAACTTTTAATGTATTGTTGTATTCGGTTTGCTAATATTTTGCTGAATTTTTGCATGTAGGTTCATCAGCAGTATTGGCCTGTAATTTTCTCTTTTTGTGTTGTCGTTGTCTGGTTTTGATATCAGAGTAATGCTAGCCTTGTAAAATGAGTTAGGAACTGTCCTCTCTTCTTCATCTCTTTGGAAGAATTTGAGAAGGATAAATATTAAATCTTTGAACATTGTAGAATTCACCAGGGCAGCAGCCTGGTCGTGGACTTTTGTTTTTTGGGAGGTTTTTGATTACTGTTTCAATCTCCTTAATAGTGATCAGTCTATTCAGAGTCTCTATTTCTTCTTGATTCAGTTTTGGAAGGTTGTATGATTCTAAGAATTTATACCTTTCTTCCAGATTATTTCAATTTGTTGGCATATAGCTTTTACTAGTATTCTCTTGTAATCCTTTGTATTTCTATGGTATCCATTGTAATTTCTCCTCTTTTGTTTCTAATTTTATTTATTTGAGACTTCTCTCATTTTTCTTTGTGAGTCTAGCTAAAGGTTTGTCAATTTTGTTTATCTTTTCAAAAAACCTGCTCTTTGTTTCTTTGATCCTTTCTGTTGTCTTTTTAGTCTCTATTTCATTTATTACCACTCTGATTTTTATCTCCTTCCTTCTACTGATTTGGGGCTTCATTTTTTCTTTTTTCTAGCTCCTTTAAGTGTAATATTAGATTGTTTAAGATTTTTCTTGTTTCTTGAGGTATGTCTGTATTGCTATAAACTTCCCTTAGTGCCACTTTTGCTGTATCCCATAGATTTTGGTCTGTTGTATTTTCATTTTCATTTGTCTCCATGTATTTTTTGATTTCTCATTTGATTTGTTTGTTGACCCAGTAGTTGTTCAGTAGCATTTTGTTTCATCTTCACATATTGGTGACTTTTCTAGCTTTCTTCTGGCAGTTGATTTCTAGTTTCATACTGTTGTGGAAAAGATGCTTGATATGATTTCAGTCTTCTTAAATTCATTGGGACTTGTTTTGTCTCCTAAGATGTGATCTGTCCTGGAGAAGGTTCTATGTGTATTCAAAAAGAATGTGTATGCTATAGTTTTTGGATGGAATGTTCTGTATATATCTATTAAGTCCCATCTGGTCTAATGTGTCATTAAAGACCAATGTTTCCTTATTGATCTTCTGCCTGGATGATCTATCTGTTGATGTAAGTGGGGTATTACAGCCTCCTACTATTATTGTGTTACTGTCAATTTCTCATCTTATGTCTGTTAATATTTGCTTTATGTATTTAGGTGCTTCTGTGTTGGGTGTATAGATATTTATAAGTGTTATATCCTCTTGTTGGATTGTTCCCTTCATAATTATTTAGTTCCCTTCTATGACTCTTGTTACAGTTTTTGTTTTAAAGCTTACTCTGTCTGATGTGAGTATTGTTACCCTGGCTTTCTTTTCATTTTCCATTTGCGTGAACTATCTTTTTCCTTCTCTTAATTTTCAGTTTGTGAGTGTCTTTAGGTTTGAAGTATGTCTCTTGTAAGTGGGTCTTGTGTTTTTATCCCTTCAGCTACCCTATATCTTTAGATTGGAGGATTTAGTCTATTTACATTTAAAGTAATTGTTGAGGGGCTGGCCCCATTGCCGAGTGGTTAAGTTCGCTTGCTCCACTTTGGCAGCCCAGGGTTTCACCGGTTTGGATCCTGGGCGCGGACATGGCACGGCTTGTCAGGCCATGCTGAGTTGGTGTCCCACATGCTACAACTAGAAGGACCCACAACTAAAAATAAACAACTATGTATTGTGGGGATTGGGGGAGAAAAAGCAGGAAAAAAAAGAAGATTGGCAACAGTTGTTAGCTCAGAAGCCAATCTTTAAAAAAAAAAAGTAATTGTTGATAAGCATGTACATATTGCCATTCTGTTACTTTTTTTTCTAAATGTTTTTGTAGTTCTTTCTGTTCCTTTCTTGCTCTCTTTCTTTGTGATTGATGACTTTCTTTAGGGTTATGTTTGGGTTCCTTTCTTTTTATTTTTTATGTATTTATTGTAGGTACCATGAGGTTCATATATAATAACCTATGTAAATAGCAATCTATATTAAGTTGGTGGTCTCTTAAGATCGACCTCATACTAAAAGCCTTACAGTTTTACTCTTCCCATCATGTTTTATGTTTTTGACATATTTTATCTCTTTTAATTTTGTGTGTCTCTTAATCTATTATCATAGATATAGATGGTTTAGTACTTTTATCTTTTGACCTTCATACTAGCTTTATAGGTGGTTGATCTACTACCTTTACTATATATTTACCTTTACCAGTGATATTTGTTCTTTGATAATTTTCTTATTCCTGTTTGTGGCATTTTCTTTTTCACTTAAAGAAGTCCCTTTAAGATTTCTTGTAAGGCCAGTTTAGTGGTGATGAGCTCCTTTAGGTTTTGCTTGTCTGAAAAACTCTTTATCTCTCCTTCCATTCTAAATGACAACCTTGGCAGGTAGAGTACTCTTGGTTGTGGATTTTTTCCTTTCAGCACTTTAAATTTATCATGCCACTCCCTTCTAGCCTGTAAGATTTCTGCTGAGAAGTCAGCTGATAGTCTTATGGGGTTTCCTTTGTATATAACTTGTTGCTTTTCTCTTGCAGCTTTTAGGGTTCTCTCCTTATCTTTAATTCTTGTTTAAGATTAAAACACTTCCTAGCTTGTTTTCAAATACAGGACACAATCAAAAGCCTTTTAAAATTGAGGTATGTAGATTATAATTTATGTGGACTGTAATAGAAATAAATTGATATGATGAGAACTGCTTTCCAGAAAAACCTTGCTGGTTGTATCTTGGTCTCATTAGTTTTATAGGAAGGATGCTAAATTATTAATTTCTTTCAGTATCTGACCAAGAATACTGTCAGTGTTAAGTTGATCACTGTGATACTTTTTTGTAAAAAGAAATATTTGTGATCATTAGCCAGTGTCTTAAGTCCCTTATGGTGCATATCCATTAGGTTTTTTGACTTGAACACATTCAATGTTTCTGTTATTTCATCACAAATTTATTGCAGGAGCTTTCCCTCTCCCTAAATTCAATAAAGAGTTACTCTTAGACCAGTGCTACTCAAAATGTGGGAAGACCAATAATTGATCTGCAAGACTTTTTATTGTTGCTCTGTGAACAGTTTACTGTTTGTGATGAAAAAAAGAAAAATTTGAGAAAAAAGCAATTAGAAACTTTTTTGACAGTTTGGGAGGATAATTTTATGTATGTTTCATTTAGTAAAAATGTGACATTTTTATTTTTTAAATTTTAATACATTTAAAAAAATTGATGTAATTGACATATTATATTAGTATTAGGTGAACAACATAATGATTTGATATATGTTTATACAGGTATTGCAAAATGATGACCCCAATATGTCCAGTTAACATCCATCACCACAGAGTTAACAAATTTTTTCTTGTGATGAGTTTTTTAATATCTACTCTCTTAACAACTTTCAAGTATACAATACAGTATTATTGACTATAGTCACCATGCTGTACATTACATCCCTAGAACTTATTCATTTTATAACTGGAAGTTTGTACCTTTTGACCACCTTCACCCATTTCACCCGCTCCCCAACACACCCCCCCAGCAGCCACCAATTTGTTCTTTGTATCTATGATTTGTGTTTGGTGTTGTGTGTGTGTGTGTTTTAAGATTCCACATATAAGTGACATCATATGGTATTTGTCTTTCTTTGTCTGGCTTATTTCACTCAGCATAATGCCTTCAAGGGCCATCCTTGTTGTCACAAATGGCAGGACTTCCTTCATTTTTATGGATAAACAATCCATTGTATCATCCGTTGACAGGCACTTAGGTTGTTTCCAAGCTTTGGCTATTGTGAATAATGCTGAGGTGAACAATAGGAGTATGTATATCTTTTTGAATTAGTGTTTTTGTGTTTGGATAAATACCCAGAAGTGGAGTAGCTGGATCATATGGTAATTCTAGTTTTAATTTTTTGAGAAGTCTCTGTACTGTTTTCCACAGTGGCCGCACCATTTTACATTCCCATGAGCAGTGTATGAGGGTTCCCTTTTTTCCACAGCCTTTCCAACACTTATTATTGTTTTGTCGTTTTAATAATAGCTATTCTGAAAGGTGTGAAGTGATATCTCATTTATACCACATTTTCCTTATCCATTCATCCATTGATGGACACTTAGGTTGTTTCCATGTCTTGGCTCTTATACATAATGCTGCAATGAAGATGGGGGTGCAGATATCTTTTCGAGTTAGTGTTCATTGCTTTGGATAAATACCCAGAAGTAGAATGGCTGGATCATATTACCATGTTTTATTTTTAATTTTTAAAGAAACCTCCATTCTGTTTTCCCTAGTAGCTATACCAATTTACATTCCCACCAATAGCATATCAGGGTTCCCTTTTGTCCTCATCCTTGCCAACGTTTGTTTTTCTTTGTAGTTTTGATAATAGCCGTCCTAAGCGATATGAGGTGATATCTCATTGTGATTTTGATTTACGTTTCCCTGATGATTAATTATGTTCAGCACCCTTTCATATACATGTTGGCCATTTGTATGTCTTTGGAAAAATGCCTATTCAGGTCCTTTGTCCATTTTTTAATTGTGTTGTCTTTTTCTTTTGGGTTGTATGAGTTATTTATATATTTTGAATATTAACTCCTTATCTGATATATGTTCTAAATATTTTCTTTCATTCAGTAGGTTGCCTTTTCATTTTGTTGATGGTTTCTTTTGCTGGTCAGAAGCTTTTTAGTTTGATCTAATTCCACTTGCCTATTTTTGCTTTTGTTGCCTGTGCTTTTGGTGTCATATCCAAAAAAATATTGCCCAGACCAATGTCTAGTAGCTTTTCCTCTATGTTTTCTTTCTTTTATTTTTTGTGATGAAGATTGGCTCTGAGATTGGCAATATCTGTTGCCAATCTTCCTCTTTTTCTCGAGGAGTGTCCCTGAGTTAACATCTGTACCAATCTTCCTCTATTTTGTGGGACACCACCACAGCATGGCTTGATGAGTAGTATGTAGGTCTGTGCCCAGGATCTGAACCTCTGAAGCCCTGGCTGCTGAAGTGGAGCATGTGAACTTAACCACTACACCACCAGGCCAGTACCCCTCCACCCGCAACTATGTTTTCTTTTAAGAGTTCATTGTTTCAGGTTTTAAGTTTAGGTCTATAATCCATTTTCAGTTAAGTTTCTATATGGAGTGAGATAAGGGTCCAATTTATTTTTTATTTTTTATTGAGATCATAATAGTTAACATCAATGTGAGATTTCAGTTGTACATTATTTCTTGACGTCACCACATAAGTGCTCCCCTTCATTCCCCGTGCCCCCCACCCCCGCCGGCAACCACCGAACTGTTTTCTTTGTCCAAGTACTTGTTTATATTCCACATATGAGTGAAATCATCTGGTGTTTGTCTTTCACTTAAACTGGCTTATTTCACTTAGTATAATTCCCTCTAGGTCCTTCCATGTTATTGCAAATGGGATGAATTTTTCTTTTTTTCTGGCTGAGTAGTATTCCGTTGTATATATATATATATATATATACCACATCTTTATTCAGTCATATGTTGCTTCCATGTCTTGGCTATTGTGAATAGTGCTGCAGTGAACATAGGGGTGCATACATTTCTTTGGATTGTTGATTTCAAATTGTTTGGGTAGATACCCAGTAGTGGGATAGCTGGGTCATATGGTAGTTCTATTTTTAGTTTTTTGAGGAATCTCCATACTGTTTTCCATAGTGGCTGCACCAGTTCGCATTCCCACTAGCAGTGTATGAGGGTTCCCTTCTCTCCACACCCCCTCCAACATTTGTTATTTTTAGTCTTAGTGATTATAGCCATTTTAACAGGCATAAGGTGGTATCTTAGTGTAGTTTTGATTTGCATTTCCCTCATGATTAGTGATGTTGAACATCTTTTCAGGTGTTTATTCACCATCTGTATATCTTCTTTGGAAAAATGTCTGTTCACACCCTCTGCCCACTTTTTGATTGGGTTGTTTGCTTTCTTATTGTTCAGCTGTGTGAGTTCCTTATATATTATGGAGATTAACCTCTTGTCAGATATATGATTTGCAAATATTTTTTCCCAATTGCTGGGTTGTCTCTTTGTTTTGATCCTAGTTTCTTTTGCGTTGCAGAAGCTCTTTAGTCTGATGAATTCTCATTTGTTTATTTTTTCTTTTGTTTCCCTTGTCTGAGAGGACATGGTATTTGAAAAGATTCTTTTTAGTGCAATGTCAAAGAGTGTACTACCAATATTATCTTCCAGGAGTTTTATAGTTTCAGGACGTATCTTCAAGTCTTTGATCCATTTTGAGTTTATTTTTGTGTTTGGCATGAGATAGTCGTCTACCTTCATTCTTTTGCATATGGCTGTCCAGTTTTCCCAACACCGTTATTGAAGAGACTATCTTTTCTTCATTGTATGCTCTTGGCACCTTTGTTGAAGATTAGCTCTGTGTAGATATGTGGCTTTATTTCTGGGCTTTCAGTTCTGTTCCATTGATCTGTGTGCCTGTTTTTGTACCAGTACCCTGCTATTTTGGTCACTATGACTTTGTAGTACATTTTGAAGTCAGGGATTGTGATACCTCCAGCTTTGTTCTTTTTTCTCGGGATTGCCTTAGCAATTCGGGGTCTTTGATTGCCCCATATGAATTTTAGTAGAAATTCTTCGCTCTATTTCCATGAAGAATGTCATTGGGATTCTGATAGCGATTGTGTTGAATCTGTAGATTGCTTTGGGTAATATGGATATTTTAACTATGTTTATTCTTCCAATCCATGAACAAGGAATCTCTTTCCATCTCTTTAAGTCATTAACAGTTTCTCTCAGTAATGTCTTACAGTTTTCATTGTGTAAGTCCTTTACCTCCTTGGTTAAATTTATTCCTAAGTACTTTATTCTTTTAGTTGGAATTGCAAATGGAATTATATTCCTGAGTTCTCTTTCTGTAAGTTCGTTATTAGAATATAGAAAAGCAACTGATTTTTGTAAGTTGCTTCTGTACCCTGAGACTTTACTGTAGTTGTTAACTATTTCTATTAGTTTTCCAATGGATTTTTTTGGGTTTTCTATATATAAGATCATTTCGTCTGCAAACAATGAGAGTTTTACTTCTTTACTCCCTATTTGGATTCCTTTTATTCCTTTCTCTTGCCTAATTGCTGTGGCCCAAAACTTGAGTACTATGTTTAATAAGAGTGGTGATAGTGTGCATCTTGTCTTGTTCCTGTTCTCAGGGGGATGGTGCTCAGTTTCTGCCCACTGAGTACGATATTGGCTGTGGGTTTGTCATATATGGCCTTTATTATGTTGAAGTAATTTCCTTCTAGCCCCATTTTCTTAAGAGTTTTTATCATAAATGGCTGTTGGATCTTGTCAAATGCTTTCTCTACATGTATTGAGATGATCATGTAGTTTTTATTCCTCAGTTTGTTGATGTGGTGTATCACGTTGATTGATTTGTGGATGTCGAATCATCCCTGTGTTCCTGGTATGAATCCCACTTGATTGTGATGTATGATCCCTTTGATGTATTGCTGAATTTGGGTTGCCAAAACTTTGTTGAGAATTTTTGCATCTATGTTCATCAGTGATATTGGCCTGTAGTTCTCTTTTTTCGTGGTGTCCTTGTCAGGCTTTGGTATCAGAGTGATGTTGGCCTCATAGAATGTGTTGGGAAGTGTTCCATCCTCCCTAATTTTTTGGAATAGCTTGAAAAGGATGGGTATTAAATCCTCTCTGAAAGTTTGGTAGAATTCCCCAGGAAAGCTGTCTGGTCCTCTGGTTTTATTCTTTGAGATGTTTTTGATTGCTGTTTCAAAGTCTTTCCTTGTGATTGGTCTGTTCAGATTGTCTGTTTCTTCTTGACTCAGCTTTGGGAGGTTGTAAGAGTCCAAGAATTTATCTATTTCCTCTATGTTATCCATTTTGTTGGCATATAGTTTTTCACAGTATTCTCTTATAATCCGTTGTATTGCTGTGGAGTCTGTTGTTATTTCTCCTCTTTCATTTCTGATTTTGTTTATTTGAGCTTTCTCTCTTTTTTTTCTTTGTAAGTCTGGCTAGGGGTTTGTCAATTTTATTTATCTTCTCAAAGAACCAGCTCTTTGTTTCATTGATCCTTTCTACTGCCTTTTTTTATTTCAATAGCATTTATTTCTGCTCTGATTTTTATTATTTCTCTCATTTGGCTGACTTTGGGCTTTGTTTGTTTCTCTTTCTCTAATTCAGTTAGGTGTAGTTTAAGATTGCTTATTTGGGATTTTTCTTGTTTGTTGAGGTGTACCTGTATTGTGATGAATTTCCCTCTTAATACAGCTTTTGCTGCATCCCATATGAGTTGGTATGGCATGCTATCATTTTCATTTGTCTCCAGATATTTTTTGATTTCTTCTTTAATTTCTTCAATGATACATTGCTTGTTCAATAGCATATTGTTTAGTCTCCACATCTTTGTCCCTTTCTCAGCTTTTTTCTTGTAATTACTGTCTAGCTTTATAGCATTATGATTGGAGAAGATGCTTGTTATTATTTCAATTTTTTAAAATTTATAGAGGCTTGCCTTGTTTCCCAGCATGTGGTCTATCCTTGAGAATGTTCTGTGTGCACTTGAGAAGAATGTGTATTCTGCTGTTTTTGGATGGAGTGTTCTATATATGTCTATTAAGTCCAACTGTTTTAGCTTTGCATTTAATCCCACTGTTTCCTTGTTGATTTTCTGTCTGGATGATCTGTCCAGTGATGTGAGTGGGGTGTTGAGGTCCCCTACTATTATTATGTTATTTTTAATATCTTCTTTTAGGTTTATTAATAGTTGCTTTATGAACTTTGGTGCTCCTGTGTTGGGTGCATAGATATTTATAAGCGCTATTTCTTCTTCATGGAGTGTCCCTTTGATCATTATATACTGCCCCTCTTTGTCTCTCTTTACCTCCCTTAGCTTTAAGTCTACTTTGTCTAATATAAGTATTGCGACACCTGCTTTCTTTTGTTTCCCATTAGCTTGGAGTATTGTCTTCCAACCGTTTCACTCTGAGCCTGTTTGTCATTGGAGCTGACATGTGTTTCCTGGAGGCAGCAGATTGTTGGATCTTGTTCTTTAATCCATCTTGCCACTCTGTGTCTTTTTATTGGAGAATTCAATCCCTTTACATTGAGGGTGATTATTGATGTATGAAGGCTTAATGCTGTCATTATACCACTCATTTTCTGGTTTTCCTGCATTTCCTTTGTTTCTCGTCCTCTGTGTTTTTGTCTAACCATTGAATTATGGGGTTTTTTATGATGTGTTTCTTTGTTCTTTCCTTATTTATTTTTTGTGTCTCTGTTCTGCTTTTTAGTTTAGTGGCTATCCTGAAGTTTGTATTCAGAATCTCGTGCATAATATAGCCCGTTCTTTTGGAATATGGTTGCTCCTTTTTGTTGTATTTTGGAGGGGAGAGAGTCCTGGGCAAGTTCACTCTGCCACGATGCTGACATCACCTTCAGTAAGGTCCAATTTTGTTCTTTTTCATGTGGATATCCAATTTTCCCAACAGCATTTATGGAAGAGACTATCTTTTCCCCCATTTGTATTCTTAGCACCCTTGTTGAATATTGGATGATCCTAAAGGCATGGGTTTGTTTCTAGGTTCTCTATTCTGTTTCATTGATCTATATGTCTATTTTTTATGTCAGTACCCTACAGTTTTCATTATTATAGTTTTGAAATCAGAGAATGTGATACTTCCAGCTTACTCTTCTTGCTCAAAATTCCTTTGGCTATTTGGGGTATTTTATGGTTTCAAGTGAATTTTAGGATTGCTTTTCTTGTTTCTATAAAAAATGACATTGGGATTTTGATAAGGATTGCATTGAATCTGCAAATTGCTTTGGGAAATATGGACTTTTTAACAATATTAAGTCATCCAATCCATGTACATGAGATGTCTTTCATTCGTCTCTTTTTAAATTTCTTTCATCAATATTTTGTAGTTTTCATTGCACAAGTCTTTTATCTCCTTAAGTTTATGCCTAAGTACAGTCATGTACTGCATAACAATGTTTCGGTCAACAATAGACTACATATGTGACAGTGCTACTATAAGATTATAATGGACCTGAAAAATTCCTATTGCCTAGTGACAGCCATTGTTACGCCGTAGTGCAATGCATTACTCACATGTTTGTGGTGATGCTAGTGTAAACAAACCTACTGTGATGCACACAGAACTATATACAGTACATAATAGTTGATAATGTTAATAAATGACTGTTACTGGTTTATGTATTTACTATATTATACTTTTTATCATTATTTTAGAGTGTACTTTTTCTACTTATAAAAAAAGTTTACTGTAAAACAGTATACTGTGTTACACCAGCAGCAGCCTCATACATCTCCTGTTTACCACATCTCTTGATTGCATCATTTTCTCTTGTGCTTGATTTAATCTCATGTGTTTTGTTCATCATGGCCCCTAAGCATACATAGTCCACTGCTGATGTTTCCAGTAAGAGGCCACATCAAATGATTGATCTGGAAATGAAATTAAAAGTGATTAAGAACTATGAAGTTGGAAAATCCATGATGATTATCGCTTGCTAGTCAGGCATGTCCCATTCCACCAAAGTTACAACTTTCTTTAAGATTGAAGGCAATGTTGAAGGCAACAAGACTGACAAAAATTTGAGAAGTGTGTATCTCAGACATGTAGAAACTTCTAATGACCTGGATTGAAGACCAGACACAGAAGCGTATTGCTCTCAGCACCTTGGCGATCATGGCCAAAGCAAAAAGTTTGTGATGTTGAAAGAAAAGGCTGGACCGGACTATAATGTTGAATTTACTGCCAGCTCTGGGTGGTTTAAATGATTCAAGAATCGTTATTCATTACATAACGTGAAAGTGGGTTGTGAGTCTGCAAGTGCTGATGTGAAGGCAGCTGAAGAATTTTTGGAAACTCTAGATAAGCTGATTATGGAGGAAAGTTACATGCCAGAGCAAATATTCTATGAGGGTGAAACCTCCCTATTGTGGAAATGGATGCTTGAAAGGGTTCATCCATCAGGAAACCAAGTCAGTGCCAGGTTTCAAGGCTTTTAAGGACAGGATAACAGTCTTCCTTGGGGGTAGTGCTGCAGGCTGCAAATCTGGCACAGTGAGAATCTCAGGGCCCTCAGGCATACCAATAAACACACACTGCCAGTGTGCTACAGGAGCAATAAGAAGTCATAGATGACACATTCTCTTGCAAGATGCCCTCTTAAATTGGCTGTGCCAACGAAATGGAGAAGTACCATTTGAAGAATAACATGCCTTTCAAATTTTGCTTATTTTCATAATGCTCCCAGACATCCTCCTTTTATTGGTGATCTTCATCCCAATATCAAAGCTGTGTTTCTCCCTCCAAAATCTCTTTGATTCAACCAATCGATCAAGGAGTTACTGCAGCTTTTAAGGACTACTACTGGAGGAGTTTTAGCAACATTTATGTCTAGGCTATTGCTGTGCCTGAGAAGACACTGATGCAATTCTGGAGGGACTACAACATCTATTACTTCATCAAGAACCTTGCTTGGTCTTGAGGTGATGTCACTAAGGAGTGTATGAATGGCATCTGGAAGAAGACATCAAGAGGTTTGTCCATGACTTCAAAGGATTGTCAAGGATGAGGAGGTTGCAAAAATCAACAAGTCTGTAGTTGAGATGGCAAATAATGTTAATGTAGGTATGGATGAGGATGACATTGAGGTGCTCCTACAGGTGGTTCCTGCAGAATTGACTAATGAGGAGCTGTCGGAACTGGAACAGGATGTCTGGCTGAAGAGGATGCAAGAGAAAAGGAAACTGCAGGAGAAGGAAAAAAAAGAACCTCCAAAAAAAGAACCTTCCTTCACAGTGAAGGGTTCAGCAGAAGCTTTTATAGACCTCAACAAGCTCTTTAAAATGTCTGAAAACATGGACCCCAACACTGAAAGATTTTCATTAATAGAGAGGAATGTTCATGGTGCATTGTATGCTTATGAGTGAATCTATGATGAAAAAAAGAAATAAGCCAAGCAAACCACCATGGACTTATTTCCGAAAAGAGTCACACCTCCTCAAGAAGAGCCCCAGGTGTGTCATTCAGGAGGTATTCTAGAGGAAGGCATTGTTATCATAGGAGATGACATCTCCATGCATGTTATTGCCCCTGAAGACTTCCAGTGGGCAAGAAGTAGAGGTGGAAGACAGTGATACCAATGATCCTGACCCTGTGTAGACCTAGGCTAATGGGTGTGTTTGTGTTTTAGTTTTTATCAAAAAGTTTAAAAAGTAAAAAAAAAAATTTTTAAATAAAAACTTTTAGAATAAGGATATAAAGAAAGAAAATAATTTTTTCACAGCTCTGTAATGTGTTTTAAGCTGTGTTATTACAAGAGTCAAAAAGTTTAAAAAATTTTAAAAGCTCATAAAGTAAAAAAGTTACAGTAGGCTAAGGTTAATTTATTATTGAAGAAAGAAAAATATTTTTTATTAATTTAGTGTAGCCTGAGTGTAAAGTGTTTATAAAGTCTACAGTAGTGTATAGTAATGTCCTAGGCCTTCACATTCACTCACCACTAACTCATTGACTCACCTAGAGCAACTTCCAGTCCTGCAAGCTCCATTCATGGTAAGTGCCGTATATGGATGTACCAGTTTTTATTTTTTATACCATATTTTTACTGTACTTTTTCTATGTTTAGATATACAAATACTTACCATTGTGTTACAGTTGGCTACAGTATTCAGTACAGTAACATGCTGTACAGGTTTGTAGCCTAGGAACAAAAGGCTATGCCATATAGTCGAGGAGTGTAGTAAGCAATACCATCTAGCTTCGTGTAAGTACACTCTATGATGTTCACACAATGACAAAATCGCCTAATGACACATTTCTCAGAACATACCCTTATTAAGGGATGCATGACTGTATTTCATTCCTTTTGATGTTACTGTAAATGGAATAGTTTTCTTAATTTCCTTTTTCTTAGTGTATAGAAATGCAATTAATTTTTGTGTGTTGCTTTTGTATCCTGTGTCTTCACCAATATCACTTAGTAGTTCTAACTGCTTTTGTGGAGTCTTTAGGGTTTTCTACATGTAAGATCATGTCATCTGCAAACAGCAATAGTTTTACCTCTTTCCTTCCAATTTCAGTGTCATTATTTTTTGTTTCTAATTGTTTTGGCTAGGACTTCCAGTACTATTGTTGAGTAGGAGAGGTAAGAGTGGGTATTCTTGCCTCGTTCCAGAAATTAAAGGGCAAGCTTTCAGCTTTTCACTGTTGAGTATATTAGCTGTGGCCTTTTCATAAATGGCTTTTATTGTGTTGAGGTAAGTTCCTTCTATACCCAATTTGTTGACAGTTTTTTTTTTTTTTAATCATGAAAGGGTGCTGAATTTTGTCAGATGCATTTCCTGCATCTATTGAGATGATTATGTGAATTTTATCCTTTGTTCTGTTAATAAGATGTGTCACATTTATTGGTTTTCATATGTTGAACCATCCTTGCCTTCAGGGATAAATCCTACTTGGTCAAGTGTATGATTCTTTTAAGGTGCTGTTGAATTCGGTTTGCTAGTATTTTGCTGAAGATATTGCATCTATGTTCATCAGGGATATTGGTCTGCAGTTTTCTGTTCTTCTGGTGTCTTTATCTGCTTTGGTATCAGGGTGATGTTGGCCTCATAAAATAAGTTTAGACGTGTTCTCTCTGATTTTTTGGAAGAGTTTGAGGAGGATTAGTGTTAATTCTTCTTTAAATGTTTGGTAGAATTCACCTGTGAATCCATCTGGTCCTGGGCTTTTCTTTGTTGCAAGCCTTTTGATTACTTTTTCAATACCTTATTTATTATTGGTCTGCTCAGGCTTTCTCTTTCTTCTTTATTCAGTGTTGTTAGGTTGTGTCCTTCTAGGAATTTCACCATTTCTTCTAGGTTTTTCAATTTATTCGTGTATAATTGATCATAATAGTTTCTTATGATCGTTTTTCTTTCTGTGGGATCAGTTGCACTGTCTCTTCTTTCATTTCAGATTTTATTTGAATCTTCCCTCCTTATTTCTTAGTCTAGCTGAGGGTTTGTTGACTTTATCTTTTCAAAAACCAATTCTTAGCTTCCTTGATTTTTAAATGTCTTTTCCTATTCTCTATTTAATTTATTTCTGCTCTAATCTTTATTATTTCCTTCCATCTGCAAACTTTGGGATTAGCTTGTTCTTTTCTAGTTCCTTGAGGTATAAAGTTATGTTGTTTATTTTAGATCTTTTCTTAAAATAAAAAGTTTATTGCTATAAACTTTCCTCTGAGTACTTTCTGCTGCCTCCTATAAGTTTTTATATATTGTATTTTCATTGTCATTTGTCTTGAGGTATTTTCTAATTTCCTTTTTATTTCTTCTTTGACCCAATAGTTTTTT
Source organism: Equus asinus (assembly GCF_041296235.1). Classification (NCBI taxonomy): domain Eukaryota; kingdom Metazoa; phylum Chordata; class Mammalia; order Perissodactyla; family Equidae; genus Equus; species Equus asinus. Next base: position 49,493,137 of record NC_091795.1, on the reverse strand, counting down.
CAGAGTGTGTTTTTATTTTTTTATTGAGTTAATGATATGTTACAATCTTGTGAAATTTCAGTTGTACATTAATGTTTGTCATTTGTGTTGTAGGTGCACCACTTCACTCTTTGTGCCCACCCCCCATCCCACCTTTCCCCTGGTAGCCACTAATCTGTTCTCTTTGTCCACATTTTTAAATTCCTCATATGAGTGGAGTCATACACAGGTTATCCTTCTCTAACTGGCTTATTTCACTTAACATAATTCCCTCAAGTTCCGTCCATGTTATTGCAAATGGAATGATGTTCTGTTTTGCAGCCGAGTAGTATTCCATTGTATATATATACACCACATCTTCTTTATCCATTCCTCTGTTGATGGGCACTTAGGTTGCTTCCATGTCTTGGCTATTGTAAATAATGCTGCAATGAACATTGGGATGCATAGGACTTTTGGAATTGCTGACTTCAAGCTCTTTGGATAGATACCCAGTAGTGGAATGGCTGGATCGTATGGTAGTTCTATTTTTAGTTTTTTGAGGAATCTCCATACTGTTTTCCAGAGTGGCTGCACCAGTTTGCACTCCCACCAGCAGTGTATGAGGGTTGCTTTTTCTCCAAGCCTCTCCAACATTTGTTACTATTAGTTTTAGATATTTTTGTGATTCTAACGGGTGTAAGGTGATAACTTAGTGTAGTTTTGATTTGCATTTCCCTGATGATCAGCGATGATGAGCATCTTTTCATGTGCCTATTGGCCATCCGTATATCTTCTTTGGAGAAATGTCTGTTCATGTCTCCAGCCCATTTTTTGATTGGGTTGTTTGATTTTTTTGTTGTTGAGTTGTGAGACTTCTTTATATATTATGGATATTAAGCCTTTGTCAGATATATGACTTGCAAATATTTTTTCCCAGTTAGTGGGTTGTTTTTTTTGTTTCAATCCTGTTTTCATCTGCCTTGAAGAAGCTCTTTTGTCTGGTGAAGTCCCATTTGTTTATTCTTTCTATTGTTTCCCTTCTCTGAGAAGACATGGTGTCCAAAAAGATCCTTTTAATACTGATGTCAAAGAGTGTACTGCCTACGTTTTCTTCTAGAAGCCTTATGGTTTCAGCTCTCACCTTTAGGTCTTTGATCCATTTTGAGTTTATTTTGGTGAATGGTGAAAAAGAATGGTCAATTTTCATTCTTTTACATATGGCTTTCCAGTTTTCCCAGCACCATTTGTTGAAAAGACTTTCTTTTCTCCATTGTATGCTCTCAGCTCCTTTGTCGAAGATAAGCTGTCCATAGATGTGTGATTTTGTTTCTGGGCTTTCAATTCTGTTCCATTGATCTGTGCACCTGTTTTTGTACCAGTACCATGCTGTTTTGATTACTGTTACTTTGTAGTATGTTTTGAAGTCAGGGATTGTGATGCCTCCTGTTGTGTTCTTTTTTCTCAGGGTTGCTTTAGAAATTCGGGGTCTTTTGTTGCCCCATGTAAATTTTATGATTCTTTGTTCTAATTCTGTAAAGAATGTCATTGGGATTCTGATTGGGATAGCGTTGAATCTGTAGATTGCTTTAGGTAGAATGGACATTTTAACTATGTTTATTCTTCCAATCCAGGTACATGGAATGTCTTTCCATCTCCTTATGTCGTCATCCAATTCTCTCAGAAAGGCCTTGTAATTTTCATTATATAGGTCCTTCACTTCCTTAGTTGAATTTACCCCAAGATATTTTATTCTTTTTGTTGCGATTGTGAATGGTATTGTGTTCTTGAGTTCTTTTTCTGTTAGTTCATTATTAGAGTATAGAAATGGTACTGATTTATGCAAATTGATTTTATACCCTGCAACTTTGCTGTAGTTGTTGATTACTTCTAAGAGTTTTCCAATGGATTGTTTTGGGTTTTCTATATATAAGATCATGTCGTCTGCAAACAGCGAGAGTTTCACTTCTTCCCTCCCTATTTGGATTCCTTTTATTCCTTTTTCTTGCCTGATTGCTCTGGCCAGGACCTCCAGTACTATGTTAAATAAGAGTGGTGATAGAGGGCATCCTTGTCTTGTTCCTGTTTTCAGGGGGATGGGGTTCAGTTTTTGCCCATTGAGTATGATGTTGGCTATGGGTTTGTCATATATGGCCTTTATTATGTTGAGGTAGTTTCCTTCTATGCCCATTTTGTTCAGAGTTCTTACCATAAATGGCTGTTGGATTTTGTCAAATGCCTTCTCTGCATCTATTGAGATGATCATGTGGTTTTTATTCCTCAGTTTGTTGATGTGGTGTATCATGTTGATTGATTTGCGATGTTGAACCATCCCTGTGTTCCTGGTATGAATCCCACCTGATCCTGATGTATGATTCTTTTGATGAATTGCTGAATTCTGGTTGCCAAAATTTTGTTTAGAATTTTTGCATCTATGTTCATCAGTGATATTGGGCTGTAGTTCTCTTTTTTCGTGGTGTCCTTGTCAGGTTTTGGTATCAGCGTGATGTTGGCCTCATAGAATGTGTTAGGAAGTGTTCACTCTTCCCTAATTTTTTGGAATAGCTTGAAAACGATAGGTATTAAATCCTCTCTGAAAATTTGGTAGAATTCCCCAGGAAAGCCATCTGGTCCTGGGGTTTTATTCTTTGGGATGTTTTTGATTGCTGTTTCAATCTCTTTCCTTGTGATTGGTCTGTTCAAATTGTCTGCCTCTTCTTGAGTGAGCTTTGTGAGATTGTAGGAGTCCAAGAATTTATCCATTTCCTCTAGGTTATCCATTCTGTTGGCATATAGTTTTTTGTAGTATTCTCTTATAATCTGTTGTATTTCTGCAGAGTCTGTTGTTATTTCTCCTCGCTCATTTCTGATTTTGTTTATTTGAGCTTTCTCCCTTCTTTTCTTTGTAAGTCTGGCTAGTGGTTTGTCAATTTTATTTATCTTCTCAAAAAACCAGCTCTTTGTCTCATTGATCCTTTCTACTGCCTTTTTCGTTTCAATAGTATTTATTTCTGCTCTGATTTTTATTATTTCTCGTCTTCAGCTGACTTTGGGCTTCATTTGTTCTTTTTTCTCTAGTTCAGTTAGGTGTGCTTTAAGGTTGCTTATTTGGGATTTTTCTTGTTTGTTAAGATGTGCCTGTATTGCGATAAATTTTCCTCTTAATACAGCTTTTGCTGTATCCCATATGAGTTGGTATGGCATGCTATCATTTTCGTTTGTTTCCAGGTATTTTTTTATTTCTTCTTTAATTTCTTCAATGATCCATTGCTTGTTCAGTAGTGTGTTGTTTAGTCTCCACATCTTTGTGCCTTTCTCAGCTCTTTTCTTGTCATTAATTTCTAGCCTTATAGCACTATGATCTGAGAAGATGCTTGTTATTATTTCAATTTTTTTAAATTTGTAGAGGCTTGCCTTGTTTCCCAACATATGGTCTATCCTTGAGAATGTTCCATGTGCACTTGAGAAGAATGTGTATTCAGCTCTTTCAGGGTGGAGTGATCTATATATGTCTATTAAGTCCAATTGTTTTAGTTTTTCATTCATCTCCACTATTTCCTTGTTGATTTTCTGTCTGGATGATCTGTCCATTGATGTGAGTGGGGTGTTGAGGTCCCCTAGTATTATTGTGTTGTTTTTAACATCTTCCTTTAGGTCTGTTAATAGTTGCTTTAAGAACCTTGGTGCTCCTATATTGGGTGCATAGATATTTATAAGCGTTATTTCTTCTTGATGAAGTGTCCCTTTGATCATTATATATTGTCCCTCTGTGTCTCTCTCTACCTGCCTTATTTTCAAATCCACTTGGTCTGATATGAGAATTGCAACACCTGCCTTTTTTTCCTTGCTCTTTGCTTGAAGTATTGTCCTCCATCCCTTCACCCTGAGTCTGTGTTTGTCCTTGGGGCTGAGGTGTGTTTCCTGGAGGCAACAAATTGTTGGATCGTGTTCTTTAATCCAAGTTCAATCCGTTCACATTGAGAGTGATTATTGATGCATGTGGACTTAATGCTGTAAATCTGTCGCTCATTATCTTGTTTTCCTGTGTGCTTTAGACTACCCATTTAATACTGCAATTTCTTATGCTGGGTTTCTTAGATTTTTCCTTATCTATGATTTGTGACTCTGTTCTGTACTTTATTTTAGTGTCTACCTTGAAGTTTGTATTTAGAATCTCGTGTATAATATAGTCTATTCTCTGGTGGTCTCTTACCTACTTGACCAATACTGATTTAGACCCTTTCCTCTTCCCCTCCTAAATAATTATTTTCATTTTTTATTCCAACTCGTCTTATTAATTTGTAGTTAGAATGCTAAAATCGTCCTTGTTTTGGTAGTTTCCTTACTTTTACCCTAATGCTATAAGTGAATATTTGCTACCCTGTTCTGGTTCTATCCATCGGTCTCCCTAGTCTGTGGCTTGTGTCCCCTTTCTCCTTTTTTTCTTTTTTCAAGTATGAGAGCCTTGAGGATTTCTTGTAATGGAGGGCTTTTAGTTACAAATTCCCTTAACTTTTGTTTGTCTGAAAAAGATTTAATTTCTCCCTCATATCTGAAGGAAATTCTTGCTGGATAGAGTATTCTTGGCTGAAGGTTTTTATCCTTTAAAGCTTTGAATATATCACTCCATTCTCTCCTAGCTTGTAGGGTTTCTGTAGAGAAATCCGCTGACAGTCTGATAGGGGCTCCTTTATAGGTTATTCTCTTTTTTTTCCTTACTTCCCTGAGTATTTCTCCTTATCATTCCTATTTGTCAACTTTACTACTATGTGCCTTATGGTAGGTCTTTTTACACTGACAAATCTAGGAGATCTAAAACCCTCCTCTACACACATTTCTCCTTTGATCCCTAGATTTGGGAAGTTCTCTTCAATAATTTCGTTAAGCACATTTTCTTCTCCATTTTCCTTTCCATATTCTTGGGAATTCCTATGATCCTTATGTTCTTACTCCTCATTGAATCCATTATCTCTCGGAGATTTTCCTCATTTTTTTTAATTCTTAGTTCTCTTTCTTCCTCTGTCTGGCGCCATTCAGCCTGTCTGTCCTCGAGTATGCTAATTTTCTCCTCTATGTTGTCTACACGGGCATTCAGGGAATCCGTATTCTGTTTTATCTGGTCCATTGTGTTTTTCATCTCAAGTAATTCTGTTTGATTCTTCTTTATGATTTCAATCTCTTTTGTGAAGTAACTCCAGATCTCGGCTTGTTTCTCTATCTTTCTCTCTACCTCACTGAGTTTTTTGATTATAGCTGCTCTGAATTCATTATCACTTAGTTTACCTAATTCCAAGTCCTCAGGACTTAATTCTGTGTTTCTATTGTTTTCCTTCTGGTCTGGAGCTTTTATAAATTGCTGGATGGTAGAGGAGCGGTTTTTTCTCATGGTGGTAGAATTCAGTTGCAGTTACAGCCTGTCGCCACTAGATGGGGGTCGAGAGCGGTGTGTTAGCTCTCCGCCTTGGGGCAAGATGGCTGTGCCCACTGGCTTTGCTGGGGGGGGGAGGGGCTGTTACTCACATGCGCTGGCCTGGGTTCAGATCAGTTCTGTTCTCTGGTCTCCCAAAGCCCTTGATTTATAGGGTCCCCACGGACGGAAGCTTTCCCCCCATCAGCGGGTCTCCACTGAATCAGCGGCAGGAGTCCTGGATGATCCCCCGGTCGTGCGGCCCCTCCCCGCTCCTTCCTGACCCGCGCCGCAGTGATCGCAGACTCTAGGGGAGGGAGTGATGTTCTCTCCTACCGTTCCAGCACCTCCGAAGGTGTAAGCAAGGTTATGATCTCTGCCTTCTTGGTATTGTAGGTCTCTAACGAGCTGGCATTATGTTTATTCTCTGAAATTCAGTTCTCCCAATCTTTTGTTGTATTTTGGAGGGGAGAGAATCCCGGGTCAGCTCACCCCGCCATTTTGCTCCACCCCTCCAAGTTCTTTTTTTTTAATGGATTGTGCTTTTAGCATTGGAACTGAGAATTCTTTGACTAATTATAGATCATGAAGATTTTTCTCCTATGTTTTCTTCTAAAAGTTTTATAGTTTTACATTTTATTCAGATCTATGATCCATTTTGAGTTAATTTTTGAATAAGGTGTGAGGTTCAGTTTGGGGCTCATTGTTTTTACACATAGATGTCCAGTTGTCCAGTACCATTTGTTGAAGAGTATCCTTTCTGCATTGAATTGCCTTTACCCCTCGCCCCTTTATTTTTTGCTGAGGAAGATTCGCTCTGAGCTAACATCTGTGCCAGTCTTCCTCTATTTTTTAGTATGTGGGCTGCCAGCACAGCATGGCCACTAAGTATAGGTCTGCACCTGGGAACTGAACTTGGGTTGCTGAAGTGGAGTGTGCCGAACCTAACCACTAGGCCACTGTGGCTGGCCCCGGAGTTGCCTTTATACTTTTGTCAAAAATCAGTTCGGCACATTTGTGTGGGTCTACTTCTGGGTTCTCCGTTGTTTTATTAATCTATGTGTCTGTCCTTTTGCTAATACCACAATTTCCTGATTAATATAGCCTTAGAGCAGGGAATGGCAAACCACAGTCCATGGGCCAAATCCAGCCCATGCCTGCTTTTGTAAATAAAGTTTTATTGGAACAGACCCACACTGACTTATTTACATAATATCAAAGGCTGCTTTCTTGCTACAATGACAGGCTTAAGTAGCTGTGTCAGGGACTGTATCTCCCGCAAAATCTAGAATATTTACTAAATGGCCCTTCACAGAAAATGTTTGCTGACACCTGCTTTAGAAAACCTTAAGATCATGCGTGATTCCTCTAACATCATTTCCCTTCTTCAGAATTGTTTTTGCTAGTTTCATTGTCTTTCTATGTAAATTTTAGAATCAGCTTGTTACATCTACAGAAAACTCTTCCGGGATTTTGATTAGAATTGTGTTAAATCTTTAGATCAATCAGAAGACAGTTGACATGTTTACTATATTGAGTCTTTCAATCCATAAACATAGTGTGTGTTTCCATTTATTTTGGTCTTCTTTTCTATTTACTAGTTCTATAAATTGTTGAGAGAGGAGTATTGACATCTCTAATTCTCACTGTAGATTTGTCTATTTCTCTTGTGACTTCTATAATTTTTTTGCTTCATATATTATGTTGTCAGGTACATGCACATTTAGGATTGTTACATCTTCTTGATAAATTGACTGTTTTATCATTCTATAATTTCTTTCTTTATCCCTGGAAATTTTATTGCTCTGAAACTCACTTTGTCTATTAATACAATCATTTGAGTTTCTTTTGATTAGAATTTTCATAATTTGTCCTTTTTCCATCTTTTTTACTTTTTACCTAGTATGTCATTATATTTGAAGTGAGTTTCTTGTGGACAGGATGTAGTTTGATCATGATTTTTTAAACCTATTTTGACAAGCTCTTTAAATTAATTGATGTGTTTAGACTATTTATATTTAATGTACATATTTATATGTTTGGATTTAAATCATGTTATCTTATTTGTTTTGCTCTCACAGTTTTTCTTTTTGCTGTTTCCTTTTTCCTGTTTTCTTTTGGGATATTTGAACTTTTTTTGGTATTTTATTTTTATTTATCTATTGTGTTTTTTATTATTTATCTTTGTGTAGTTTCATAAATGGTTGATCTAGGGATACAGGATACATAACTTTTCACAGTCTACTTAAAATTAATATTTTACCACTTCAAGTGAAATGTAGAATTCTTTCTACCATTTACATCCCTTTACCCTTTTGTTGTATTTTTCTTATATATTACATTTATATACATTGAAAAACCTCACCAGACATTGTTACACATTTTTGCATTCAACCTTCAAACATGTTTTAAAGAACTCAAGAGGAGAATACTCTATTATATTTATCCAGATAGTTACTATTTCTGTTTCTTTTCCTTCATTCTTGGTGTTCTGAGTTCTCCTCTGGTATCATTTCTCTCTGTCTGAAGAGCTTCCTTTAGTAATTCTTTTAGAGCAGGTTTGTTGGCAACACATTCTCTTAGGTATTCTTTACCATATTTGAGACATGTTTAGCCATTATTTCTTTGTGTATTTTTTTCAGCATGGCACTTTTTTTCCGTCTCCTAGGACTCTGCTGTTATGAATGTTAGACCTTTTGGCATTATCTCACAGGTCCCTGAAGCTCTGTTTATTTTTTTTTCTCTTTGTTGTTCATTGGATATTTTATGTTTATCTCTCTTCCAATTCACTGACTGTTTCATTTGTCATCTCCGTGCTGCTATTCTTGAGGCCATAAGTGAGTTTAAAAAAATTTTTGGTTATTTTATTTTTGAGTTCTTCATTTGTTTCACCTTTATATTTTCTATTTATTTTTGAGACTTTCTGTTTTTCATTTGTTTCAAGAGTTCTTATAATTGTTGAAGCATTTTTGTAAGAGCTTCTTAAAGTTTTGTCATATAATTCCAACGCCTATCATCTTAGCGGTGTTGTCTGTTGATTATCTTGTCTCATGTGAGCTGAGATTTTCCTAGTTCTTTATATACCAAATGATTTTGGGTCCCGGACATTTAGAATATTATAAAGCTTGCTCTTATTGTCAATTTCATGATAAATGTTATTTTTATCTCAGCAGGCAGGTGATCTTGTTAGGTGTAGCCTTCAAGTTCTGATGTACCTCTGTGAGCTGTGGTTCCACAGTGTTCAGTTTTCAGAGTCATTTCAATGCTATTTGGATCTGTCCATGTGTGTACCATCCAGTGGCTAATCTGTGACCCAGGTGATGTTTTATTTGTTAGTTTACATCTCAGAGTCTTTTATATGATGGGTAGGATCAGATTCATACATACATAGCTTAGGGTAAGCCCTGAAATTTATAAACAGCTGCATAGGGTCACTTTCTTGAGCTCCTTCCTGTCTATCCTCTCCTTTGATACTTCCTGGTCCAGGAAGCAGAGGCTTCAGTTACTCCATGCTGCCACACACCTCCATGGCTTTACCTGCCTCCAGGTTCAAGTGGTGACAAACTGAAGGAAAAAATACTGGCCAACTCACCACAGGTTTAGATACTTAAATTCTGGTCTTCTTCCTCAATTGATCAGCCCCTGTTTACTTTCCTCTAATAGCTACTCTGTACATTCTGTCCAGGATTTTTAGCTGCATTCAGTGGGAGTGACAGGGATTATATGCTTACTCTATCTGGAACCGGAATCTGATCACCACGATTTTTAATGGCTATGTCATATTCCAGTATTTGGTTTTACTGTATCTTGCTCAATAATTCCTCAAATAGACATTTAGGTTCAATTTTATGATAACAGTGTGATGACTATTTTTATGTATATATTACAAAAGTGAAATTTAAAGTCATGACATTTAAAGGTTTTGGATACATATTGCCAAAATTACTTCCTTAAAAATTTATTCTGATTTATAAAACGTGACCATCAGAAAGAATATTGACCCAATGGATTGAAACAGATTAAACATCATTTAAAAATCCATATGATCCTCCCCTTCCTGCTACCTGCCCCCAAATAGCGGCCACTACTACAGGTTGATAGGTTAATTTATGACTCTGAAAATTGATAAGTCTAGGGAAATAGTCAAGTATTTACTCTGCCTTTTGGGGTAATTGAATAGCTGGTAAGGACACTTTTTCGGGATCGAAGAATTCCAGCTTATAAATGCAGAAGGAATGACAGAATTAGAAAATCCCTGTTTCACAGCCCCTAATTAAATAATAACCTAGGCAACTTTCATCAGTGAATTCTAAAACATTACATGAAAGATTGGTAGGCAACTTTTTAATGGAGAAGACCATTGATTAATCTTAGCATCACTAAAAGACATTATATAACTCATGTTGTGATACAATAGGAAGCACACAGCACCCTCTGTTATTTTTTATTATTTGGGCACAAAGTAACAATCTCTCCAAATTTGTTTGTAGGAACATATATAAGAAAAGCAAAATAATCATAATTTCTAAATATAGAGATTTACAGATGATATGTGTTCTTTTCCCTTATTCCAGATAGTTTATCTCTGGGAAGGGACATGCAAAGCTTGTCCTTGAACCATAGGTGTACCTTGAACCATATGTAATAGACCAATAGCTGGGTCTATAAGGAAAAAGTATTACATGGTGCTGTTTCGGGTGCTTCAGGCCCCATTTAGATGATTTTCCTGGAGATCTGCCATATCTGCAGAATGCACTTCAACACCCCTGTTCAGCTCTGTTTTTAATTGTATGTGAAATAGCAAAACCAAAAGCATCTACTATTTAGTTATATTTTTTTGTGTGTATGTCAATAACACCATCTTTCTTAGGTTATTTCCTGCTTTCCATAATTCCCTCCTTGAAAGTTTTAATTTCTTCACTTTTTAAAATCTTTCTTGACACAGAAAGGTATGTGAACCTAGATTCAAAAACTATAGCAGAGAGATAAAAAATAGACCCAAATAAATAGTGAAGAACAAATAAATAGTGAAGAACAGTAAAACACATAGACTCTTCTGCCTAGTCCTCAGTGGCATACATTCCATTATTTTTAATCTTTACATTTAAATATTTTAACATAGCTGCAGGAGGCCCATATCTGAGGATGACTGCTTTCAGGGAGTGGGTGGGGCGGGGGTGTGGGGGGGAATCCTTAAAGTGTATCCCTTTAAAATGGGATCGAAAACCATAGTAAATAGTGACAATACAATTTGACTAAAAAATAAAAGGTAAGAACATATAGATAAGCTTATTTTATCCTATATTAATAAAATTTAGGTTACACTTTCAACTCTGTACACATTTTCTGAAGGAACAAGGAGTAAATCTATTTGATTTGAGTGAGGAGTCGTCCTAGTTTTTCTGAGCAGATTGTCTAAGAGTATGATATGGCATTTTTAACTTCACATTTGACTTTCACAACATACATGGTTATAAAGAAGGCCATTTTTTCAAGAAATATTCAAGGATTTCATTTTTTCTGAGGTTTCTTTTAATACTTTGATAATAAACTCATTTTGTTTTGTAATTCTTTTAATTTCATTATCCTTGTGGAATTTCTTTTTTTTTCAGTTAATTGGTCCATGTGCCATATCCTCAGTTTTCAGTGATTTTTGCCTCAGATCTGAACATTTCTCCAATGTCTTTTTTATTGACTCATGACATATTCTTTTGTTTTGTACAAGATTTTCAATTGTTTTGAAATGTGTTTGTATTACTGTGTTGGGTGTTTACACAGCTGACAGTCAGTGAAAGCACTGATGAACTAACACTTAATAGGTGGAGATATTCATGAGGGAGGGATATTTGAGTAGCGACTGAGTTTACAAGTAGTTAGCTCATTCTTAAATATTTCACATTATGAAGACTGTTGTTCTGTGTAAACTCATAAATACAGAGTCTTAGATAATGAATTTCTAGGTAATGAGGACCCCCTATAGCTGAAATTTTATAATATTTTATGATATGTAAAGTTATGAAGTTTGAATGATCGGAGCTTTGTGAAAGACATGTCACATGAAGTCCACTAATAAAGGCTAAGGGTTTCAAAATTTATTTTAATAAGGCTACATAAAACTATACTTTCATGTTTTTCATTTGACATAATTAATTAAAAAAAATACATTCCGAACCAAAACACTACCCCTGAAAATACATACATTTTTAGGGCTTTGGGTTTTCTAAGGTTTTTGGTTTTCTGGTTCTAGTACTGCTGCGATTCCATAAGAGAGCTATGAATCTGTAAAGCAGCTCATTTCCTCACAACTTTTCTTGAGACATTATTAAAGCCACAATAAAATGTAACTTTTCTTTCACAATAAGCTTTAGTGGGTCAGAAAATGAAAATAAAATCTATTGGAGACCAGATTAGGCTGGAGAAAAAGTGGAAATATTCTTTTCTTTTTCAGCTCCTATCATCTTTCTCACATTATCTTGATCAGCTTTCTTAAACATCGTAGAGATTCAGTAAAAACCTGTGAACATCTTTAGATCATCAATGCTGATACCCTTTAATTTATAAGTTTAAAAGAGCTTAAGATTGTCTGTCTTTGGAAATATGTTTAAAATTGGCCAGTTTTAGTCATGTATTTGAGGCTTATAAAAAGATGTCTCTACTGAGTTTTAGTTTTATGAGCAGCACACACAATGCCTAGTGGGGATAATAGGAACTGAACCAGTTCTATCTCATGTGTGTTTAGCTACCTTAATAGTTGAACACACTGCAAATGCTCAGTATAGTCTACATTTATTTCAGTTTAAGATGCAGAAATGGACTTCCTAGACGTATGCCATATGTTCTCCTCTTATGCCAAGTTAACAAGAATTAAAAGACTGAAATGAGTAAACAAGGTCAACTTAGGCTGAGCCAAATTAGACAACAGAATAATTCTCAGATTTTCTGTTGGCAGGGACAGTTTGTTCTGAGCCAATCTTCATGAATTATAGGCTGTAAATTTTTTTTTCTGGTAAGTCTACCGCCAGGCATTCTGTTGACAATTTTCTTTGTTTTGTAAACACTGAAAATTTTCATCACTTATATTGTTTGTAGGCACACATAAGGATTCTAAATAGATGAGTATTTTTTTGTTTGTTCCAACTTAAAGGAAAACTGCTTAGATATGAATCAAATAAAACCAAGCCAAAATTTAGTAAACTTTTAACAGGCTGGTTATGTCATTTGGAGTTTCTTAGGCATGAATTCAGTTATAATAAATAGCAGGAAACTAACCAGTATTATAATTAATTTATGACAGTAAATATCAAAGTAGATAAATCTACAAAAATAAGGTTTATTTGCTCTACAATAAAGAATTTTAGACCTCTAAGGGGATAATCTAATACAAATGGGAAAATTCAGGTAACCAGAGAAATTGACCTATTTGAAATATAGTATGTTTAGAGCAGTACCAAATCTAAAGTTAAGTATTTTTAGTTTAGTTCTAGGATCATTTTCTTTATCATTGCTCTTCTCACTCTGCATGATTTTTTTTTTCCCTTCTTAACTGCTTTTCTTTGAGTTATGTAACTTTTTAAGAAAATTGCCAGTTCAAAAATATGGAAAACCAAGCATTTGAATGATCGTTGTCTTAGTTAGTCATGAAAACTAAAATATAAAAACTAAAGTCTATCCATTCACATAATGATCATTTTTAAAAAAATCTCATTTGTACCCTGGATGTTGTAACTGCTTTAATTTGAAAGTACCTGATTCTTTTGTATATCTAAAATGTCTATTTTACACACTTACTACAAGCTATATATTCTTATATCCTATATATTCTTGTATTATAAAAATAATTCTTTTATATATTCAATAAATATTTATTAAGCATTTGTTACATGCCAGGCACTTTTCTAAGTCCTAGAGGATGCAGCAGTGAATAATAAAAAAAAAGAAAGACAAACATCTTTACCCTCATACAGTTTACAGGCTAGTAAGCTCGTTTATACACTCAAGCGCAATATAGTATATTCAGTTTTCAGTTGGTTTCTGCATTATATTTAGTTCAGATTAATTCAGTTTATTAATTTTGCCATAGACTACTGAGAACTTAAAATTTTGTTTGCTGATTGTAAGCATATAAAGAAAGTAAACAGTCAATGGGAAAGATTTAAAATTGAGAACATTTTATAAAGTTAGTTGATATTTTATGATTCATTCATTCATTCATGGATGGAATATTTGTTGAAGGCTCACTCTGCGGCTGGTACTGGGTTGGATGCTATGAATACAACAGTGAACAAAAGCAGACACATCTTTAACCACTGGTTAACCTTAACCACCAGCTATGGGCCATGTTGCCATCTTATTCCTTCTGCCTCTCTCTTCTGGAGCCTGAGACATTACTGAACTCTTGTAGACTCTTTTCCTTGCCTCTGCTTAAACTTGCTTTGTCTATTGAAAGAGAAATTAAAACAAAAACTTCAAGTATCTTTGGGTAGCTAAATTTCCCCAACTGCAGTTCTGATGTTGAAATTTAGCCCTGTGCCACAGTATTCAGATGGTGAAGTGAAAAAACAGACCTCACATTAAAACTTCCTCTGATGTCAAGGGACCTTTCCCTATCAAGTCAGCCCAGTTATTCAAAGTGATCTATTAAAAATGTAGACCACATCATAACACGTTGTATTAGTTTTCCCTTGCTGCTATAACAAATTACCACAAATTTAGTGGCTTAAACAGGGTGCATTCCTTTCTAGAGGTTCTAGAGAAGAATCCATTTCTTGCTTTTCTGAGTTTCTAGAAGCCACCTGCATTCCTTGGCTCATAGCCCCCTTCCTCCATTTTCAAAGCTAGCAATGACAGCATGAGTCCTTCTCACAGTGAATTAGTCTGACACTGACTCTTCTGCTTCCCTCTTTCACATTTAAGGACCCTCTTCCTTATTTAAATATTACATTAAGTCCATCTGGATAATCCAGGATAATCTCCCTATTTTAAAGTCAGATGATTAGGAACCTTAATTCCATCTGCTACTTTAAGTCCCCTTTGCCATGTAATATAACATATTCACAAATTCTGAAGATCAGGACATGGACATCTTTGGGAGGCCATTATTCTGCCTACCACATGCTCTAATATAATATCCTATTAGTGGCTTCTCACTGCAATTAGAACAAAGATTATACACCCTAGCATGGCTTACAGAGGCCCTAAATAATTTATCATCCTGCATCCCCCTTTACAGTTTAGTTATAGTGGCTCTCTGCTACTCAAACCTCCCAAACTTGTTTCCACCCTAGGGTCTTTGCAAGAGCAATCTCTTCTCCCTGGAGTGCTCTGTCAGTGTACCACATCTTCACATAGATGACCCCTTGTCATTCAGTTCTTAACTCAAATACTACATTCTCAGTGAGGATTTCCCTGGTCACCAATTCTTTGTATTTTTTCCTAGTACTTACCATTAATTGAATGACTTTTACTCACATATTTTTGCTTGTTTCTTATCTGTATTGTTCTTCTTCCATACACACCTGAGTGAGAACTCCAAGAGAGCAGTAGGCCTGCTATGTGCCAGCTATGCACTAGGCATTGTGGTAGGGTTTGGAGAAATTTCAGTGTCTTAGACACTCATGGTGGTTCCCACTTTCTTGGAGGTTATAGGTTAATGAGCAACCAGATATTAATCTAATAGTCATGCAAGAGAATAAAATTACAAATGTGACAGTGTTATAAAGCTTTATAGTTAGATGTTTTAATATCTGATAGGACTAGTTACCCCTTCATAGTTGTTTTTTATATAAAGTGTTTTCCTTGATATTTCTGTATGCTTGTTTTTCTGTGTGAGTTTTAATATCAACTTGTCTAACACCATAAAAAAGTATTTTGGTATTTTTATTGTGATTACATTAAATTTATAAGTTAATTTAGGGAGAAATGTTATCTTTATAATGTTGAGTCATCTTATCCAAGAAGAGGGGATATCTTTCCATTTGTTAAAGACTATTTTTATGTCTTTCATTGTGTTTTAAAGTTTCCCTCATGTAGATTTTGCATATTTGTGATTCACTTTATTTCTAAGTATTTAATCTTGTTAGTTGATATTATAAATGGGGTTTTCCTTTACCATTATGTCCTCTAACTGGTTATTTTTTTATGTATATGAAGGCCATTGATTCCTGTATGTTAATTTTATTTCCTTCTACCTTACTCAATTTTTAAAATATTTGATTTTGTTTCATGATTGATTCCCTAGGGCTTTTCAGTTATTCTGTCATATTGCAAATAGTTTTATTTCCTTACCAATTTTTATGCCTCTAGTTCAAGGATTGGAAAACTTCTTCTGCAAAGGGCCAGATAGTAAATATTTTAGGCTTTGAGGGCCATACAGTCTCAACTACCAAACCACAGACAATAAATAAATGAATTGGCATGACTATGTTCTAATAAAACTTTATTTACAAAAACAGGCAGCAGGATTTGGCCTGTGGGCCGTAGTTTGCCAACCCTTGCTCTTGTTGATTTATCTAATTGTATTGTATAATATCTCCAGCACAGTGTTGAATATTAGCAGAGATAGTGAGCATTCTTGCCTTGTTTCTGATCTTAGTGGAAATGCCCTTGGTGATTCTCCATTAAATAAAATACTGGCATTAGGACTAAGTGGCATATATATTCATATGCTAAGAATGTATCCCCCCAATTCCTATTTTCTTGAGTATGTTTTATCAAGATTGGGGATTGAATTTTGTCAAAGGCTTTTTTCAGCATCCATAGAGATAATCATATGATTTTTATTAACCTTAGATCTATTAATATGATGTATGATATTGATGGATTTGGCAACATTGAACTAACATTGTTAGTTCTCAGGATAGGTGTTGGATTTTGTTTGCTAATATTTTTACGTTGATATTCATGAATGATACTAGTTTGTAGTTTTCTTTTTCTGCACTGTAGAAAGTTTTTCTTTGTTTTCAATGCATTGGAATAATTTGTAGAGCATTGGGAATATCTGATCTTTGAAGCCTTGGTAGAATTCTCCTATCAAACTGGCACCTGAGCTAACTTGCCAACCTTCTTTTTTTTTTTTTTCTCCCCAAATGTCCCCCAGTACATACTTGTATATTTTTAGTTGTGGGTGCTTCCAGTTGTGGCACGTGGGACGCCGCCTCAACATGGCCTCATCAGCAGTGCCATGTCACACCCAGGATCTGAACCGGTGAAAGCCTGGGCCGCCCAAGTGGAGCGCGGGAACTTAACCACTTGGCCATGGGGTCAGCCCCTCTCTTTTTTTTTAATGGAAATTGGTCTGCTTCAGAGTTCTAAATCTAATGGTGGCCTCTTTTGGCAATCTCTGTGTACCTAGGAAATTATCTATTTTTTTCTATGTTTTCAAATGTATTTACATAGAAATCTCCCTTTGGTCTCTTATGATTAAAAAAAAGTCTGTTACAATGGTTAACTCCTCCCTCCCTGTGCTATTTCTTATTTTGTATATTTATGCTTTCTCTCCTTTTTTTTTTGATCAACTTGATTGAGTTGGTCTATTTTCTTAATTTTTTCAAAAACACCCAGATTTGATGTCTTAATTAGGTCTATAGTTTTTTTTTTAACTTCTGCCTTAGGGGTCAGTAAAGTATGGCCTGTGGGCTAGTCACTTGTTTTTGTAAATAAAGTTTTATTGAACCACAGCCACGTGTGTTCACTTATGTACTGCAAACAGCTGCTTTTGTGCTACAACAAAGTTGAGTAGTTGCAGCAGAGAACATATGGCCCACAAGCCTAAAATATTTACCCTCCAGACATTTAGGAAAGTTTCTCAACTTCTGCTCTATCTATTATCAGAGTGTAGAAGTTGATAAATATACACTATATCTACGTTACTGATTATGTTGTTTAAATATTCTTTCTTCTTATTATTTACTTGCAGTTATGTGTCTATCTATGTCTTCTTGTATTTCTTGTAGATTTTCCTTCATAGAGGTGGTTTCTGTGTTATTTGGCGCATACATATTTGTGTTATATCTTTTTTGCGAAATTTGGATGTTAGCATTTCTTTATCAATATTTAATGCTTTGGTACTTCAGTTCTGTTCTCTTTGTAACCAGGATTTCTGCTGTTGCTTTCTTATTTTCATTTGCCTGGAATACCTTTTCCTATCTCTTTATTTTTAGCTTTTCTGAATCAATTTATTTTAGATGTATTTCTTATATACAGTACATAGCTGGATTTTTGGTTTGTGAGCAAATTGAAATGTTTTTCTTATTGATGAGGTAAGTCCATTTATATTAATTGATATGACTGATATTCTTGGTCTCAAGAGTGTCTGAATATTTTGTAATTATGTGAATTTCATTATATTTGCTTGTGTTTCTTTCTGAGGTATGTGTTTCCTTTGCTCTAATTTATTTTTTTTTAAATGGTATTTAGGAAGGTTTATAGTTTTGTTTAAGTGGTGACCTTTGTACTAGTACTCTTAGTCTCTTCTTAATTAACTTTTTATTATGTGATGGATCCATATTTATTGGCATCTTTTAACTCCCACCTATGCCTCTACAACAATGAGCTTATTCTACTTTTCTCTTTCGCTCCTGTTTGCCTCCCATTTTTTTAGTTGTATCATTTCTACTTAATCACAACATACAGTATCTGTACATGAGTCTTCCACATTCATTTCCCCACAACCCTGTTTTCATCTTATATCTACATTTTTGTGTATTAAAATGTTCACAATCAGTCATTTTGCTGAAGTTTTCCCAGTCATCTCATGGTTGGAGGAAGCGCTTCCTCTAGTACATTCCTCAAGAAGTGTTCATGAAAATAGTTTTTCTTTAGCCTTGATACTTGAAGGAGAGCTTGACTGGATATAAAATCCTTGGTTCACACTTCTTTTCATGAAGTTTTTAAAAATTGCAGCTCTACTTTTACCTTACCTTCTATTTTACTTTTGAAACGGTTGATGCTAATTTAATTCTTTTGCCTTTGATCTTTTTTTTTTTTTTTTACCAGGAGGCCTTGAAGCTTTCTAAAATTAATCACTGAAATCTAAGAGTTTTGTTAGGATATGCCTTAGAGCTGAGAGTTCTAATATAATTTTTCTCAGGCACCTGGTATGATCTTTCAAAATGTAGATCCAAGTCTTTTTAAAAAAATTTTATTTCTGAAACATTTTCCTGGGTTACAGTTTTAAATATTAATTCTGTTTCATTGTTTTATTTTTCTTCTTTAAGGAATCAAATTGTACACCTGCTATTGCTTCTTTGCCTTATTTCCTATTCCATTACTTTCTCCCTGACTTTTTAAAAACTTATTTCTATATCTCCTTCTCATTCTCGTTTTCTGTCATTTTCAGTGCCTTTTATTAAATTTTAATTTGAGTTTATTCTCATTTGGGCACCTTGTAATTTACTTTTCATTTCTAAGATAATATTGTCTTTTTCTTCCTTTTCTGTCTTGAATTCAAGGAACTTCGTCTTTCCCCCACTACCCCCTCTTTTCCCCTTCTTTCTCTTAGTTTTTGTCTTTCTAATTCAGAGTGGGTTTCCATGTATCCACTTGCTTGAGTATATTTAATTCTGCTTGGAGTGTTGTTGCACAGTTTTCTTCTGCTTCATGGTTGTTTCTGAGGGGAGAATTCTCCTCAATTAATCTATAATTGCTTTTCATCTGCTGTTGTTTTGAAGTAACTCTGTATGGAACTGACATCTTTTTCCTGTTTATTTTTGTGGTATTAGGATGTATTTTGTGAGATTCTTGTTCAGTGGAGCCCTCAGTATATCGAAGTCTAGACACTCGTTAGTGTAAGGATACTTATATAGACCATTGGAACAGAATGGGAAGTCCAGAAATAAACCTTTACAATTATGGTCAGTTGATTTTTTTTTGAGGAAGATTAGCCCTGAGCTAACTGCTGCCAATCCTCCTCTGTTTGCTGAGGAGGACTGGCCCTGAGCTAACATCCATGCCCATCTTCCTCTACTTTACATATGGGACGCCTACTACAGCATGGCTTGTCAAGCGGTGCCATGTCTGCACACAGGATCTGAACCAGCGAACCCTGGGCCCCCGAAGCAGAATGTGCGAACTTAACTGCTGCACCACTGGGCCGGCCCTGGTCAGTTGATTTTTGACAAAGGTACAAAGGCAATTCATTGGGGGAAAGGAGCCTTTTCAACAAGTAGTCCTTGGAAAATTGGATTTCCATGTACAAAATAATACTCTTAGACCCTTATATCCTATCTTAAATAAAAATCAACTCAAAACAGACTTAAATGTAAGAGCTAAAACTATAAAACTTCCAGAAGAAAACATAAGAGACAATTTTTGTGTCCTTAGATTAGAAAAAGATTTCTTATGTACAACACAAAAAGCACAATCAGTAAAAGAAAAAGTGGGTACTTGGGCTTCATCAAAATTTGACACTTTGGCACTCAAAAGACAGTGTTAGGAAAATGAAAGGGCAAGCCACAGACTAGGAGAAAATATTTGAAATCATATACCTAATATGACATATTCAGAATATATAAAGAAATCTTATAATTCAATAAAAAGACAACCCAATTAAAAAATAGATGCAAGTTTTGAATAGATATTTCACCAAATAAGATATGTTAATGGCTAATAATCACATAAAAGTGCTCAACATGATTAGTCATTGGGAAAATGCAAATTAAAATCATAATGAGATACCACTCTACACCCAGTAGAATAGTTATAATTGAAAAGACTGACAACACCAACCATAGCTGAGGATGTTGAGAAACTGGAGCCCTCATACATTGTTGGTGGGTAAGTAAAATGTTATAATCACTTTGGAAAAACAATTTGGCAGTTTCTGAAAACTAACAAGATAAATATAAACTTACAATATGATCCAGCAATGTCACTCCTAGATAATCTACCCAAGAGAAATGAAAACATGTGTCCAGAGACTTATATGTGAATATTTATAGCAACATTATTCATAATAGCCAAAAACTGGAAATAATTCAAATATCCACCAGCTGGTGAGTGGGAAAACAAAATGTGGTATATCCATACAATGGGATACTATTCAGCAATTAAAAAGGAATAAACTACATGTTACAATATGTATGAACCTCAGAAACATAATGCTAAGTGAAAGAACCCTGACACAAAAGACAGCATGTTGTATGACTCCATTTATATGAAATTTCTAGATTGTGTGGTTTCATTTATATAAAATATCTCTAGAGACAGAAAGCAGACCACTGATTGGCTCGGGCTGTAGGTGGGAGTGGGAGTTGACTATATATTGGCACAAAGGAACTATTTAGGGTGATGGAAATATTCTAAAACGACACTGTCGTGGTAGTTGTGCAACTTTATAAATTTACCATATGTCATTCAATTGTACACTTACAATGGGTGAGTTTTATGGTATATGTAAATTATACCTCAGTAAAGTTGTTTTTAAAAAAGTAAAGAGTTAAGACTTCCAGGTGGCTGAAGATAATAGTGGCTGCCTTCCTTTCCACTTCCCAAAACTTCCTCTGTGAACAATACAGAACATAATAGAGGGAGAAACAAAACCACACGCAAACCACACCTTTGTCATGACTTAAAGACTGAGAATGTCTGAACTTCAAAATAATTATAAATAAAATGGAAAAAAACCCAAATCCCAGTGCATGATCTCTCCAACTCCTGGTGTTCTTGTAGATTGGAGCATGGACTACACTGAAGGGGCTTAAAAGTACCATGCAATTTAAAGGGGCAGTTCTTTAAATTCGTAGCTTCTGCCTCGTCGGGTAGATGGGTAGGTGATAAAAGGCAAAAAGGGAGAGGCACCTTTTGGCAACTGGGTGTGAAGGGGGAAAGAAGTATAAGGGGAAAATTTAGGGTCCTGCAAGACAAAAGAGAGCCAAAAAATGAGAACCATACGATTCCATTAGGAATATGTAGAGAGAGCTTAATTAGCCCTTCTTTGGTGCTCTCATTTCCAGAATCTCTCTGTTAAATTTCTGGCTAGTTTGCCATTCTGTTACTTGACCTAAGCAGGCTAGTAGAACTCTGACTTTCCCTCTTCATTTCCTATCAAATTTGTTACTTTTACTAACAGTGAGTTTGCTATTTTTATTGAAAATGCTGCTGGGCGGAGTTTTTCCACTCTTAAGCTCCAAATCAAGTCAGCTGTTGGTTTTCACAGCCTGTCCTACCCTAGCAGAACTACAAGGCTGAACTAGCTTGGGAGTCGTGGGAGGATGGGAGCAGCCCCAGAACATCACAAATTTCCACTTTGTTCCTACAAGTTCAGCAGTTTTTCATGCATAAATGCTTCTCAATTTGTGGTTCGCCTCTATTTGATTTCTAGAGCCCTGAAATGGTAGTTTTTGTCCAGTTTTATAATTGTTTCCTGGAGAGAGGATTTGCTGATCACTAACTCTGCCATACCTGGAAATCCTGCCCTTTTATTTACTATTAATCTACGTAGTTCGAGGCATTTTCCTCAAGGATATTATATATAATTGATTCATATATTCATATTTATCATATACAATATATATGAAAAGTGTGCTATTCACAATTATTGCATATAGTCGGGATCCTCAAGAGCAGGTATGTAAACTACAGACCAGGCTCCAAATCCTGCCCACTGTCTGTTTTTGTAAATAAAGTTTTATTTTAACACTTCCATTCTCATTCTTTTGTATATTATCTATGGCTACTTTCAAACTACAACAGCAGAGCTGAGTAGTTGTGATAGAGTCTGTAGGGCCCACAAAGCCTAATATCTGATCCTTTACCTGAAAAGCTTGCTCACCTTTGCTTCAGAGTATCATCATCATCATTAACATTATAATTATCATTAGAAATAAACTATACTTTGTCTAGTGTTTTTAATTTCACATTTATCCTTTCTGTTTATTTTCTCAATAACCCAGTGTGGCAAGCTGTATAGATATTCTCATTTATCAGATATCAAACACTAATGGCAAGCTTGCATAAGTGTGATCATATAAATTATAATTCAAACTAAATATTCTAAAAATTAATAGTTTTAATAATCTAATAATGTAATAACCTAACAATCCTAAAATTTAACAACATAATACAAATAGAATTCAACATTATAGTAATTTCATTTTGGCTTGTAGTGGCATTCATTCTAACAGTATTCTATTTACATTCAATTCTGCCTCCATCATACCTGCTCTTGTATGACTGAACTATGCAAAGTCCTAGCCATGAGAAAATGCACAGTTTTTTCTTTGACATTTTGAGATATCCTTGCTTTGCTATTAGTTTGCATTTAAACAGGGAATACTTAAATTGTTTAATACTAAATACTCTTCCTTTATGGAGTAATTTTCTCAATTCAGTATATCTTACCCATTAGAAGAAACATTCAGTGTTCTTTGTTGAATAATATGTCTATGGACTGAACAAAAGTGAGGGAGGTTATCTGGAAATGTGTCTTCTCTTTGAGGTGCTAAAGATAGGCCAACAAAAGCTTCATTTAGCGTATCACCTCTGTGCAAAGGCCCCAGGAGTTCTGTTAAAAAATGATTAAGATATGAGTCAAATACAAATACAATTTCTGCTAACCCCTTCATAAGTACAATTACAAGAAAACTTTCACATATCCCAATGAGCCTTTTTTTTTTTTTTGTCAATTAACTATGTTGAGCACAGTGGAAATCTCATAGTCATAGTACCCTATGACTGTGATTTTTACACTTGGCTCAACCAGGGGAGTTTGATAACTGAATGATGAATGTTTTTGATTTTAAAATTTCATTTTAAAAATTTTAAAAGATTTTAAAAATTCATTTATAACTTGCCCGTTTATAGTGTTTTTAGCCAGAATTTTATTAATCAAATACTCTTTTTTTGTTGTTAACCAATTACTGGGCTGTTTTATTATATTGGAAAATTGTAAGAAGTGAATTATTTATCTCTTACATGTAGCACACAATTTGAAAACAAAAAAGAAAGGAAAATATCTTTTCTAATATTTTCTCTCCATAAGAATTTTAAAGTGTGTAGAGACAGTTTGCTATTCCCATATCATAGAGCTGTATAGAGAAAACTTTAATATTGGCAACTTTGACAGAGCATTGTTTGAAACATAATAAAGTTGTGAAGAATATATACTTGAAAAAACATAACCTTTTTAAAAGCCAAAACCCTTAAGACCACGCTGTGTGCATTATTTTCAGTTAAAAAAATTTTTAATTATTAAACATAATTTTTATCTTAACCATTTTTTAAGTATACAGTTCAGAAGTATTAAGTATACAGTCATGTGCCACATAATGATATTTCAGTCAATGATGGACTACATATACAACGGTGGTCCTGTGAGATTAGTACTATGAGGCTTAGTGTGTAGTAGGTTTGTGTAAGTACATTCTATGATGGCATGACAATGAAATTAGCTAACGAAACATTTCTCAGAACGTATGCCAGCCCCTGGTAACTACCATTTTACTTCTTGTTTCTGTAAATTTGACTACTTTAGATACCTCCTATAAGTGGTATCATATGGTATTTGTATTTATGTGACTGGGTTATTTCACTTAGCATAATGTCCCCTTGGTTCATCCATGTTGTAGCATGTGACAGGACTTTCTTTTTATTTTAAGCTGAATGATATTCCACTGTATGTATATACCACATTTTGTTTGTTCATTCGTTCATCCATGGAGATTTGGGTTGTTTCCATCTCCTGGCTATTGTGAATATTGCTGCTATGAACATGGGTATAAAGATATCTTTTTGATACCCTTATTATAATTCCTTTGGATATATACCTATGAGTGGGGTTGATGGATCATAGGTAAGTTCTATTTTTGATCTTTTGAGGAACCACCGTATTGTTTTCATTGTGGGTGCACCATTTTACAATTCCACCAACAACGCAGAAGGGTTTCAATTTCTCCACATCCTTGCTAACGGTTGCTATTTTCTGTTTTTTTGATAGTAGCCATCCTAGTGGGTGTGAGGTAATATCTCATTATAGTTTTGATTTGCATTTCCATAATAATCAGTGATGTTGAGCATCTTTTCAAGTGGTTATTAGCCATTTGTCTATCTTCTTTGGGGAAATGTCTATTCAAGTCCTTTACTCATTTTTGAATTGGGTGGTTTGTTTTTTGTTGTTGAATTTTAAGAGTACTTTATACATTCTGGATATTAATCACTTATCAGATATATGATTTGAAAATGTTTTCTCCCATTCCATGGGTTGCCTTTTCATTCTGTTGGTAGTGTCTTTTGATTAACAAAACTTTTAAATTTTGATGTAGTCCAATTTATCTATTTTTACTTTTGTTGCCTGTACTTTGGTGTCATATCCAAGAAATCATTGCCAAATCCAATGTCATGAAGCTTTCTCTGTTTTTTTCTAAGAGTTTTGTAGTTTTAGGTCTTACATTTAGGTCTTCAATTCATTTTGAGTTAATTTTTGTATATGGTGCAAAGTAAGGGTCCAGCTTCATCTTTTACATATAGATATCCAGTTTTCCCAACACCATTTGTTGAAAAAACTGTTCTTTCCCCATTGAATGGACTTGACACCCTTTTTGAAAATCTTTTGACCATATATGTGAGGGTTTATTTCTGGGATCTCTATTGTATTCTCTTACTCTATGTGACTGCCTTTATGCCAGTACCATACTGTTTTGATTACTGTAGCTTTGTAGTAAGTTTTGAAGTGAGGAAGTCTGAGTCCTTTTTCAAAACTGTTTTGGCTATTCAGGGTCCTTTGAGATTCCATGTGAATTTTAGGATGGGTTTTTCTATATCTGTAAAATACATCATTGGGATTTTGATAGGGACCACATTGAATTTGTAGATTGCTTGAGGATGTATGGACATCTTAACAATAATAAGCCTTCCAATTCATGAACATGGGATGCTTTTCCACTTTTTAGTGTCTTCCTTATTTTCTTTCAGTAGTGTTTTCTACTTTTCAGTGTAGAAGTCTTTCACTTCCTTAGGTTTAGTCCTAAGAATTTTATTCTTTTTGATACTCCTGTAAAATGGAATTGTTTTTTAAATTTCCTTTATAGATCATTCATTTTTAGTATATAAAAATACAACTGATTTTTGTGTGTTGATTGTGTATCCTGCAACTTTGATGAATTCCCTTATTCTAAAAGCTTTTCAGTGGAATCTTTAGGGTTTTTTATGTATAAGATCATATTATCTGCGAACAGTTAATTTTACTTCTTCATTTCTAATTTGGATGCCTTTTATTTATTTTATTGCCTAATTGTTCAGGCTGGGACTTCCAGTACTATGTTGAATAAAAGTGGAGAGAGTAGGCATCCTTGTCTTGTTCATAATTGTAGAGAAAAAGCTTTCAATTTTTCATACTCCATTGAGTATGATGTTAGCTGTGGGCTTTTTATGTATAGTCTCTATTATGTCAAGGTATTTTTCTTCTACACCTAGTTTGTTGAGAGTTTTTATCCTGAAAGGGTGTTGAATTCTGTCAAATGCTTTTTCTGCAGCAATTGAGAAATATATATAGTTTTTGTCCTTCATTTTGTTAATATAGTGCATTACATTGATTGATTTTTGTTGGTTGAACTATCCTTGCATTCCAGGAATAAAACACTTGGTTATGGTGTGTAATCTTTTCAATGTGTTGCTGAATTTTGTTTGGTGTAGTATTTTGCTAAGAATTTTTGCATCAATGTTCATCAAAGATATTGGTCTATTATTTTCTTTAGTGTTTTTGGCCTTTATATTAGGGTAATGATGGCCTCATAGAATGAGTTTGGGATGTTGCTTCCTCTTCAGTTTTTTGGAAAAGTTTGAGGAGGATTGGTGTTAATTCTTCTTTAAATGTTTAGCAGAATTTCCAGTGAAACCATCAGGTCCTGGACTTCTCTTTGTAGGGAGGTTTTTGATTATTGATTCAATCTCCTTCCTAGTAATAAGTCTGTTCAGATTTTCTATTTGTTTATGATCCATTCTTGGTAGATTGTGTGTTTCTAGGAATTACCCATTTCTTTTGGGTTTTACAATTTGTTGGAATACAACTGTTCATAATACTCTTATAATCCTTTTTATTTCTGTGGTATTGGTTGTAATGATCCCTCTTTCTTTTCTGAGTCATCTCTTTTTTTTCTTAGTTATCTAGCTAATGGCTTGTTAAAAGTAATTACTGATACAGAAGGATTTACCACTGCCATTTTGTTACTAGTTTTCTATAACTCCTGTGGCTTTTTTGTCCCTCATTTCTCCTCTTACTGCCTTCCTTTGTGCTTCTTTGTTTTGTTTTGTTTTGTTTTTTACTGATATGCTTTGATTTCCTTATTTTCTTTTGTGTGTATTCTATAGATATTTTCTTTTTGGTTATCATTTTGATTATATAAAACATCTTAGAAAGTTATAAACATCTATTTTAAACTGATAACTTCAATCACATAGAAAAACTCTACTTCTTTACAGTTCTGCCCACCCCCCCCCGTTTGTTACTGTTGTTACAAATTACATCTTTATATATTGTGTACCCATTAACATAGATTTATAGGGTATTTCTGGGCTTTTGTCTTTTATTCTCCATACAAGAATTAAAAATAGATTTATGCAACAGAATTAAAATAATACAGGATTATATATTTGTCCATATACTTACCTTTACTGGGTAATTTTATACTTTCATATGACTTCACGTTACTGTGTAGCATCCTTTTGTTTCAATTTATAGGACTCTAGCATTTTTTTGTAGGGCAGGTCTAGTGGTAATGAATTCCTTCAGCTTTTGTTTATCTGGGAAGATCTTAATTTCTCCTTCATTTCTGAAGCACAGTTTTGTAGGATATAGTAATCTGTAGGGTGTATGATGGTGTCCCATAGGACTCTTAGGCTCTCTTCACTTTTGTTCATTCTTTTTGCTTTTTGCTCCTCTGACTTGATGATTTCAAATGACCTGTATTCAATTTCAAATGACCAAAATTCAATTGAATTTTTGTTCCATTATTGTATTTTTCAGCTCCAGATTTTTTTAAAAATAGTTTCTATCTCTTTGTAGGTATTCTCATTTTGTTCATGCACTGTGTTCCTGATTTGTGTAGTTGTCTGTGTTTTCTTTTAAGTCCTTAACCATCCTTATGACAGTTATTTTAAATTATTTGTCAGAAAGTTCATAGGCATGCATTTCTTTATGGTCAGTTTCTGGAGTTTAATTTTGTTTCTTTGATTGGGTCATGTTTCTCTGTTTCTTTGTATGCCTTGTGATCTTTTGTTGAGATTTTGTCATTGGAAAACATAGCTACCTCTCCCAGTCTTTATAGACTGGTTTATTCAGGGGAGGACCATCACCAATCAACCTAGCTAGACATTCTGGGACTTCTTAGACCATTGCTGGGGATGTGTCTTCGGGGCTGTGTGTGTGCTTTTATTTTATTATATATGGGTACTTTTGACTGACTTTATTTCCTGTTTCTTCCCAGGAGCTTTCATTTTCTATTTCTGTTGTATTCCTCTGTCCTTAGTCTCTTGCTGTGCCTTGTGCCTGCCTCCAGGACTGCAGAGCCCTTACTATTCCAATGCACTAAGGCACTCTCCTCTGTTTCCAGTGGTCTCCAACCTAATATCCAGACTATGTCACTGCCACTCCCATCAGCACCCAAGCCAAGCAAGACAGAAATCAGTTCCTTGTGCAGCACCCAGAGAAGCCAGGACACTGGACTTAAGTTCTACTCTATTTCTTATGTCCCAGGGGAGGAGCTGGGAATTGGGTGGTATTCTCCCTATTGTGCCATACTACCTGGAGGGGGTGGGGTTGGGTAGGGTGAGCTAATGCAATGAATTCTCTTACTCTTCCAGGAGCCATCCCTTCTCTTGTTTATCCATTTCCCTGGGTGCTGTAGACTCCTAACTAGTTTCTAGAGTTCTCACAAAGGTACTTTGTTCCATATATTGCTGTTAGGTGTCTCCATGGGAGAACAAGGGCCTGAAGCTTACTAGTCCACTTTTCCAAGACAGACAAAAATGATTGTGTTTATTCTCAGTTTGAGTCCTTTTCCCAATGCCTATTGTTGTCAACTTTATTTTCCTATTCCATTACAACATACATATAGTATGGGTTGTCTCCTCCCAACAATTATCAGTAATAAATTCTGCTGAGATCTGTTAGTATTATTTTAAGGATAAAAAGTGTTCGTAGCAAGTGTTTCCAGCATGAAACTTATTTTCCAGAATACCATTATATGTGCCACTTTTACTCTTTGATATTAATAAAACTAAAATGATAATATATGAATCTCTACCAATAAATGGAGTTCTCAGGTGGTTTCATTTTCAAATATAAAAGTAAGGTTTAGTTATTCATTTATACAAGCAAACATTTATTGAGAGTCTACTCTGTGAAGATTGCTCTATTGTGTAGGGGATATAAACATCAAGAAGATGTAATCTCTGTCCTTGAGGAGCTTACAGTTTGATAGCAGGGTGAAGAGTCAGAGGAAATAAATAGTAACAACATAGAGGTAGAAAAGAAAAGTTCTTGAAGAAACTAAAGGGCTTATTTTGGGCCCTTGTATTTATAAATATGCTTAAATTGTCCTTTCTTGAATATAAAATGAAAGATCCACAGTAGCAGAAATTTACTATGGTTTCAGTTGGGGGAAATGTCAGCAGAAGGGAAGAACAGTTAGGAAAAAAAATATTAATTTAACAGCATCTTTATTCTTACATTATATGTGTTAACTATTTTAAGTCAGGTAGTCTTAGATTATAGATGTAATATTGTGGTTTTATTTAAAAAATATAACATTAAGCTTACTGAATTCCAGGGAAGGTTGTAGACATGACTAGTACTTTGGTGCCACTGACTAAATAAAGAATAAAGTCTTAAACTAGAACACTACAAAGAAGCAGAATTTTGTTGGGGATGGGGCAAATGATAGGTAGGGAGAGGTTATAGCCTTAGTGATCTACTAATTTATAGTCATACTTTTGTGTTCATTTGGCAGATAGAGTAAGGTTCAAGGCTGAAAAATATTGAGCCGGTAACTTTAGGTGTTTGCCAGAAAGCAGGAATTACTTAGAATTTTGTTTTGTTTTGTTTTCCCAAAACTAAGATTTTAAACTGGTAGTCCATGTGCCAAATTCAGCTTAAAGATGTTTGACCTATAGTGTTTAAACATTATTTTTAATTACTTCCCAACACTTAAAAATTGAGAAATTTAAAATAAAAATTTAGAGTTCTGGCTTCTTTTGAAAAATCAGATTTGGCAACATTTGGCCTCCAATTCCTGAGAGCAGCAAGCTACTGAACCAGAATGGCTATTGCCCACTTTAGTAGGGTAGGCACACTCCAGTTCATCCCAGTCCCTATCAAACCCTATTATTTCCACAACACTGAAGCTGAATATCTGTTCCATTTATCATCAGGCTTATACTCCTGTAGGCATTCAAGTTTGCTTTAGAACAGGGTCATCAAACTATGGCCTTTGGGCCAAAAACAACCAGCCCTCCACATAGTTTTTTGTATAACCTACAATGTAAGAATGTTTTTACACTTTTAAGTGGTTGAAAAAATAAAAAAAGAATAATATTTTGAGACATGAGAAAATGACATGAAATTTAAATTTCAGAGTCCAGATAAAGTTTTATTGGAACACAGCATGCTTATTTGTTTACATATCATCTATGGCTGCTTTTGTGCTGCTATATCAGAGTTGAGTGGTTGAGATAACCTTATGACCTCCAAAGCCTAAAATATTTACTATCTGGACCTTTACAGAAAAAGTTGCTGAGCCCTGCTCTAGAACAAATGGGAAAAGCTCTCCCCACCTCTTTTTCTTTCATCTTTTTCCTTTTCCTATCTCTCACACTATTTTTTCACTCTTCTATGTTATACATGCTCCTTCAGCATGTATAGACCCAGGATAGAATTGCCTCATCAAATTCCATTTCACAGCAAGAAGGAAAACAGTGAAAAACCCAGGAGACCAGAGTTCTCATCTCTGTCTTTAACTATCTGTGATCTTGGAGAAGTCATTTAATCTCTCTCAGCTTCTGTTTCCTTATTTATTCAATAAAAGCACTAAAGTAGATCATCTTTAAAATATTTTCTCATTTTGAAGTCCATGTAGTAGCCAAAAAAAGAAGGGAAGAAATAGAGTAGATGAATTAAAATGTAAAGGACAAAGACTAAAGAATGGTTGGAAGACTCCTGATTGCTAAGTAGGTAAGACAGAATAATAGTTGCTACCTTTTATTGAGTTAGGCCCATATATATATTATCTCTAATTCTCATAATGACCCTGTAAGGTAGGAATCATTATCCCATTTACAGATACAGAAACTGAGGGTCAAAGAGGTTTGCTTTAAACCAATGCTCTAAACCAATATCTGGCTTGCTCTAAACCAATGTCTATTAAGTAGCAAAAGAATCAAGGTTCAAGGCCAGCCCCAGTGGCCTAGTGGTTAAGTTCAGCATGTTCTGCCTCAGCGGCCCAGGTTCAGTTCTGGGCATGGATCTATACCACTGGCCTGTCAGTGACCATGCTGTGGCCATGGCTCACATACAAAAAGAGGAAGATTGGCAGCTGATGTTAGCTCAGGGTGAATCCTCCCCCCTGCTCCCCCAATAAGAAGGTTCATACCTGGAATGTCTAGCTTCAAAGCCAGTGCTGTTCCATTTTAACAAACTGGGTGAGTCAAAAGAAAAGTGAGGTAAGAGAACTTATTGCTGTTATACTTTTGTCTTCTGAGATAAATGTTACTATTTCCCTGGTGATCTTATACATTATTCTTTAAATCTATGTATTTTGTTGGCTTTGTGCCTTCAAAGGACATATCCTTTCCAGTCTAAAACCTCCAAAGGATTTTCAGGGTAAAACACATTTCAAGATGTGCAATCACATGGAAGAATGAAAATCTTTTATAATAATGTTTGTTAAGCTGACAGTTCTACTTAACAGAAGCCATTAACATATTTACAAAGTAGCAGCTGCTCTTATAAAAAAATACAGCTTTTTGGAGGCATAAAAATAAACAAGTTGATAAGTACAAGATAAGCCATTTGATGGCTTCTTTGTGTGCATTGCACAATATATAGAAAATTCTGATATTTACAGAGCAATTATAATATAAAGTCTTTTAAGTTAAAAGGACACAGACCCAGTAAGAACTGTTTACAAGAATTCTTCATACTGATCTTTTAAACAATTTAGGAAGCCCTCAACATAATCCTTTAAGAAGTGTTATGTTTTGGGTTTTTTTTTTAAAATAAGCTTTGTATTTAGAAGATAATTTTACACACACACACACACACAAATTATCGTCTTATTGAACTCAATTGAGTTCTCTATTGAACTAAAATTTCAGCCAGCAATCTTATGAAAATCATTAAAAGTCATAGGAAATAGACCAAGAAAATAAAAATGTTTAAAAGTAACTGAACATTTGTATTATTATACCTTAATCTACTAATTTGACATTTTATATATAAACTGAATGACCTATTTTGTCTTTTTAAAAACAAACCATTTTAAAAAAGCAAACATTAATTATTTAAAAATCTGCATTGTTGGTAATTTTTATTCATTTTTACAAAAGAGAGCAATGATATGCTATTTTTACAACCCAAGATTATTTATGAAAGGAGGGAAAACATATAAGAAGGTGGCTTTTGACAAAATCTTGACAGTTACGTGGAATAGTGATACTGGTCATGCTCCTGTGACACGAGCTTGCTAATTTTATTTCATGACTTCTTACTGGTAAGAGCATTTGACTGAAAGGAAAATCTTCTGATAATGGTTTCTAAATCTGTGATATATTAATAGCTTGAGAAAACCACATATTATAATTTCATCATTAAATATTCATATAAGTTATGGAAGTATTCCAAACCTTTACAAATATTTTGATAATATTTTTTCCCTACCTTCAAGTTCACTTTCTCTTGTCCCTCCAAATACAGTATTTTCCATGATGTTCTTAAGGAAAACAGTAGTTTTCTATCTTTTAGGACTGGAAAAAGGGAAGAGACTAAGATGATAATGGGGGGAAGTGTTAGGATGCTCAGTAAGTATCAATAGCTTATCAGAAGTACGAAAAAAGAGGAAAGAAGAGCCAAAAAGATTCAAAGAGGTGAGCATAGGTACCTTATCTTTTAGGGTTAATGTTATGAGGTCCTACACTATTGGTGTCAGCTATTTCAAAGCGTTGATATGATCTCTAGGAAAGTCATGCCCTCCAGTGTAAGAAATACAGCATAAGTTTTGTTGAAGAGTTTTATTTTTATTAGAAAAATATGGAAGCACATTCAGGAAAAATATGTATATTTTTTAATGATAATGTGTTATGATAGTACTTTATGAATGCAAGTTTGTCTTAATATTGGGTTTTCCCTTGTCATCTTTTGAGACCTTTGATTAAGTTGATGTGCTTCAATGGAAATAAATAATAATTACTTATTCTTTGGGGAGATGTAAATATACTGAGATGAAAGTACTTTATAAGAATTTTATTTTCAGTTACCATTACTATGTGTTAATTGCTATGTTGACTTTCATGGTACATATGTTATCAAAGTACATGAAAGGGAAGAACTGATACTTGAAACAGTCTATTCCAGAGCAATTTGGTGGGAAAAGAAATCTTATTAAACAAGATCAAATTTCATTTTTCATTGTTTGTCTCAGGTCAGAAAATGTAGTGAATATCAAGAATCACTATATTTGTTGTATTTCAATTGGTAATCAGTTGGCTTTCTCTAATTGAAATTTAATGGTGAGATACTAGTTTTTGTTATTCTATTTCTATGCATTCCCTCAAAAATGTATGATAATTTTACAGTTAAATATAATAGGGTTAGGAAATATGTAAAGTCAAAGTCTTGTTAAACCACCATTTACTAAATTATTTAATAATAGTCTTTAAATTTAAAGGTTTATTTTAGTGTTATTTTTGAGTTAATACTTACTGGAAACTTTTTAATTTAGGGAATTTTCATTTATTGTCTAAACGTTTATTAACTCATAACTAGGAAGAATTTTTTGTTTTTTATAACTGGTAGAGAAGGCAAAGTTTGATGGGCCTTCTATTCAGTGTTTTATATGTGCAAATTTAAAAACTGTTCAGATTAATGGACTACTGACTCAGCCAATATGATAATTATTGATCATTATCTGAGTTTTATTCTAGGCCATGCCATCTGATCTTGGGCAGGTCACTTAGATTGTTGGTGAGGGTGTTTAGAAAGGGACATCTTCTATATTGGTAAATCAATACCCTTTAAAAGGAAATTTGGCAGTATCTATAAAAATAAAAATATTTGTACTCTTTTTGGCCTAGAAATTCTGTATCTTGAAATTTATCCTGTATAACTACTAGCATAATGTGCACACAGGTATTTACAAAGGTATTTATGCCAGCTTGTTATTAAACGCACATACATTTTATTATGAAATTTCAACATGTCTGAAACCAGAGAACAGTATAATGAACCCCTAGCTAGTTGTTCATCATCCAGCTTCAACAGTTACCAGTTTATGGTCAATCTTATTTCCTCTAAATCTCCTACCATTGCCACATCCTGCCTATTGGATTATTTTGAAGCAAATCTCAGACCATTTTATTTGAAATGTTTTATAATGTATCTCTTAAAAGATAAGGGCTTCCCCCTTTTAAACATAAGATAATACCATCATCCCAGCCCTCCAGAAACAAAATCATGAAATATCTAGTCAGTATTTCCCCTGGTTATCATATATATATTTTTAAACTTTCTGTGTTTGAATTAAGAATCAGACAAGGTCCATAAATTGAATTTGGTTAATAAATTTCTGAATAACTCTCTTATTCTGGAGATTTCTTTCTTTTCTTGTGCAAATTTGTTTTAATTGGATCATTTGTCCCATAGAGTTTCCCACAATCTGGATTTTGTTGATTGAATCTTTTTAGGGTCATTTAACACAATCTTCTGACCCCTGTATTTCCCTGTAAATTAGTAGTTATATATTGAGGCTTGATTAGACTCTGTTTTTTTTATTCGGAAGGGAGGGGAATGAAGACTTCTTCATAAGCCAATATTATGCCCTTCTATCAAAAGGTACATAACTTCTGATTCTCCCTTTTTGTGAGGTTAGCAGGCAGTGATAATCATTGGCCTACTCAGTTAATTCGTCTGAGTTTGCAAAATGGTAATATTATAATTCTGTCATTTGAATTTTAACATTTGATATGTTTGATCCGTTGCAGTGATTATCCTTAGTGATGCTCAAATTATCCCATTTCTAGCCAGTGGGACTCTCTTGAAATTAATTCTTATGACCTTTCGATATGACCCTACCACTAATCATTGATAGCTTCCTTGCTTTCTGCTCTGAAAAAATGTTCCACAATCATTTTATACATTTCCTACTCTAAACCAGGAATTGGCTTTTTGCCAAGGAGTTCTGATTCCTTTTAGTGGAAAAAAATGGTATTTAGTGACCACAATCTGGTTGCTAGGAGTGCCCTTTGATTTAGGTATGGTCCTTGTTTCTAGAACCTTTCAATGATAAAGCTAGGATAAAGGTTTTATTTGGCTTTGTTTTTAAAATTTTAAACATATAAACTATGTCATTAGTTTATGCTGATAATTTCAATTCAAATTCAGGTCTACAGTGATTTTTTTTTCATCGGTGTTACTATATCTCCATTCCCCTAAATTGAAAATCCTAGTTCTTAAAAATATTAACATAACTGTTCATTTGCTTATCTTACACTACATGTGTGACTCTTGGACTCTCATTACCGATATTACTGCCTACTGATGATATGATTACTGTAAAGAGGTTAAGATTTTTTTGAAAGGTTCTTTTTGTCCTTAATGTACCCATTTAGGATGTACAGTTACAAATACTGTATTTTTTTAAAGTCACTTGGAATAATTCCTGGTTGTTATGGCAACAATTGGATACATAGTTAGCTTTGTTTCAATTTTAGGATTACTTTTTTTAAAAGCCAATTTTGTTCTATAATTATGTAAAATTACTTGGTTCCAAAGTCCCATCTATAAAGCAAGGCATATTCAAAGAATATGTTCTACCTCTAAGTTCCCTTCTCCTTAGTTCCTTCTTCTCTCTAATAACTTAATGGTTCTCCTTTAATTAAAATTTAAATAAAAATATATTTAGATAAAGGGTAGCATACTCTTTGCCCACCTTGTTCTTTTTTCTCACAATAGATCCTGAAGATCACTCCATTGTATGTGTGTGTATATATATATTCTTTAATTCTTTCTATAGCTGCACAATTCTCCATTATGTGGATACACCATTATGTATACAACCACTCTCCTTTTAATGGATATTCAGATTGTATCCAGTCTTTCGTTACCATAAATAGTTCTGTAATGAATAGCTTTGTGCATTCATCTTTCCATGTATATATGTGTGTGTATATATATATGTTTTTTTCTTTTCTTTTTTAACCAAGGTGTCTTTGGATTAGATTTCTAGAAGTGGGATTTATGGATCAAAGGGTAACTTTGTAGTTTTATTAGATATTACCAAACTCTCTTATATAGACTTTATACTATTTTGTACTCCTACTGGCAGTGTATGAGAAGGTATGTGCCCGTATAGCCTTGCCAAAGGAATACTCTTCTCAGACTTTTGGAATCTAACAAGTGGAAAATATCTCAGGGTAGTTTTAATTTGCTGTGAACTCTTTGTTCATATCTTTAGCCCATTTTTCTTCTCTATTTATAGAAGCTCTTTATATATTAGAGATATTAAATTTTTATTAATGTAAGTTGCAGATACTTTCCCTGTTATGTCGTAAAATTTTGCTTACTGTGGTTTTTTTCCCTGTAAAATACTTTTAATTTTAGATTATTACATTTATCACTCTTTTCTCTTTTTACTTCTGGATCTTGAAACATGGTGCATTAGATTTTCTATTGCTGCCATAAGTAATTACTACAAATTTAGCAGCTTAAATCAACACCCATCTACTATCTCACTGTTCTGTGGGTCAGAAGTCCAGGTACAGTGCAGCTTGGTTGGGCCTTACAGGGTTGAAATCAAGTTGTCAGCCTGGCTGGGCCGTTGTCTGGAGGTTCTGTGAGGAAGACTCTGTTCCCAGGTCATTCAGGTTGTTGGCTGAATTCACTTCCTTTAGGTTATAGCACTGAGATCTCCCTTTCCTTACTGGCTGTCAGCCAGGGCCATTCTTGGCTCTGTGTTCCTTCTCATGTTTTCCACGTGGACTCCTCCAGCAACGGAAGGACACGTCTGTCTCAACATTTCAAGTCTTTCTGACCTCCCGTACTGTCACATCTTCCTGACTCTAGCCAGAGAAAGTTCTCTGGTTCATTTGATGGATTGGGCCCACATGGACAGTAGAGGATAATCTCCTTGCAACTGTAATTATATTTGCAAAGTCCCTTTTGCCATGTAACATAGCATATTCATAGGTTCCAGAGATTTGGATATGGACATCTTTAGGGGACCCATTTTGCCTACCACTCATTTTCATGTAAGTTTCCCCCATTCCCAGCTTATACTGGACTTCACTCATGCTTTCTTCTAGTACTTACATGTCTTACATTTAAATCCCTCATCCTTCTAGAATTTAATATGGAATGAGGAGTGAATCCAATTTTATCATTTAAAAAATCTAACAGTCATTCAGTTAAAGAGATTCCACTTATTAAAAGGTTGAAGTTCATCTTTTCCTCACTGATTTGAACTGCCTTTATCATATACTAAATTTCCATATGGATTGTCTGCTATGTTCCATTGGGATATTAATAAAATACTTTATTAATTATAGAGCCTTTATAGTATGTTTAAATGGCGCCAGCTCCCTCTCATTGTTCTTTTGCAGGATTTTCCTGCCTTATTCATCTTTCCAAAAGAATTTTAAAATTAACTTGTTGACCTCGGGGGGAAAAAGTCTGATGGTATATGCACAGTGTTAAATTTATAAGTTAACTTCAGGAGAACTGATTTTGTCAAATACCTTTTCTGTATCAATGGAGGTGATAATATGGTCTTACTCCTTAGCTCTATGAATATGATGAATTAATGGATTTCCTAATATAAAACCATTCTTGCAAATGGAAATAAACCACATTTGGTCATGATTTTTAAAATGTGCTATTGGATTCCATTCACTAATGTTTCATTTAAGAATTGTTACTATGATATTCATAAGTCAGAATGGTCTGAAGTACAGTCTTTGATAGGTTTCAGATCAATGGTTTACTTTCCCTATAACATGAATTTTGAAGTTTTCCTCCTTTTTAATGGTCTGGAAAAGTTTTTTTTTCCTTAAAGATTGGCACCTGAGCTAACAACTGTTGCCAATCTTCTTTTTTTGTTTGTTTTGCTTTTTCTCCTCAAATCCCCCCCATACATAGTTGTATATTTTAGTTGTTGATTCTTCTAGTTGTGGCTTGTGGGACGCCACCCCAACATGGCCTGATGAACAGTGCCATGTCCGCACCCAGGATCCAAACTGGTGAAGTCCTGTGCCACCAAAGCGGAAAGCTCGAACTTACCCACTTGGCCATGGGGCGGCCCCAATGGTCTCGAAAAGTTTAAGAGCCATTGGAATAATCTGATTTTTACAAATTTGGTAGAATTTCCCTATTAAACTACTTGAGCCAGGAGTTTTATTGTGGAGGGGAGCACTTTAATTTTTCTATTTTCTTTTAAGGTAACTTGTCATTTAAGACTTGATGCTACTCTAGTAAATTGTAGTTTTCTTAGAAGTTATCCATTCCTTATAATTAGTCTTTGGGTGGTGAACATGATTTAATCTACACAGAACTTGAAATGTATTATGATGTACATCTGAAAGTTGTATTATGTTATAATCCAGTGTTACTGCTATAAAAACAAAAATTAATAAAAAAAGAGAAGTTTTCCATTCCAATTAAGTCTTCGAATGTATTTGCATAGTTATGTAAAATAGTCTTTTATGATACTTTAAATTTCCCGTTTTGATCATTATCCCCCATTTGTCATATCTAATTTTGGCTCTTTGTGCTTTCTTCCTTTTTCCTTTCATTTGGTTAGCTAGTGATTTGTTTATGTCGATCATGTTTTTCAATGAACAAATTTTGGATTTATGAGTTCTATTGATTTTCTGCTTTCTAGGTTCAATTTCTGGAAAATAAATGTTAGAAGTTCTAGCATTACTTTCTGCTTTCACTTTTATTCAGTCTTTCCTTCTGCTTTTTTTTTTTTTGAGGGGGAGATTTGCTTTGGTGTTGTTTCCTGGCTTTTAAAGTTGTGACTGACTTTTTGAATTTCATTTTTTTATATAAGTATTAAATGCTATAAGTTTTCCTCTGATAACTCAGTTTTAATTTTGATGTATTAGATTATTATTTTTATTCTCAAGACATTCTGAAATTTAACTTGATCTAAGAATTATTCCAGACTATGTTTTTAAGTTTCTAAGTGACAAGCTTTTAAATTTTTATTTTATTAATCATTTCTCATTTTATTGCTTTCAGAAAGGTCAGAATATACTTTCTGTGTTATTTCTATTTTTTCAAATTTACAGGTTTATGGAAGTTTTCCTTGTAGCCTAAGATATGGCTAGTTTTCCTTTGAAACCTTTGAGCGCTTGCTAAAAGGTATATCCTCCATTATCAGAGTTTATTATAGATCTAAAAGATCTAACTCACTGATAATGTTGTTTAGGTTTTCTTTTCTTTTTTTTTTTTTTTTGAGGAAGATTAGCCCTGAGTTAACTACTGCCAATCCTCCTCTTTTTTGCTGAGGGAGACTGGTCCTGAGCTAACATTCATGCCCATCTTCCTCTACTTTATATGTGGGACGCCTACCACAGTATGGCGTGCCAAGTGGTGTCATGTCCGCACCCGGGATCCGAACCGGCGAACCCTGGGCTGCCGAAGGGGAACGTGCGAACTTAACCACTGCGCCACCAGGCCAGCCCCATGTTTAGGCTTTTTCTACCCTCTCTAATTTTCTTCTACTTGATCTTTCTAAAATTGAAAGAGGTATATTAGTTTCCTTCGATAGTAAGTTCTCTTTATCTTTCCTTGCATCTGTTATAATTTCTACTTAATGAAAGCTGTTGGTGTGTTTGGAATTTCCCTGTTACATCTTCATTGTGAATTGCATCTTTTAGCATTATGAAGTATCCTTCTTTGTCTCTCTTTTTGGTCTGAATTCTACCTTATCAGATATTAAGAGTGTGACCTCTTGTTTCTTTTAATTTGCATTTGTCCACATCTTTGTTTATTCTTTTATTTTTAACCTTTTTTTTGGGGGGGGGGGCGAGGAGATTGGCCCTGAGCTAACATTTGTTGCCAATCTTCTCTCTCTCTTTTTTTCCCTCCCCAAAGCCCCAGTACATAGTTGTATATCCTAGCTGTAGGTCATTCTAGTTCCTTGGTGTGGGATGCCGTCACACCATGGCTTGATGAGCAGTGTGTAGGTTTGTGCCCAGGATCAGAACTGGTGAACCCCAGGCCGCTGAAGTGGAGTGCCCACCCCAATTTTTAACCTTTCTGAATTAATCTCTCCTTCTCCCTCTTCCTCCATCCCTGAGAGAGTGAGAGTTTGTCTGTGGATCTATCTTGCTTGCAGAAGTGTTGGATTTTGCTCTGTTAGCTAATCTGAATTTTTTCTTTTTATAAATGAGTTAAATTCACTTACATTTATTGATATGATCTTTATGTTTGGCCTCAGAGTTCTCGTGTTGTTTCACTGTACATACACACAGAATCTATATATGTTGTCTGCCTTATTTAATGTGTATATATAAACTTTTAACACTCAGAAAGGTTTGTATTTATTCCATAGTTACATTTATATCTATACCTTTATATAATACTCTGCCTTGACACCTATCTTTTTTTAGGAAAGCATTGCTTATTGGTGCCCTGATGTGAGCAATACCAGAATTAGCTACCAGCCCATTTCCCCCTTTATCCTTCTCCTCCAATGTCGGATTTGAAGTAATATCCCTTGTACTTCCAGCCAGTATCTATCAGGCAATCATTGTACCTATTCTACTTTTATTCTGCTCCTCTTCTTCCCAGATTTTTTGATAGTTGTACTGTGTTATGTCATTGTCTCCCTTATAACTATCATAGTTTTTTTTAAATGTGGTAAAAAAATACGTAACTTAAAATTTACCTCTTAACCATTTTTTAAGTATAGAGTTCAGTAGTATTAAGTATATTTACATTGTTCTGAAATGGATTGCTAGACCTTTTTCACCTGGCAAAACTGAAACTCTGTACTTATTTAAACAGTAATTCTTCCCCCACTCCAGCGATCACCTTTCTACTTTGACTACTTTGAATACTTCATATGAGTAGAATCATATAGAATTTGTCGTTTTGTGACTAGTTTCCATCCTTTTGTTTTATAGATTGATTTATTATAATGCTCACCATTGGTCCTTATGTAGATGTTTTCAGTCATTTTGGTTGTCTGAATTTCTTTCTATAGATTTCCTAGGAATGGCTCATGGGAATAATAGGTTGTTTTGGCTGAATACAAAATCTTTGGCTCACATTTTCTTTTCTTGAGTATCTTAAATATATTACTATATCGTGTTCTGGAATAACATTTTGCTCTCAAAAAGTGATCATAATTTGATTTTATTTCCTTTATAAGGACTTAGTCTTTTTGCCTGAATGCCCAAAGGACTTTGCTTGTTTGTTTTCTTTAAACTCCAAGAATTTCATTAGACTATGTCTTGATATTGGCCAACTTGGGCTGATTTTCTCAGATATGTAATATGCCCTTTCATTTTGTAGTATAAAATCTTTTTTATTTCAGGAACATCTTCTTTAGAGTTTTATAGTATTTATTCTGTTGTATTGCTTTGGTTTTTCTTCTTTAGGAACTCTTATTATGCATATATTGGATCTTCTTTGTCTATCATCTGTATGTAGCACTTTTTCTTGAGTCCTTTTTATCTCTCCCTTCACTTATTTTTTTTCAGATTCAATAAATTTTATTCATCATACAAAGCTTTTTATTGAGGTATAATTGACATACATTGTATTAGTTTCAGGTGTACAAGCTAATGATTCAATATTGTGGTGATCATTTTGCAATATATACAAATAAGTCCAATTAATATGTCATCATGCATAGTTACAGATGTTTTTCTTGTGATGACAACTTTCAAGATCCACTCTCCTAGCTAATGTCAACTATGTAATACAGTATTATTAACTATAGACAACATGCTGTGAATTATATCTCCATGACTTACTCATTTTATAACTAGAAATTTGTACCTTTTGACCCCTTCACCCATTTCTTATACCCACACCCCCCACCTCAGGCAACTACCAATCTGTTCTCTGTATGCATGAGCTTGTGTATTTGTTTTGTTTTTGTTTTTAGATTCCACAAAAAGTAAGATCATACGGTATTTCTGTCTGACATTTCACTTAGCATAATGCCCTCAGGGTCCATTCATGTTGTTGCAAATGGCAAGATTTCATTCTTTTGTATGGCTGAATAATATTCCATTGTATATATCTACTACATCTGCATTATCTGTTCATCTGTTTATGGACATTTATGTTGCTTCCATGGCTTGGCTATTATAAATAATGCTGCAGTGAACATGGGAGTGCAGATATCTCTTCAAGTGAGTGTTTCCATTTCTTTCATATAAACACCCAGAAGTGGAATTGCTGGATCCTTTGGTGGTTCTATTTTTAATATTTTGAGGAGCCTCCATATTGTTTTCCACAGTGGCTGTACCAATTTACATTCCCAACAACTGTGCACAAGGGGGCCCTTTTCACCACATCCTCTCCAACATTTGTTATTTCTTGTCTTTGTGACAATAACCATTCTCACAGGTGTGAGGTGATATCTCACTGTGGTTTTGATTTGCATTTCCCTGATAATCAGTGATGTTGAGCACCTTTTCATGTACCTGTTAGCCATCTGTATGTCGTCTTTAGAAAAATGTCTATTCAGATCCTCTGCCCATTTTTTAAATGGATTGTTTGTTTTTTTCCTACTGAGTTGTGAGTTCTTTATATATTTTGGATATTAACCCCTTATCACATATATGATTTTCAAATATTTTCTCCCATTCAGTAGGTTGCCTTTTCATTTTGTTGATGGTTTCCTTCACTTATTTTTGATTTTCAAGTGTTTCCTCCTTTAAATTCTCTAGTTATCATAAGGCATTGTGTTTATTTGGTCTTTTGATCATTCTAGTTTAACTTTCATTTCTGAAATGATTTTTTTCCTTTCATTTCTAATTATTTTCTTGGTTCTTTCATCTTTAAAAAATCTTGCTTCTTGAATCACCTCACTTCTGAGTTTCCTTAATACTGATTTATATTGTTCTTTCCTATCTTCTATCGTTGTATTAATTTATTTAAATTTATTTTAGAATATTAGGGTCATTTTTCATCTGTTTGTGGGCATATCTTTCTAGAGTGCATTCATTTTTCATAGGGAAATTATTCAGCTCCTTATTCTATTTTTTAAAAGTAACTTTGTATGAGATTTGACTGCAATCTTTTATTGTTACTTATTTTTATGAAAAATTGGCTTTTCTATAATTTTAAGAGGACAAAGTGGCCAAGATAACTGTTTTATCTTCACAGGTCTGGAGTACCTGAGTCTGTTGTGTTCATCAAGTAGTAAAAAATATGGTTTCCTATTGTCTTAGTCCATTCAGGCTCCTCTAACAAAATACCAGACTGAGTTATAAAGAGACACAGGAATTTATTTCTTACAGTTCTGGAGGCTGGAAGTCCAACATCAGGGTGCCAGTAATGGTCACATTCTGGTGAAGGCTCTCTTCCAGGTTGTAGACTGGTGACTTCTCGCTGGGTTCTCATGTGGTAGAAGCGCATGAGGGATCTCTCTAGAGCCTCTTTTATAAGAGCACTAATCCCACTCATGACCTAATCACCTTCCAAAGGCCCTCCTAATACTATCACCTTAGGAATTAGGATTTCAATGTATTACTTTTGGGGGCATACATTCAGCTTGTAGAACCTATATTTCTCCCTTTAATTTCTTTTTCCTGTGGCCCTATTGTGCCTGTTATGCTCAATTTGGGCTCTACTCTCAACTGTTTCTCCTCAATTTAGGGATTTACCTAGAAAGAGTATTTTGATTTGTTAGTTTTAAGCATTTATAGGATCCAGAATCAAGACCATTTCAGCACCTCCATACCTTCCCACAGTTCCCTTGTATCCACAAGTTATAGTCTACAGTGTCCCCTCCAGTTTCTGCTGCTTTTCTGAGAATAACCCGGCAAAATTTTCCAATTAGTACTTGAGTTCTCCATCTTTCAGGGCCATGATAAGAACCTTACCTTCCCTCTGCTTCTCCTATGTTTTTATTATTATTTGAGTGTGTGTGAGGCCTCACTTTCACATTCTGTGAATGTGAAAATCAGGATCAGGTGAGCCTTTGTTCTTTAGCCCCAAAGGAGGTCTGTCCTCTCTGAGTTTGACTTAGGACACCTGCCTTACTGTTTCCCTGGTGAACAATACCAGTTCAACTCTCTGCCTGGCATTGTCCCTGGAGTGGGTTGTGCCTGGCTAGTGTGACCAGGTGCTTGGAGACGGAAGCAAGAGCCCCTTGGGACTCACTCCCCTTACTGAGTCAGTAAAACAACAGTAAGAGTACTAGTATTTACAGGTGGCCCACAAGGCTGCCCCATTCCATCCCTTCAAGGTTGGTATGCAGGGTAAGGGGGTGCTGGGAGCCTCTCATTTATTATACACTTCTCAAGGCTCTTCACTGTGCCAGACTAGAGTCAAGCTCTACAAGGTCTTATTTCCCCACTGATTCCACCAAGCCTGTTCCCTTGACTGTAGTTTTGCTGGGTAGTAGGTAGGAATTGTGGGAATCTTGTTTATTCATTCACGTGTATCACTAATTAGATGATGAGGCATTTGGCCTTAAGGTGGTCATAGTTACTCCCACCATTTACCTTGAATTTCTTCACTTTGACTTTCAGAGCACTAGGCAGAAATCATATTGCATCAACACCCACCACAGGCCTTCACGATCCCATGAAGTTCTTAGGGCATCTTGTAGCTTTTGGTGATGTGTCACTACCCACTTATATGTTGGGATTTGTAAGAATGTGTTGTCACTAGATTTTGTTGTAGATGTTGTCTGTGGATTCTGGAGTTCATTATCCTACTTGCTCTTTCGGTTCTTATGAGGGGTTTTAAGGAGGTTCAAATAGTACACTTATGCCATCTTTTCAGAATTGT
Organism: Equus asinus; assembly: GCF_041296235.1. Classification (NCBI taxonomy): domain Eukaryota; kingdom Metazoa; phylum Chordata; class Mammalia; order Perissodactyla; family Equidae; genus Equus; species Equus asinus. The sequence continues at coordinate 49,448,594 of NC_091795.1, read as the reverse complement.
CTGGCAGCACTGATTTTCCTAAAAACAAGAATAACCCAAACATTCAGCAGTAGGATATTGGTTAAACAAATTATAACATATCCATAAAATTGAATAAGATAGCTGTTAAAAAAGAGAACAAGGGGCCAATCTACATATACTGACATAGGGCTTTCTGAAATATTTTGGTCAATTTGTTTTAAAAGGTAATTTGTAAAACAGGTAGTAGTGAATGACCATATTTTGTTAAAAAAATGAAATTTAGAGGAAAAGCTAGGAAAATATCTAATATGTTAAGATTTCTTTTCTGGTGGGAGTGATTATACAGAGCTTTTATTTTCCAAATCAAACATTTCATCAATGTTTGAATTTTATACAATGCATATGTATTCTTAGCTTTTGACATCAGAAAGAATTATATATTTTAAAAACATAATGGTTATACTATAAAAATTGTATAACTTGTAAAATTAATATACACATATATAATTGTAAATGTAATATATATACCTATAACTGTTAACATTACTTGTGTTTGAAGAGGAAACTGGGTGACTACAGAGTAGGCTTGAGATTAGAACCTTTCACTAGAAGTTATGCCTTTTGAATTCTGAACCATGAGTGTATTCATTATTCAAAAAATAAATGTAGTTTAAAACTTAAGGAGCTGGCCCCATGGCCAAGTGGTGAAGTTCGCACGCTCCACTTCAGCGGCCCAGGGTTTCACCATTTGGATCCTGGGTGTGGACAGGGCATCACTCATCAGGCCATGCTGAGGCGGCGTCCCACATAGCACAACCAGAGGCACTCACAACTAGAATGTACAACTATGTACTGGGGGGCTTTGGGGAGAAGAAGGGAAAAAAGAAATTGGCAACAGATGTTAGCTCAGGTGCCAATCTTTAAAAAAGAAAAAAAAATTACACATACACACATTTAAAACTCATCTAAAATAGGTAACTTAGGAAATGGCCAAACTTAGGAAAAAAGAAACTAAAAATTTATTAGCATAGGAAATTTTTTAACATAATAAATGGAACCGAAGATTTTATACTGAAAACTGATGTTTTCTAATAAGGACTCCTACAACAGTAATGTGATCTAAATAGGGTTCATCTAGAAGAAGTATTTTAAATGGCATTACTTCCACTTATTTATTCTGGCAAATCACTGATAGGCTTTTTTTAATCTATCAAATACTTTAAACAATATTTTTCAAAAGTCTCAGTGACATGCTTTTCCTTTGAAACACAGAAATGAGTCAATAAAATAAGAATGTAAATAATCTGTTAGAACACGGATCGCCAGCTATGGCCAAGCCAAATCCACCCTACTGCCTGTATTTCTGCAACCTGTAGGCTAAGAATGATTTTTACATTTTTAATGGTTGGAAAAAAGTCAAAAGAAGAATAATTTTGTGACGTGAACATTATGTGAAATTTATATTTCCGTGTCATAAATAAAGTTTTATTGGAACTCAGCCTTGATCATTTATTTACATATTGTCTATGACTGGTTTTGAACAATGGCAGAGTTGAGTAATTGTGACAGAAACTGTATGGCTCACAAAGTCTAAAATATTTACCATCTGGCCCTTTACAGAAAATAATTTGCCAACCTCTTCTTTAGAATACTTCATTAACCTAGAAAAGCTAGGTCTATTAGAATCTTAGGTTTTAAATTATTTCTCCAAATTTATTTTGGTTCTAACAGAGTGATCAACAAAACAATTCGTTTGATCCTCAAGTAGTAGTTTTTAATTTCAGTCATGACTTAAGTAAATTCTTGAGACCAACAGATAAAGTACTGGAAATAGGCTTCTTTCTCCTGAACTAAAATTCTACCTTACAGCTGTCATCCTAGAGTAAAAGGGAAGACTAACATATCATTTTGTGCTGGGCCACATAATTAATGGACCAGTGCACACATTGATGGGTTTAGATAAAAAGTGACTGAAATTTGAACTGTTAGCTTTCCCTTTCTTGTTACTTCAAAACTAGTTCAGGCTTTAAACATCAACTTACAGATGTTTATCTTTTCTTGCTTGTCAGATAAATAGGCTTCCTGAGACATAGTTTTGTGGTTTGGTCTACCTCAAAAGGAAAAAAACCAGGAATCCTACAATTGAATCCACAAATAAAGACAAGACTACCTAATGTCCTTTAAGGTTGCTTCCATCCACTGACATATCCTTCATATCCGTTCAGATATGAAAAATTAGAATTGTCACTATTGAATACTAAGTTACTGAGCATTTACCAACAAAGGTCTTTACCCCAAAGTTTGAGGCTCACCAGAATCCAATTCATGGTAAAAGGATTAAAACCTTTAATACTTATCTAAAAGCGAGACATCTGAATTATTACCATATTGAAATTTAGACCACAAAAGTTATTTTGTTGAAAGTAAGGTTTTTGGTCAAGGGAGAAAGGGATTATGAGGGATTTTCATTGACTATATGGTACTTTTCTGTACAATTTGAATTTTTTGATAAGTTCGTATTACTTTTATTATTAAGACTAGTTAAGACTAAATTATCCAATATTCAGGAAAGAATATTGAGAATATTATTAGTAAGAAGTCAGTAAAGTCTAATATTTGTTTTCATCCCTTATTTTAAGTTCAAAATTGTGCATTTGTTGAAGAGTATGATGTGAATATGTATTTGTTTCTACATTTACTTTAATATTTTAACATAAAATTAGGCATTTCTCATAAAATAAAGCATGCTTTAAAACAGATTTTTCTGTAGTTTTTTAATAAAGACAGTGAAGGTCTCCAATGAAGCTTTTGGTATTAATGGCAATTTTAATCCATTATATATTGTTAATAGTATGTTTTAAAATACTGGTTCAAAACCAGCCAACAAGTAATAAAATTATTTTCTTTGTCCTCAATCTGAAATCGTTGCTGAACCATAATGAAGGCTAAATTAGCTAATTGTGATGTTTAAATATACACCATATATATGCATAGTGTCATAAATCTTCTTTGCATTGCTCTGTACTATTTGGGTTTATTATTTAGCTTTTTTCCAGATGGATGCTTTTATAAGCCAAAACATAGGAGCATTTTTTGAATTTACCTTTAGGCATTAAGACAAAAGAAGTAGGGGTATTATAACCTGACTTGTTTAACACATCACTATTGCCACTTTGAATGACAGCTTACAATTTACAAGTAGGGTGTGGCTAATAAAGTCACTGAAGCAGACATAAGCATAGGGTTTTCCTTATTCACACCCCTGGCCTGTCAGTCACGCCTCCCTAATGCTTTGTTGCAAAGGCATGCCAATAACTAAAACCACATTTTATCATTCTTGTACCCAAAGGCTTTTAAAAGGCCATGCAACCAGTTAATGTTTGAAAACTCCAGATTAAAGTTGAATTCCTCAAGCAGAGACTTCTAATCTGTCTAAAGGAGTAAAATTCCTTGCAACTGATATACTATAAGAAAGATGAAAATTCTAACTTAACAAAATTGTTAAAACTTTGTTTTTAAAGTACTTGTGCTGCCTTGTTTCCAGCATTTTCTGTATAGTAACTTTTACACATCTAGAAAATGTCAATATGAACAATTTATATATGTATATTATCTTCAGTGGTTTAATGCATATTTTATGCATATTAAGGTATGCAAAACAACAGCAACAAAAAGCCTACGGCTATGGCTATGCTGACTACATCCCATCCCCTGCTGCCCCAAACAGGGCATCCTTAGTAATTTTTTCTTATTTATTTATGTATTATCTGTCTATATTCTATCTTTTGTGTGGTAATCTGGTACAGGGTTTTAACTTAAAGGCATAGATTTGGGTAGTAGAAGCAGAATTTAAGCTAATAACAGTTCTACATGTGTTTTAGCACTTTCCAGTTTTAGAAAATTAGTTCCCATTATAGCAGATTTCAAAGCAGGACATGAGATTGTTGGGAGTTCATTAGTTCTTGCACACCTTCTGTGACTGCAGCATTGAGTGAGAAAGGAACTTGAGAGACGTAGGGAGCAGTAGAAGAGTGGGTAAATCTCACTGAACATGTACAACTCTAAGCTCTATGTGAGGTAGTTTGTTACAACTATGACTCTGAAAGGCTCTAGGAAATTTTTAGTTAAAATGGATAGTAAAGATATGTCCTGGAGGAAAATGGTATCTCCAACTCTGATTCTGTCTCCTGATGACTGTTGTCTATTGCTTGGCACACTAGAAGGTTTTCTCTAAATCTTTTTAGGTTTCTTAGTCTGAAGTCTTTCCTAACTAGTGATTGGTGAGAGTTTGTGAAGTTATCTAGTGGTGCAGAGAAAAAGCAGGTGTGGAAGTCAAAATTACTTTGTAGCGATATTCTGTAAATGAATGTAGTAAATTATTATTTACTGGCCATAGTAACCCTCCAGTGCAGGACTTAAGGTTTGAGTTTTTCTTTTTGATACATAGAACTGAGTGTATTGGCAGATGACCTCCCCATCTCCTAGCCTATATCCCTTGTCTTTAGGGGCTTGTCTCTAAAAGGTTTTTGATTAGGTTAGGTGTTGCTATATGTAGGTGTCCATTTGTTTGCTCTTAATTGTCTTAGTTAATTAAAACTATGCGGAGAATTTAATTTCTTTAGTCTGTTCATATAGTGGATTACATTGATTGTTTCAAATAGTGAACCAGCCTTTCCTGCCTGGAGTATCCTACTTGATCATTGTGTGTAAGTTTTTAATATATATTGTTGAATTCCATTTACCAATATGTTCTTAAGGATTTTTTCATTTCTATTCATGAGGAATATTGATATGTAGGTTTTTTTTCTGTACTCTGTTTGCCTGGCTTTGGTATCAAGGTAATACTGGCTTCATAAAATCAGCTGGAAAGTGTTCCCTTCTCCACTGTTGTCTGAGAGAGATTGTGTAGAATTGGGGTTAATTCTTCTGTAAAAGTTTGATAGATTTCTCCAGTATAGCCATGTGGGCCTGGAGTTTTCAAATTATGAATTTGATTTTTTTTTTTTTTTTACTGAGGAAGATTTGCCCTGAGCTAACATCTGTTTCTAATCTTCCACTTTTTGCTTGAGGAAGATTTGCCCTGAGCTAACATCTGTGCCAGTCTTCCTCTATTTTGTACGTGGGTCGCCACCACAGCATGGCCACTGATGAGTGGTGTAGGTCCGCACCTGGAAACTGAACCCAGGCTGCCGAAGTGAGCATGCCGAACTTAAGCACTAGACCACAGGGCTGGCCCCTGATTTCTTTAATATTATAAGACTATTCAAATTATCCTTTACATTGGGTGAGTTTTGGTAGTTTGTACTTTTTGACAAGTTGGTCCATTTGATCTAAGTTGTCAAATTTAGGTGTAGAGAGCAATTTGTAGTATTCCTTTATTATTATTTTTTGATGTCTGCAGGGTATGTAGCAGTATTCCCTTTTTCATTCCTGATAAAGTATGGTGAGTTTTCTATTTTGTTTTTTTCAGTCAGTCTTGCTAGAAGTTTTCATTTTATTGATCTTTTCAAAGAACCAGCCTTGTGTTTCTCTACTGTTTTTCTGTTTTCAATTTTATTGATTTTTGCTCTTGTCTTTATTGTTTCCTTTCTTCAGCTTATTTTGGGTATATTTTGCTCTTCTTTTTATAGTTTCTTGAGGTGCAAACTTAGGTTATTGATTTGAGACTTTTCATCTTTTCTAGTACAAGCATTTAATGCTATAAATTTGCCTCTTGGCATTTCTTTAGCTGGGTTCCACAAATTGTAATATGTCATATTGTCATTTTTATTCAGTTTAATGTATTTTAAAAATTTCCATTGAGACTTCCTCTTTTTTGACCCATGGATTATTTAAAAGCATACTGTTTAGTTTCCAAGTATTTGAAGATTTCCTGTTATATTTAGATTACTTTTCTCTATTATTGATGTCTACTTTGATTCTACTAAATCTAGAGAACATACTCTCTATGATTTCAGTTTTTTAAATTTGTTGAAGTTTGTTTTTTGGCTCAGGGTATGGTCTGTTTTGCTGTATGTTTCACGAACAATTGAGAGGAAAATGTATTCTGATGTTGTTGGGTAGTTGACGGTGAGTTCTTCTATGTCCTTGCTGATTTTCTGTCTTGTTGTTCTATCAGTTGTTGAGAGAAGACATGTTGATGTCTCTAACAACAATAGTGGGCTTGCCTAATTCTTTTAATTCTATATCACTTTCACTTCACTTATTTGGCAGCTCTGTTGTTTAGTGCATACACATTGAGGCTTAGTATGTCTTCTTGGTTGGTAACTCTTTTATGATTATGTAATGTTCCTCTATGTCCCTGGTAACTTTCTTTGCTTTGAAGTCTACTTATTCTGACATTAGTGGAGCTGCTCCTGATTTCTTTTGACTAATGTTTGGATGGTATATCTTTTTCCATCCTTTCACACTCAGCCTACATGTATCATTATATTTGAAATGAGTTTCTGGTAAACAGCATATATTTAGGTCATGGTTTTTTAACACACTGCAAATCCATTTTTTAACTGATGCATTTAGACCACTGATATTTCATTATTGCTGTCTTAGGGCTTAAGTATGTTAGTTTTTGTTTTCTCTTTGCTCTCTCTCTTTTATTAAATGAGACATAATTGACATATAACATTGTATTAGTTTAGCTATACAACATAATGATTTGATATATGTACATATTGTAAAATAATTACCAGAATAAGATTAGTCAACATCCATCTCCACACATAGTTACAGTGTTTTTTCTTTTGACGACAACTTTTGAGATTGACTCTCTTAGCAACTTTCAAATATACAATACTTTACAGTAAAGTATACTCACCATGCTGTACATTACATCTTCAGGACTTATAACTGGAAGTATGTACCTTTTGACCACCTTCACCAATTTTGTCCAGTTCCCACCTTTGGTAAGCACCAATCTGTTCTCTGTATCTATGAATTTGAGTTTTCTTAGATTCCACATATACATGAGATCACATGGTATTTGTCTTTCTCTGTCTGGCCTATTTCACTTAGCATAATGGCCCTCAAGGTCCATCCATAGTGTTACAGATGGAAAGATTTCATTCTTTTTTATGGCTGAGTAATATTCCATTGTGTGTGTGTGTGTGTGTGTGTGTGTGTGTGTGTGTGTGTATACACACACCACGTTTTCTTATCCCTTTATACTTCAGTGGACACTTAGGTTGCTTCCATGTTTTGGTTATTGTAAATAATGCTGCATTGAACATGGAGGTGCCTATATCTTTTCAAGTTCGTGTCTTCATTTCCTTCAGATAAATACCCAGAAGTGGATTTGCTGGGATCATTTGGTAGTTCTATTTTTCATTTTTTGAGGAACCTCCATACTGTTTCCATAGTAGCTGCACCAGTCTACATCCCCACAACCAGTGCACCAGGGGTCCCTTTTCTTCACATCCTTGCCAACACTTGTTATTTCCTGTCTTTTTGATAATAGCCATTCTCAGAGATGTGAGGTGATATCTCCTTGTGGTTTTGATTTACATTTCCCTGATGATTAGTGATACTGAGCCCCTTTTCATGTACTCATTGTCCATCTGTATGTTTTCTGTGGGAAAACGTCTATTCAGTTCCTCTGCTCATTTTTTTTCAAGTAATTTTATTGCGATGACAATGGTTTATAACATTGTATAATTTTAAGTGTAGATATTATTTATCAGTTTCTGAATACACTTCATTGTGCTCACCCCAGTAGTCCTACTTTTATCCATCATCATACATATGTGCCCCTTTACCCTTTTCACCCAACCCTAACCCCCTTTCCCTCTGGTAACCACTAATCTGTTCTATTTATCCATGTATTTGTTATCCTCCATATGTGAGTGAAAGCATGCAGTATTAGTCTTTCTCTGTCTGGCCTATTTCGCTTAACATCATACCCTCAAGCTCCATCCATGTTGTTGCAGATGGGACAATTTTGCCTTTTTTTTATGGCTGAGTGGTATTCCATTTTATATATATACCACATCTTTATCCATTTATTTGTATAAGGGCACATGGGTTGCTTCCACATCTTGGCTTTTGTGAATAATGCTGCAGTGAACATAGGGGTGCATAAATCTCTTTGGATCATTGATTTCAAGTTCTTTGGATAAATAACCAGTAGTGGGATAGCTGGATCATATGGTATTACTATTTTTAACTTTTTGAGAAATCTCCATACTGTTTTCCGTAGTAGCTACACCAGTTTGCATTCCTATCAGCAGTGTGTATGAGGGTTCCATTTTCTCTACATCCTCTCCAACATTTGTTGTTTATCGTCTTGGTAATTATAGCCACTCTGACTGGTGTAAGTATCTCATTGTAGTTTTGACTTGGATTTCCCTGATAATTAGCAATGTTGAACATTGTTTCATGTTTCTTTCAGCCATCTGTGTATCTTCTTTGGAAAAATGTCTGTTCATATCCTCTGTCCATTTTTTGATCAGTTGTTTGTTTGTTTTTTTTTGTTGAGTTGTATGAGTTCTTTGTATATTTTGGAGATCAACCCCTTGTCAGATAAATGATTTGCAAATATTTTTTCCAAGTTGGTGGGTTGTCTTTTTTTTTGTTCATGGTTTCCTTTGCTTTGCAGAAGCTTTTTAGTCTGATGTAATCCCATTTGTTAACTTTTCTTTTGTTTCCCTTGCCTGAGTAGACATAGTATTCGAAAAGATGTCTAAGACCAATGTCAAAGATTGTACTGCCTATATTTTCTTCTAGGAGGTTTATGGTTTCAGGTCTTACATTCAAATCTTTAATCCATTTTGAGTTAATTTTTGTGTATGGTGCAAGATAATGGTCTACTTTCATTCTTTTGTAGGTGGCTGTCCAGTTTTCCCAACGCCATTTATTTATTGAAGAGACTTTCCTTTCTGCATTGTATGTTCTTGGCTCCTTTGTCGAAAAATAACCATCCATAGATGTGTGGTTTTATTTCTGGGCTTTCAATTCTGTTCATTGATCTGTTTGTCTGTTTTTGTGCCAGTAACATGCTGTTTTGATTACTGTAGCTTTGTAGTATGTTTTAAAGTCAGGGATTGTGATGACTCTGGCTGTGTTCTTTTTTCTCAGGATTGCTTTTGCTATTTGGGGTCTTTTATTGTTACATATAAATTTTTGGATTCTTTGTTATATTTCTGTGAACGTCATTGGGATTCTGATTGGGATTGCATTGAATCTGTAGATTGCTTTAGGTAGTACAGAATTTTAACTATGTTTATTCTTCCAACCCACAAACATGGAATATCTTTCCATTTCTTTATGTCTTCTTCAATTTCTTTCAATAACGTCTTATAGTTTTCACTGTACTGGTCTTTCACTTCTTTGGTTAAGTTTATTCCTAGATATTTTATTCTTTTTGTTGTGATTGTAAATGGGATTGTAGTCTTGATTTCTCTTTCTGCTAGTTAGTTGTTAGTGTATAGAAACGCAACTGATTTTTTAAAATTGATTTTGTACCCTACAACTTTGCTGTAGTTGTTGATTATTTCCAATAGTTTTATGGTGGGTTCTTTAGGGTTTTCTATATATAGAAGCATGTCATCTTCAAATATTGAAAGTTTCACTTCTTTCTTTCCAATTTAGATTCCTTCTTTTCTTTTTCTTGCCTAATTACTCTGGCCAAAACCTCCAGTACTATATTGAATAGGAGAGGTGAGAGTGGGCACCCTTGTCGTGTTCCCGTTATCAGAAGGCTGGCTTTCAGTTTTTTGCCATTAAGTATGATGTTGGCTGTGGGTTTGTCATATATGGCCTTTATTATGTTGAGGTACTTTCCTTCTATACTCATTTTATTCAGAGTTTTTATCATAAATGGATGTTGGATCTTGTCAAATGCTTGCTCTGCATCTGTTGAGATGATCTTGTGATTCTTATTCATCATTTTGTTAATGTGGTAATATCACACTGATTGATTTGCGGATGTCAAACTGTCCCTGCATCCCTGGAATAAATCCCACTTGATCGTGGTGTACGATCCTTTTACTGTGTTGCTGTATTCAGTTTGCCAATATTTTGTTGAGGATTTTTACATCAAAGTTCATCAGCAATATTGGCCTGTAATTTTCCTTCTTTGTGTTGTCCCTGTCTGATTTTGGTATCAGGGTAATGTTAGCCTCATAGAATGAGTTAGGAAGTGTTCTGTCTTCTTCAATTTTTTTGGAATAGTCTGAGAAGGATAGGTATTAAATCTTTGAATGTTTGGTAGAATGCTCCAGAGAAGCCATCTGGTCCTGGACTTTTGTTTTTTGGAAGTTTTGATTACTGTTTCCATCTCTTTACTTGTGATTGGTCTATTTAGATTCTCTATTTCTTCCTGATTGTTTTCAGAGGTTGTATAAGTCTAAGAATTTATCCATTTCTTCTGGGTTATCCACTTTGTGGGCATAGAGTTTTTCATGGTATTCTCTTATAGTCTTTTGTGTTTCTGCAGTATGTGTTGTAATTTCTCCTCTTTTATTTCTAATTTTATTTATTTGAGCCTTCTCTCTTTTTTTCTTGGTGAGTCTGGCTAAGGGTTTGTCAATTTTGTTTATCTTCTCAAAGACCAGCTCTTAGTTTCACTAACCCTTTATACTGTTTTTTAAGTCTCTATTTCATTTATTTCTGCTCTAATTTTTATAATCTCCCTCCTTCTGCTGACTTTGGGCTTTGTTTGTTCTTCTTTTTCTAATTCTCTTAGGTATACTTTAAGACCACTTATTTGAGATTTTTCGTGTTTGTTAAGGTGGACATGGATTGTTATGTATTTTCGTCTCAGGACCACTATGCTGCATCCTATATGAGTTAAATTTGGTAAAGATGGTATTAGAGAACAAGCTGTTATATCTAAATTAGCTAAAGAGGCAATAATTAATGCTCTCCAAGACTTTAGTGAATGACTGGTTGCCTCTTTTGTATTTGCCATAGCTTGGAAAACTTTTGGTTTTGATGGTGGGAGGGATGACTGTGTTCACTGAAGGATTTGCAAACTGATATGTTATCATTTTCTAGTTTAGAACGCAATATGGCTTTACACTCTCTTATTTCACACTTCTGGTAAGTTTTATCACTATATTTTCTACTTGAAACCAATTGTCAAACCAAACTATCAATCAGTTATTTTATGTTTTATGGCAAAATTGCCTTATGGCCAATAGTTATGCAGTGAAAATGTCTGTGGCAAAAATGCTGCTAAGATATCTATGGCACAGATACTTACAGCTAAAGTACCTAGAACCACTTTTTATGCATGTATTGAGATTATCATATGATTTTTATCCTTCCTTTTGTTAATGTGGTGTATCACATTGACTGATTTGTGGATGTTGAACTATCCTTGCATCCCTGGAGTAAATCTCATTTGATCATAGTGTATGATCCTTTTAATGTATTGTTGAATTTGATTTGCTAATATTTCATTGAGGATTTTGCATCTATGTTCATCAGGGATATTGGCCTCTAATTATTCTTTTCTTCTATTGTCCTTGTCTGGTTTTGATATCAGGGTACTGCTGGCCTCATAAAATGAGTTTGGAAGTAAAATGAGTTTGGAAATGTTCCCTGCTCTTCTGTTTTTTGGAAGAGTTTGTGAAGGGTTGGTATTAATTGTTCTTTAAATGTTTGGTAGAATTCACCAGTGAAGTCATCTGGTCCTGGACTTTTGTATGTTGGAAAGTTTTTGATTGCTTATTTAATCTTCTTAACTTCTTAACTTCATAATTGTTCTGTTCAGATTTTCTGTTTCTTCATGGTTCTATCTTGGTAGGTATATGTTTCTAGGAATTTTTCATTTCTTCTAGGTTGTCCAGTTTGTTGGCACATTTGATTGGATTAAGGTGATCAGCCCACACTCTTTCTGGTTAGTGGAGGGAAAGGAGAATTCTCTCTGGAGCAATATAACATCATTGGAGCCTCTCTGAGTCTTTGGATTCAAGGTGTAGAATTCAATGAAAAAAATTAGCAGCAAAGCTAAGAAATAAGATTATACCACTGAGAAACAAGGGAACAGACAGACAATACAAACAAATTCACAGGTGGTCCAGGTATGGAGCATTGGTAGACAAAATACCACTATGATTTGGTTAGCATTTTTTTTGTTTCAAGAACAGAGTCTCTTTTAAGTAACCTCAGGAATTAAAGGGGTTGTTGTTAGCTCTCCTAGAACTGAGATTCAGTTGTATTCTCCCAGCCTCTTTCTCACAAACCACCTTATTTCTGCTTGTCGATGGTGCTTCTGCTCCAGTCTCCTTTTTTTAAATCAGTGCATATAAAACTATATACAAAAATTTACTTTATTTTTATATACAAAAATCAAGCATATAGTAAACGAAACTCAAAAATATACCATTTACAATAGCATAAATATGCTAAATACATATAAATTAAGGGAAGATATGCAAGACTTTTACATGGAAAATTGTGAAATATTAAGGAAAATTGAAGACTTAATGGAAGGATATATAGCAATATGGAAGATTCAGTGTTCTAAATATCCCAACTCTCCATAAACTGATTCTATAGATTCAATGCAAACTTTTATGTAAAGTGACAATGGAAATGAAAACGCAAATAACCAAGAATACTCAAGGCAATTCTGAACAACAAAGCTAAAAGACTTACATTACTAGAAATGCAGACTCTGCAAATCTGTAGTAATTGAAACAGTGATAATGGTGCAAAGATAGATATAGTTTAGTCACCTGATTTATGACAAAGATGACACTGCAGTGCAGTAGATAAAGGATAAGCTTTTAAACAAATGGTGCTGGGTCATTTGGATTTCATGTATTTAAAACATAAACTTTTAAAACCCTGCTCCACAGTGTATACAAAAGTCAATTCTAGATGGAGTATAGATCTAAATGTGAAAGGTAAAACAAAGATCTTAAAGAAAACATAAGAAATCTCTTTGTGATCTTGGAGTATTACAAGCTTTCTTAAACAGGGCACAAAATGTCGTAAACATAATGGAAAAAAATGAGTAAATTGGAGTACATTAATACTAAAAACTTCTGTCCATCAAAAGACAATATTAAAAAAGTGAAAAAGGCAACACAGGAGTGGGAGAAAACATCTATAGTGCATAGGGCCAACAATGGATTTGTATCAGGAACATATAAAGAACTCCTGAAAATCATATGAAGAATGATGATCAAAAGTCTTGAAAGGCACTTCACAAAACTTACATTCAAATTTTTAATAAAAATATAAAAAGATGCTCAACTTCATGAGTCATCAGGGAAATATAAATTAAAACTACAATGTAATATACTATACACCCTCCAGAATAAGTAAAATGGTGGCAGGGGATAATAAATGTTGGCAAAGATGGGGATGAACTGGAGTTCTCATGTATGGATAATAAAAATGTAAATTGCTTCACCTACTCTGGAGAAATCTTTGGAGGTGCCCACTACAGTTGACTCTGTATAGAAATGTATAGGTATATTCACAAAGGACATGTAGAAAAGAGCCCTAAGTTGGAAACAACTCAAGTGTCCATCAGTGACGAAATGAATAAACAAATTGTGGTATATATTTGTGGCATACAATGGAATAACATACATAATAATATGGGTGCATTTCACAAATATAATGTTAAGTGAAATAAGTCAGGCCCCAACCCTCCCCCCAAAAACAACCTTAATAGTCATCTCTATACATTACTACAGTACATTTATTTATGAGGGCACCTACTTTAGATCAGAATGCATGATTCTCTTCCAAGATCAGGTAAAACTTGTCTGTAGTATTAGAAGTCAGGAGTGTTTATGCTTTGGAGGTGTGAGGAGCGGGGACAAGGGAACCTTTTGGGGATTCTGATAAAGTTCAGTTATATTATCTGGATGCTGGTTTATATGGGTATGTTCACTGAGTTCAACACTCAAAGTGTGTACAGTCCTCCAAATGTATGTTATACTTTAACATTTACTTAAAAAGTACACACTCATTTTCCAGTGATAGAAATAAAATTCAGCCCTTTAGAAGCAAATTTTGTGATTTAACCATATTCTTTGTTGGAACCCCATGCTTTAGGACAGAAGTTTGTAATGACAGCTAAGTTATTGTACAGGCTTTAGAAAAAAAGGAAAAGTAGGTGATAGAAATATAAATTTATCTCTTGAATTGTTTGGTCAACAAATAGATATGTAAATTCTAAATAAATTAATATATCTACTGGTTGGCATTCTGACTGTAAAGGAACCTAGAGATTTCTCCCCTACCACCATTGCTAGTTATTTCCTTTTATCTGAGTAAAAGACTTTCCTAAGCATTTAAGCACTTGAACTCAATTCTTAGAGAACAGGAAAAAAAAAAGGACTATATACTCTTCGGATCTTTAAAATACTATTTATTTAAATCCTTTTAAAAGGTATTATTTTCAAGATTTCTTGAAATTCATGACCTGAGTCATCTTTGTGATATGTCACACCCTGTCACATCAAGTTACCTTACATTGAATAAACAGAAGGTTATAAACTTAGCTTGCATACCACCTGACATGAAAATATTTGCCAGCTGTTTCTTCTGCTTAAATGAATGCATTCCAAATATCTAGATTATTAGCTTGGAAAAACTATAAATTTTATTAAAAAATAAAGAAATAGTCATCTCTGTAAATGACTACAATGCATACGTTTATGACTATACCTAATTCTAGATAAGGAAAGAGTTTTCCTAAAAACATATTTCTCTTTCACATTTTATCTTCTCTTTTGCCTTGCATATGAATGTATGTGCACAAACTTGTTTTACTTCCTTCTTAGAGGCAGTCTTAAGAGGAACATGGTAAATAATCTAGCACAAAAGGAATTTAGCCAGAATATAAAGAAAAAAGAATTAATTGAATTTTAACAGAAAATTAACCCCAGAAGTACTTATGGTACTTAGATTAACATACCATTTGTTATGAAAAAGCATTATGAAGATCTAAACACTTTTATTTCTGATTACTAAGGCAACATGAAGTGAGAAGTTTATAAGGATATTCAGATAATGCGGGAAAAAAGAATTTTTCTGACTGAGGAAAAGTAATCAGTCTTCACACACTCAACACTCTCTCCATTAATGTAAATTATTTAGCTACATTAAGCAAATTTACTAAACAATGCTTAGTCCTCTGTCTCATATTTTGTTATTATAAACAGCTTTAAATCAAAATACCCACTGAATGAACAAGTCAGCTCTCTTTAGTTCTGGAGGGATTGCAGAAGTTTACCATTTAGTAAGTTAAGGGACTGTTTAGCTCAAAGTCTAAGGTAAAGAAATTCAGTTCTACATTAATATCATAACCTGCCAGCTTAATGATCAAAGGTGTCATAGATTGTACGAGACAGTGCTCAAAGCTGCTTTCTTATACTATGCTATGAAAATGGTTTAAGTACTGGCTTTTGGCATTGTTAGTATAATGTGGTAAACAAAGATGACAAAGAAAACCTTTATCACTATCTTTTTTATGCCAAAAAACCCCACAACCAATGAAAAGCATAACAACTCTGGGGCCAGTCCAGTGGCATAGTGGTTAAGTTTGAGCTCTCTGCTTCAGCAGCCCAAGGTTCAAGGGTTTGGATCCCATGTGCGGACCTACACACCACTAATCAAGCCATGCTGTGGCAGCATCCTACATACAAAATAGAGGAAGATTGGCACAGAGGTTAGCTCAGCAAGAATCTTCCTCAAGCAAAAAGAGGAAGGTTGGCAACAGATGTTAGCTCAGGGCCAATCTTCCTCACCCAAAAAATAAACCAAAAAACTCAAAAATAGGTAACTGGCAATGTTAGGCAGCAAGGGATATGGAAAATAGCAGTGGACTTGAAATAAAAAAGAATGGCAAAGTAGTTCAAAGTATGAGATTTGGAGTCAAACAAACAGGAATAGTTTTAAATTCTAACTCTGACACTTTGAGTCTCTGTGTCCTTATTTATAAATGGGAAAACTAAGACTTAACTCTTGATTGTTGTAAATATGAAACATAACAGTAATTGCAGAGCTTAGCACTATCCCTGGCAAATAACGTGCTAGTAAATAGTAGTTATTTTTATTTTTTATGAAGATTTGTTCCTTTATTTTCTTATCCTGATAATATTCTATTTTTAGATTCAGCATAGTAGGGTAGTTGAGAACATATGCTTTGAGGAAAAAAGGACCTATGTTTAACAGTTTTTCTCCATCATACTTCCTTCATCTGTAAAATAGATATGTTGTGAGATTGTTGTGACCATTAAATGAGGTAATGCACAAACAGTGTTTGACATATTCTCCAACATGTAGTAAGCACTTGATAAATAGTGGCTAAAATGACCTGGATTCTGGCTTTAGCCCAGCACTGGTCACTATGTAACTTTGAACAAGTCACTCAGCCTTTTGGAATTTCATCCAAAGAACAGGCATAACAATACCTGTCCTGTTTGTCTTTTAGGGTTGTGGTGATGATAAAATGATGCAGGTGAGCACTTTGAAAAGTGTAAAGCCCATAAAAATGGATGGTATTATTATGGTTCTGATGGCAGTTTAGACATAAAGTACCATAATAATGGGATTTAAAAATCAGTTTTACACAATCAAGAACCTGTGGGGGCCAGCCCCCTGGCTGAGTGGTTAAGTTCACGCGCTCTGCTTCTGTGGCCCGGGGTTTGCCAGGTAGGATCCTGGGCACAGGCCTACGCACTGCTCATCAAGCCACAGTGTGGTGGCATGCCACATAGAAGAACTAGAATGACCTACAACTAGGATATACAACTATGTACTGGGGCTTTGGAGAGAAAAAAAAAAAGAGAGGAAGATTGGCAACAGATGTTAGCTCAGGGCCAATCTTCCTTACAAAAACAAACAAACTGTCTTCCAAAGTGGCTTTATCATTTTAAAAAAAAGCTGTGCTTGACTTCTGCTAGTTTTGCAGACAATACATAAGTGATGAACATTGTAGAAGCACCATTTTTCTCTGTTGAGTTTAGTTTATTATGGTCCTCAGCATCAGAAAAGCTAACTCAATATGAATATTTTGTCTTGTTCATCACTCAGGAATAAGATATTAATACTTGAATTTATGTACATTGTAGTATAGAGTGAATGGAAGGTTTTTACTGAGCAAAAAGAATTGAGGAAAAAAATTCTTCGGCCTCAGGAATTCACTTCTAACAGGAATGATATATTATTATGTTATCACATTAATTATAATTTATAAAGCCCTTTAAGTATGAAAAACACTCTATAAATGCTTAACATTTATTGCTAGTAACACCTAACAAGGTTAAGCTCTTCTTCAAGATGCTGCTACTGCTTGATGAGTTAGTTGTTAAATAACATGACATGCCAAAAAGGGAGCTGCTATATCATGTGAGTGATTTCATGATTATAGCAATCATTAGAACTTCTATTATGAAATAGTTACAACTATTAAAACATGATTCTTCTAAGGTTATTATTGTCTTAGAAAATCGAGGCACTGAAAAGTGAAATAATTAATTTGACTCCACACTTCAAGCTGGCACAGAATAAGATGTAAACTTCCGGGAAACTCCTGAAGTTTCGGTGCTGTAGAGCTAGACTGTCCAATATGGAAACCACTACAATGTGTGGCTGTTGAAGTCTTGAAACATGGCTAGTATGACTGAGGAACTAATTTTTATATTTTATTTTAAATAATTTAAATTTAAAAATTGTAAAAATTGTAAGAATGTATGGACCAACTTGGGTACCTGAAACTACTTCTTTAAGATTCATGAAATCTAAATACAGATGAAGTATTTATGATGAAAATTTAACATTTGATTTGAAATATATTTTAAGATATAGTGGAAAATTTAAAGTTCTGTATGTGGCTTGCATTGTATTCTATTGGACAACACTGCTATACAGGTTCAAAGACATGCATGAATTATATATGATATGGACCCTACTCCCTCTTTTACTTTTCCACTTAAATTATAGGAAGTTAGAGAAGAATATGTGAATGTTAAAAATTCAATTCTGCTGGTTGTAGAATCAAGAACAGTTATAGGTCTTTTGATATGTGGTGACTTGGCCTTTAGGAACCATAACATGGGATTAACCATGACCGCATAACCTCGATGTGCTCTTAAATGACTAACAAAAACCAAAGCAAAGCAACCAACAAGTTTGCTGATTTCTGTGATGTAAATACTTCTACTGTGGCCATTTTCGAGCTACCAACATGATTTCACTGAACTTGGAATCGGGTAGAGATACACTCAGTTGGCACTTGCAAAGCCACAGGAACCAGCCTTAGTGCATTAGTGGAATATTTTATGAGTTCCTGACATCCACATTTCTTGAAAGATATGTATGTATGTATGTGGTGGAGGCTGAAATAGATCAGCTTTAAACTAAATTCTACCCTATAGCAAATTATAGGATGATTAAATGTGGGAATCTAGGGCATTTTATTTTCTTTAAACCTTTGGAACCTAAGTGACTATAAAAATCCTGATTCTTCCCTGATTCCCCTTGAGAATATAGATTTGTGGTTTTATGAAGCTGTATTTTAATTGTAAAATGGTTAAAAAAGGTAAAGATACTGCTTACTTTTGATAAAGCAGATGCATAATTTTAACACATAAACTTTATAGACCAACTATGTGACAGAGTTTTTTTTGTGAATAGAGATTTCCCTGGGGACATGGTAGGGGTATAGGAAGATTACCTTCAGAATTGATATAAATTCTGACACATTGTACAGAGAATTTTATACATGCAAAATGTCTCTGAGAGGTCCAAATTTAGCTCTAAAGTTCAATAATTTTATGATTTTGGTCAGCTAATATATGTGAAATCATTCTGTTTATTTGGAAATTATTCAGGTTTTATATTAGCTCCTCTGCTTGGGCATCTTGATGTTACTCTATACCGAAATTTATTGTAGCAAAAATTGTAAGTCTTTTAAAGGCAGTAGTTAAGAGGATTTAATTCAAAAGTATTCTTTGAATAAAGCAATTCCCTTGCTAAGAGAATACTCAAACTTATTTTTTTCAGTATGAGTTTGTACTCTTAGGTGGATAAGAATAAATGATTTCTTTCTTTCTTTTTTGCAAGAGAAGATTCACTCTAAGCTAACATGTGTTGCCAGTCTTCCTCCGTTTTTTTTCTCCCCACTCCTGCAGGTCCCAGTGCATAGTTGTGTATGCTTTTAAGTTCTTCTGGTTCTTCTATGTGAGCTGCTGCCACAGCATGGCTACTGACAGGCCAGTGGTGTGGTTCCACACCCAGGAACCGAACCCAGACCGCTGAAGCAGAGTGCACTGAACGTTAACCACTAGGCAATCAGGGCTGGCTCTAAATGATTTTTTTTCACAGAGCTATCTGTTGTCTAGAATTTTATAGTGTCTTAGTTTGGGTTCTATCCAGTCATATCTAATCATATGCATAGAAATTTTAGTGTTGAAAAAGACTTAAATTCTTCTAGTTGTATCTGCTTATTTTATACATGAGCAAACTGAGACCCAAAAAAGTGACTATTTAAAAGTTACATGGTTAGTCTTGAAAGTTTAGCTAAAACTATAACTCAGTTTTCCTTACTACTGCCTTAGTATTCTTAAAGTTTATAGCACATTAGTGCATGAATTGATTTGTCCATTCACATTTTGGGATTATTGATAGAAGATACTTTTGTTGTAATTCATACTAGCTAAGTTAGCACATGTTCTATTTATTCTTAACTTCATGGTTTCATTAGTTACTCTTAATATTACATACCAATCTTCAAGCAAAATTCTTCATTATTTACTTGCAGAAAATTTAATTGGCAGTAATTCTGTCCTGGATCAGCACAGTTTACTAGTCTGACTAATAAGTAAATCTTGAGAAGAAAGCTTGAGACATTGACTCCTTTCTGAACAGGAGAAAAAGTAGGGTTAAAGCCCAAATAGTTTGATGTTTGCACTTTTCTCACAGAAAAAGACTATTATCTTTTGCTAAGTTAATGTCAATTTATGACTAGGTGAGTTCTGAAAACATGACACCTTATTTCATAATATAGTGAACTAGTATAGCAGAGCTCAAAAATGTTACATATTTAAACAATGGAAAGGTTTGACCTGAAAATAAGTACTTAATTTAGAGAAAATTTCTACTTAAGGTAATTAAGAATTGGTATTATTTAATATGTAACATTCTGTGAGTGACAATATTATGTCATCACAAAGAAAGGAACAAAGGTTGGATAATTATGTATTCTTAGGAACTTTACTGAAAACTATAAATCCCTTTTAAGTTATACATGTTATATAGTCTTGTATAGACCTCTGCAGCTAAGCAAAGCAGTTAGTCTTTGATGTGCTTATAATTATGAAGGGTTTAGGATTATGTCTCTAGGCAAAAATGCCTAGAGGTAGAAAGGTAACTGACATCATGACATAATAAAGAGAAGATAGGTGAATTGGAGCTAAAAGCAGGTTGGCATGAATATAGGTCCTCAGTTGAACAAGTAATTTAATATAGCCTCTCAAGCACAGTGTAGGTAAAACAGTTAACCACAATTTTAAATTGTTTGTAGAATTAAAAACTGCTTTTGTAGCTTAATTTTAGAAGAATTCTATATTAATAATGAG
This sequence comes from Equus asinus, assembly GCF_041296235.1. Taxonomy (NCBI): domain Eukaryota; kingdom Metazoa; phylum Chordata; class Mammalia; order Perissodactyla; family Equidae; genus Equus; species Equus asinus. The sequence goes on along the minus strand of NC_091795.1, from coordinate 49,428,090 downwards.
ATATTTTAAGTATAAGAGCAAATCTTTACCTTCATCTATGTATTGTCTACTAGATATAATTTTATACATTTTTACAGTGGTACCATGATTTTATAGTAAAAACAGAAAGGCATTTAGGAGGAAGATAACTTACTAAAAATTGGGGGTTTGAATGATTTTTAATGACATGGGAACATAGTCACAGCATACCAATGGGTAACAAAAATAAATGATTCAAATTTTGCTAAATATCTACACAGCAAAAAGAGGAAATAAATAGACTAACATTATCAGTTATCTTTGGGTAATAATGACTAATCTTTATCATCATTATACTATATTTTAAAAATACTGCATTCTCTAAAGTTCTCGATCAAGCACAAATAAGCTTTTATATCAGAATTTTAAGATACACACACACATATATATATTTGTGTGTGTGTGTGTGTGTGTGTGAGGAAGATTGGCCCTGAGCTAACATCTGTGTCAATCTTCCTCTTATTTTTTATATGTGGGATGCCACCACAGCATAGCTTGATAGGCAGTGTGTATGTCCATGCCTGTGACCTGAACCTGTGAACCCCAGGCTGCTGAAGTGAGTGTGTGAACTTAACCACTATGCCACTAGGCCTCCCCGGGAATTTTAAAATGTATCTTAAAAGGAGATGGCAGCTTATAAAGCTACAGCCTTTTTATAACATAGTATTTGAAAGATCACATATGATAAGAGTATTTGGAAATATAATGCATTTGGAAGAATTTCTTAATGTAGCTGTCAATGTATTTGTATTTTTCTTTCTTTTTGAGGAAGATTAGCCCTGAGCTGACATCTGTCACCAAGCCTCCTCTTTTTGCTGAGGAAGACTGGCCCTGAGCTAACATCCATGCCCATCTTCCTCTACTTTTCATATGTGGGATGCCCACCACAGCATGACTTGGCTTGACAAGTAGTGTATAGGTCCGCACCCGGGATCTGAACCGGCGAACCCCAGGCTGCCAAAGTGGAACGTGTGAACTTAACCGCTCTGCTGGTCTGGCCCCCCCGTGTTTGCATGTTAAGTGCAGCTGGGAATTTGTTTGAATAGGGTTTTAAAAATACTTCTATTTATGTGCATATGAGGATTATGTAGAGGATGTTGTTTCCCCATTTTGCTTGTTTTCTTCTTCTAAACACTATTCTTCAAATCTCATTGTAACAGATGAAGTGTTAGCTGTCCCCCCAGTGGCTGTTGCTTTTATAGTTATAGATGTTTTGTCGAGTCATGGTCACCCCACTAAAGATATTTCCCAGACTTTCTTACAGTTAGGTGTAGCCTTATGACCAGATTCTGTCCAATGGGATATGAGCAGAAGTGATGTGTGACAAATCCTGGGTTACTCCCTAAACAAGAAGAGAATATGCTTTCCTTCTTCTTTTTGCTCCTTCTTGAAGGCAGGGATACAAATCTTCAACGATGCAGATGAAGGCTATAACCTAGAGATAACAAAGCAACACCATAGGAGTCTGTTTACCAGTCCTGGAACACCTCCCAGGATTGTTAAAAGAAATAACATTCTTTGTTACTTCATTGTGGTCTCTTGTTACAGCAGCCTAGACTATTCCATACCTAATACTCTTATTGGGATTATACCACCACTAGTCCACCACCGGTGAAGCTCATTTAATCTTGCCACTTTGATTTGATATAGTATTGGAGATCCTACCCAGAGAAGTTAGGTAAGAAAAAGAAATAAAAGGCATCTGAATCAGAAAGGAAGAAGTACAAGTGTCTCTTTTTGCAGCTGATGTGATACTATACACAGAAAACCCTAAAGACTCCACCACAAAAATTTTAGAATAAAAGAATTCAGTAAAGTTGGAGGATATGAAATCAATATACAAAAATCTATTGCATTTCTATATACTTGTAACAAATTATCAGAAAGAGAAATTAAGAAAACAATCTCATTTACAACTGCATCAAAAAGAATGAAATAAAACAAATTTAACTGTACACTGAAAACTACAAGTCTCGGATGAAAGAAATTTAAGAAGATGCAGATAAATGGAAAGATATACTGTGCTCATGGATTGGAAGAATTAATATTGTTAAAATGTCCATACCACCCAAGCTATCTATAGATTTAGTGCCATTGCTATCAAAATTCCAATGGCATTTTTCACAGAAAAAGACAAAACAATCCTAAAATTCATATGGAAGCACAAAAGAACAAAGCTGGAGGCATCACACTTCCTGATTTCAAACTATACTACAAAGCTACTGTAATTAAAACAGTATGGTATTGGCATAAAAATAGACAAACCAATGGAACAGAATGGAGAGACCAGAAATAAACTCATGCATATACATCAGATATATTTGACAAGGGAGTCAATACGGAAAGGACAGTCTCTTCAATAAATGGTGATGGGAAAACTAGATGCATGCAGAAAAGTGAAATTGCACCCCTATCTTACACCACTCACAAAAATTAACTCAAGGTGGATTAAAGACTAAACATAAGAACTGAAACTATAAAACTCTTAGAAGAAAACATAGAGAAAAAGCTCCTTGACATTGGTCTTGGCAGTGATTTTTTCAAAATGACACCAAAAGCACAAACAACAAAGGCAAAAATAAGTGGGACTACATCAAACTAATAAAGCTTCTGCACAGCAAAAGAAACAGTAAAAAAAAAAAAACACACACACACACACACAAAAACACTGAAAAGGCAACCTATGAAATGGGAGAAATTATTTGCAAACCACATGGTTTGTGCTGCCGGGTGCTGCCACTATGGAAAACAGTATTGAGGTAACTGATAAGGGGTTAATATCCAAAATATACAAGGACTCACATATTTCAATAACAAAACAAACAAACAACCTGAATAAAATATTGGCTGAAGATCTGAATAGACATTTTTCCAAAGAAGACATACAGATGCCAATAGGTAGGTACATGAAAAGGTGCTCAACATCACATCAGGGAAATGCAAATCAAAACCACAATGAGATCACCTCACACCTGTGAGAATGGCTATTATCAAAATGACAAGAAATAAGTGTTGGTGGGGATGTGGAAAAAGGGAAACCCTTGTGCTCTGCTGGTGGGATGTAGACGGGTGCTGCCACTATGGAAAACAGTATTGAGGTTCCTCAGAAATGAAAAATACAACCATCAAACTTTGAAGGAAACGAAGACAAGAACTTGAAAAGATATATGTATCCCAATGTTCACTGCAGCAGCATTTACAATAACCAAGACATGGAAGCAACCTAAGTGTCCATTGATGGATGAATGGATAAAGAAAATGTGGAATATACATACAATGGAATATTATTCAGTCATAAAACTTAAGGAAATCTCGCAATTTTCTACAACATGGATAGACCTTGAGGACGTTGTGCTGGGTGAGGTAGGTCAGGCACAAAAAGACAAATACTGTATGATCTCACTTATATGTGGAATCTTAAGGAAAAAAAATGAACTCAGATACAGAGAACAGATTGGTGGTTGGGGTGTGTGTGTGTGAAATGAGTGAATGAGGTCAGGGGTACAAACATCCAGTTATAAAATGAATAAGTTCTGGGGATGTAATGTACATCATAGTGACTAGTTAAGGTAACTGTATTGTATATTTGAAGGTTGTTCAGAGAGTGAATTGTAAGAGTTCTTATCACAAGAAGAAGAATTTGTAACTATGTGTGGTGATGCATGTTAAGCAAACTGATTGTGATCATTTTGTAATATATATAGATATCAAATAATTATGTTGTACCTGACACTAATATAATATTATATATCAATTACCTCAATAAAAAACCCCAGTACCCATATGATATATGCCCATTATATGATATATATATCAGTGAAGAGTATAAAAAGTAGGAAATGAAAATTTCCTCAGAAATTCCCACCTTTCAGAGATAACCATTGATAACAGTAAGGTGTATATCCTTCCAGATTTTCAGGATATGTATGTGTGAGTATATATTTTTCTATGCAAATATCAATACATGCCGTTCTTTCATATCTTTTAAAGCTTCAGGTTAGAGATACATTGAATGGATGTACCATAATTAAATTAAAATTCTCTTTAAGTGGAGGAAAAAAAATACATCTAAGGAAAGATGTGCAAGACCACTACAGTGAAAATTATAAAAGATTTCTGAGAAAAAATACAGAAGATCTATATAAATTGAGGGATATATCATATTTACGTATTGGAAAACTCAACTCAATATTATAAAGAAATCAATTCTGCCCACGTTTTTGTCTATGGATTTAATGCGATTTCAACCAGAATTTCAGCCCTCCCCCATTTTTTTCTTGGGGGAGGGTGCAAGCTGATTTTGAAATTTATATGGAAATATAAAGGAATAGCTATGGCCATCTTAAAGAAGAACAAAGCTGGACAACTTGCATTACCAGATATTAAGACTTAAAGCCAGAGTTCCTCAAAACAGTGAGATATTTGTGTAAGTACAAACACATCAATAAAATAGAGTCCAGAAACAGTTTATATATATATATATATACTGTCACATATACAAAATTACAATGTCTTCCCCATCAGAATGGCTAAAATGAGAAAGACAGACAATACCATGTATCAGTGAGGATGGAGCAAACTGGAATTCTTATGCACTGTTGGTAAAAAGGTAAGCTGTTACAATTACTTTGGAAAACTGAAGTAGCTACTAAAGTTGAACATATGCATATATCCTGTGTCCCAGAAATTCCACTTCTAAGCACATACCCAACAGATCTGTACATATGTCCATTCAGACATACATAAGAATGTTCATAGCAACATTATTCACAATAGCCCCAAACTTGAAACAAACCAAATATCCATCAAAAGGATAATGGATAAAGTTGTACTATATTCACATATTGGAATACTATTATATAGCAATAAGAATGAAAGAATTACAATTATATGCAACATTATGGAAGAATCTCACGCTCATAATGTTGACTAAAAGGAGCCAAATATAAAAGAATATATGTGTGATTCTATTTCTTAAAAGTTTGAAAAAAGGCAAAACTAACCTGTGGTGTTATAGTAAGGATAGTTGGGCTGGGGTGTTGTATCTTGAAGAGGATATGAGAGGGCTTCTGGGGTCCTGGTAATGTATATTACTTGGTCTGGATACTGGTTTCAAGGATGTGTTCATTTTGGGAAAATACACTGAGTCATACATTTATGATTTGTGCAGTTTTCTGTATGTATGTTACACTTCAATAAAAAATTACCAAATTATTCAGATGATCACAATTCAACTTCTCTGGCAACTCTTGCTTTTTAACTATGTTGACGGCTACTATGTGTGATACTTTTTTACAGACTGTCCCATGTAACGGAACTACTTCTACTTAAATACTCCTTTGATACCTTACATAATTTGCCCTCTTGCTTGCATCAAAGAGCTCCTTTGAAACCCAAAAACTTAATTACTTTCTGCTTTGGGAAAAGTTTGAGAGAACAGATGAATTAAATTGAGGGAATTTGAGAGAAATTAGCTTTCCCCAGCATGATGTGGGCTCTAAGGAAGACCTAGGCAGAGTCTATGATGAGGAAACAAGACGCTCTTTCCTAATTCCGTTTGGAATTGTGAGTGGAAGTTACCCCAGTTTTCTGGAACAAAAGTGGAGTAGAACATTCATTTAAGATGTTCACCTCTTGATTGTTACTGTTGTTACTGAATGATGTCTTTGCCAAGGGATAGTAACTGAAGTCAAAGTGTAAGGATTGAAAAAGGCTGAAAAATGGGGAGTAACAGGGTTTCAGTGAAGAAAAGATATTTGCTAGAAATGAGGCAGGGCTCAAAGTGGGGAAACACCAAGCTCTCTGGCTAGGAATTATCAGCTGGCCACAGTAACCTGATCAAAGAATACACAGGGCACAGGACACATTTTGGTGAATAGTGGAGTTTCTTCATTTTTCTGAAATTTCGTGATAATCTCTTCACATTCCTTTTCACTCTTAGTAAATTTGAATAGCTTTAAAATGCAAAAATGGCCTTTATTATATCTGATACCCTGATGGAAAAGGCAGAGTACATGACAACTAAGGAAAATTCCCATAAAATTTGCTACGAATTAACCTCTTCCTGTGTTTTCCTAAATGGCTGGAGGGGTAGGGATGGAGAATATTTGTATCCCCATTATATAACATCATAATTCCTACTAAGATGGCATGGTTTCATCATTTAGTTAAAAGTAACTTCACATAATAAATAGAAATTACACCTACCTCACAGCGTTGTGGCGAGTATTAAATTAGTTAATATCTGTAACTTAGAATAATACCTGGCCCACCGTAAGCATTCAATAATTACTAGCTATTGTTGCTGTTTAGAGGCTCGTCAATATCCTTAGCAAGTAACAAGATACAGTGATAAGTCAACTGCAGTTCTTATTCTAATATTTTATTAAGAGGGAGTATTCCTTATCCATTAGGAATGGAGATTTGAAAGTGGTCTTTGCATCTTTTTGGTTTGATCAATTTGGACTTCTTTCAGGGTTGGGAAAGGAGAACAGAATTATCTTTCTGGTAAGTAATTGTCAGCTTTGGTATTTCGGTTCAGAGCTATCCTGGCCGCATGGCTTTGAGTTCTTCAGTACCACCTTGAAGACTGGGCTCTGGTGGTGATGTTAGAGAAGCTGATAGCTGCTCCCTTTGGCTATAAACAGCATTACGAAAACAAAGCACAAGATGATCTATCAGTGGAGAGGCTTATTATAATATTTTCAAGCAACTTACAAAGTAGAAATCTTATTGAAACTTCTTTGTTTCATAGGAGTTCCCCAAAGAAATGAATTCTATTACAGTTCTGAGGATCCTCTGCCTAATCTAGGAATAGGAAATATCAAGAGGAATAGGAATTGGGATGTCCAGAGATCAATTCTTCCAGGTTTATTTACATTAGAAAGACTGAGTTTAGGGGGAAAAAGCTCATGTTGATAATACAATTGTTTTTAAAAACTATCATTTTTCTATATTATAAAGTTTTGAATGGACCTTTAGATTCAGTTTAGGCTTCTGATTTGTCTTCTTTGGAAGACTACACTGTAAAATGACTCTAATGGCTTCTAAATGAAAACAAATCACCCATCAAACCTAAAAATCCCATTTGAAGTACTTTGATATAGGAGAGAATTCTTTTGAGATATGACATGTCTATGTGTATAAATAAAGAATTATATAAGTTCCTGTGTTGGTTAATTTTAGTAACAGCACTGACGATGATAAATTTTTTCCCTCAAAATCTTACGAAAGGAACAATGTCCTTTTTGGTAAATGGTGATTAATCAGTAATTATCAATTTTCATATTAATATGATTCCAACTTATATATCCATATTGTACTATTTATCCAGTCTTAGTTTTTAAAAGACACTGTCTTTACAAAGAAAGTAATTTAAATTAGCCAACCGTGCCCTACAAACATAAATAGAAATGATACTGAATAAGTATTGATTAAAACAAAAAGCACTTAAAAAAAACAGCATTAATTCTTACCAACTCCAGAGGTTATTGATTCTGCATCAATGTCACTAGCTTTTTTTCTTGCCACTTCAGCTAGTGCCAATTCACCCTTATCTAGTGCAAGGTAATGGATGTCCTTTGGAAATAAAGGGAAAAAAAAGATTAATCCCAAATGAATCTTGGTCAAGTTACAAAGGAGATTTTAAAAGAAAGAACTTATTGTTCAGATTACAAAACAGACATGGCTGATGAATATTCTTTTTTGTACTTTAATTTTCTCAGTTTTCTTTTCTACTACAAGCAAATTTTCTTGAATTGCAGACCATAGCTGTAACTAATGGCAATTATTTAAATAAATTATTTTAAGTCTTTAGGGGAAAAAGACAAGTTTTTAAATGAAATGTTTGACATAGTTTTGTCAGGGAATAAAAGCTTTAATTGATATTTTCATTGGTGAGATTTTAATATCTGAGAAAGCTTCTTCAAAATTCAACTGTATATTATGCTAAGCATTTTACAAGGAATACTACTGCACAAATTTGTTTATTTATGGGTCTGGCACATATTACTTTATTAGTATTACTATTAGTATTATTTTGAACTCATTCAGTTAACAAGTAATCAGTGTCTACTAATTGCCAAGCACTGTTCTGGAGTATAAAGATCAATTACAATACCATGTCTCAAGAAGCTTTGAGCCAAATGGGCAGACACACCGTTGTAAACAACAGTTAAGAGCATTAACAATGTGATAGGTTTTATGGCAGATATTTACAGAGTGCTGTGGAGCCTAAGAGGAGGAACTGATCCTGATCTGAGTCTTGAAAGGTAAATAAGACTTATACTAGGAAGGAAAAATGGAGAAAAGGTGACAGAGAATGAATGATATCTGGTGCATATATGTAGAGAAGCTTGAAAAAACACAATTCTGTCACACAATGGCAGGTCTTTCAATATAGAAGGAATGTAGGATGTGTGGCAGAAAGCAGTGGAAATAATACTAAACAGGTAGAGCCATTAAAAAGGACTTAGAACTCTTTTTGGTACATAGAATGATTGTTAGAATAGAAATTTTATTGCAATAAAAATGGACAAAGGGATATAAACAGCCAGTTTACAATTAAGAAATACAAGTGGCTTATAATCGTGAAAACATATTTTACTTTATTAATATTCAAATAAGTGCAAGTTGAAAAAATGTAATTTCAGATTGGATAAGTTTTTTAAAGTTAACAATACTTACTGGTTGCAAAGTTTGGGGGGAAACAGGCACTTAAACTTACTGGGAGCATGAGACTTTATGAAGCAGGGTGCAGTAAACTATGGAGTATGTGTCAAAGTAGCCTGCCTTTTGTATAGTCCTTGAGTTAAGAATGGTGTTTACATTTTTAAATGGTTAGAAGAACTGTGCTCTTATTTAACTCTGAATGGCTTTGGAATTCATTTATGATGAAGACTTGAAAATGTTTCAACATAAAACTACAAGGCATAACAGTACCTATATGTGAAACTTAATACTGTGATAAAGTCATTTCAATGAAAACTAACACTGACTTACAAGTAATGTCAGGCTGTGTCATACACTTCCTGCACTGTCAAAATTTTTTTTTAAAAGGTGAGATCTCCTACACAAATTGCCAGCAATGTATTTTCCAATTTCAATCAACAGCAGTATTTTTCAAACTTGATCCAAGTGCAAAGGAAATTTTCACATTCCAAAGTCTATTTAACTGTGCAATTGAGGAACTCTAATTGGAAGTGATTAATTTGCAATGTAATGACATGCTAAAAGGCATTCTAGTCTTTTAGCTAATAGAATTCTAAAAATGCCTTCTAATTGGTGAGTATGCTCAATTAAAACCATATGCTCATGGATTTATATCAACATTTGGCAGTACCTATCTATGAGGAAAGATATTTGCAAAGGTGAAATATGTAAAATTTCATCTTGATCAGCATTAACAGATGAACATTTGTAATAGGTTTTGATAAGAACACCAACTCCAACCCAATTAAGTGAAATGTTATCCCCCCAAAATAATTCTATTATTCACATTTGTAGATCTGTATTATGAAAATTGGACTCAATTATTATATTTTTAATTTCATCAATAAAGATTTCTGAAATTTGTTTTCTCTCTTGTTATATACAAGTCCCTATATAATAACCTCAATTTTGCCTCTTGGCCCACAAGCCTGTAATATTTGCTATCTGGCAGAAAAAGTTTGCTGATTCCATATTTTAACAATATATCAGGATTTAAAATTTGCATGTATATAGTTTAAGGAAATAATATGACAATGTATGTCCAAGATTGGTGATGACAGCATTACTTATAATTGCTAACAAGTCCTTGACTGCTATTAAAGTTATACTAGCCTTATAAAATAAGTTAGGTGGCAGGTGGCTGTGTCACGCAATGGATAGTGCGCCTAAAATAAGTAAGGTGGCTTTTTTTTCTATTTTCTCTTCTCTGGCACAATTTGTATATGATTCTTCACTGAAAATAAGCAAAAGATGTGTAATACATTTGAGAAGAAATTACCAACCATTTCTGAGTGACATAAGTGAACACCTGATTAAGATACAGACATATACCTGCTTACGGCTAGAAAGACTATGCATCATAAAGCTATCAATTCTGACCCCAGTAATCTGTAAAACTCAGTGGAATTCCAAGCAAAATCCCTTTCAGGCTTTTCATGGAACTTGACAAGTTGATCTTAAAATTCATATGTCAAAGCAAATAGTTAAGAATCTCCAAGCTTTATTCTAGTTAACATTAAGACCATTTAACACTGGTACACAGGCATATAAACCAAAGAAAAAAAGAAACACACCCATACAAATATGGTTTTCTTTGTGAGATACTAATGTTAGTACGTTATGTTTAACAGTGATATAAGTATTGGCTATAAAATCTATGCTCCACAAGTTATTTCTGGAACATTATCTCTCTCTTATTCTTCCTTAATTCTGTGATTTTTCCTCTTTACTTTTTGATATAGGGAACTGTCATTAATTTGAAAACATTAAGCCTTAACAGTTCTTAAGTTGATATTATATCTATACCATGAATGTTTGCATTCTTAAACTTTCTGTTTGGAAACACTATACAGTCTATTTACTTGCTGATAGACTTGTGGGCCTCCTAACTGAATGTGGTCTTTAGCAAAATGCAGTAGAGAGTAGATCTCTGTAACTGCATGTCCCTCAGTTTGCAGAGTCCATCAATCTTTAGCGTCTGATGCAAGACATATCTAGTATCTATATCACTTCCCAATTGGCTGTTGTCTGCCTTCATCTACTTTTAACTTTTAGATAGTCTTAGTGTTGAAATTTAGTTTAAATGTTGGATGTATACAATTAAAGATGTTCATATGCTTCTGGGAAATGGTCATATTCTAAATGAGTCAAGAAAATAAAAGCCACTTGGTTTTATATTTCATTTTCATGTCTTCTACCTGATTAGGGCAACACATACAAAAATAAAGGACATGTAGTAAAGCTGTTTGAGACTGACTAAGGCAAAGGTACTGTTAAATCATACTACAATAAAGACATTCCAAGAGGCCCCTACCAGGGTAGTCATGCCCTTTCACTCATCCTGATTTCAAATTTAATCAATAGCTATTAATCAAAAATTATTCCATAAATATGGAATGTTTATTATGTGCCAGATGCAGAGGTGAATTTACCAAAGCTAATAAACTTAAACTTCATTGCCTCTTAGTTATACATGTTCTTTCCAGTACCTAATTTTGTATTTGAAATTTTAAATTCTTGTTCTTAAATTGTATAAGCTTCAAGCCTTATAAAACATGGATCTACCCTTGGTACCCAGCCATCAAGGTTCTCACATACTAGTGGACTGCATTGCCACATGCTTAGTTGTTTAGAATCATGTCTGAGGGGCCAGCCTGGTGGTGTAGTGATTAAGTTCAAGCACTCCTCTTCTGTGGCCTGGGGCTCGTGGGTTTGGATCCCGACCATGGACCTATACACTGCTTATAAAGCCATGCTGTGGCAGCATCCCACCCACAAAAAGTAGAGGAAGATGGCACAGATGTTAGCTCAGGGACAATCTTCCTCAGCAAAAGAAAAGAAAAGAAAAGGAAGCATGTCTGGGAGGCACAAGGAGACATTGTAAGTTGTACAGTCCTTTTTTGTTTTGTTGGTCTCTTTGTGGAGACTTTCTGTATAAGATTAAAATGGCATATAGCAAATCTAAATGGGCAACATAGATGGCAATAGTTTTTAAAAGTATCATATTGATAAATCCTAACTTTTATTGCCACCCAACCAGGGTTACCTAATTGGTGGATGGTTTTATTATAAACGTCTTACTAATCTGGAAGCAAGTTTTCAGAAAAATAGAAGAATGAACCACTTACTTTCTGTCATTCTCAATGACAATATTATCATTTACCATTTGCCAAATTGACTTATATTAGTATCATCTTTTAGCACTATTAAGTGAAGTTGACCTCCACTGAACAAAAGATGACACTGATAGCCTTTGGCCATGAACCAGGTTTAAAAATTTAAACATATTCTGTCTGTTATCATCTGAGACCTAAAATAAAAAAACTTGCTGTTCTTGAGTTCTCATTACCTTTCACAAATGACTTTTGAATGTACTACTGGAATGAATATGCAAATTTACAACAAAAATTATTTGAAGATAAAAAAAATCTTGAATATATTTTCATCTATAAATCATATTTTGGATCAGACATTGAAAGATAACTATTATACCATATTAATATTTTAACTTTTTCTAATTTTTGTAATGTTTCTGGGGATTGATAGGTTTGATATAGATATAGAAACACTTACAAAGGCATGCAATAGCTTATACATATTTAAGATTACCATGTTCTAGCCCTCCTTGCTGTAATATTTTACTTAATTCAAAGCAATTGATAATAGAAAATTAAATTAATAATCTACAGCTTTACAAGTTTCTAAGACTTGTCCAAATTGCTTTGAAAACATTCAAGTTCATGCTGCTTGGGGCCAGCCTGGTGGCACAGCAGTTAAGTGCGCACATTCCGCTTCAGTGGCCCATGGTTCGCTGGTTCGGATCCTGGGTGCAGACACGGCACCACTTGGCAAGCCATGCTGTGGTAGGTGTCCCACATGTAAAGTGGAGGAAGATGGGCACAGATGTTAGTTCAGGGACAGTCTTCCTCAGCAAAAAGAGGAGGATTGGCAGCAGATGTTAGCTCAGGCCTGATCTTCCTCAAAAAAAAAAAAAAAAATTCAAGTTCATGTTGTTCTATTTCAGCTAAAGATAAAATGTTGATATAATTCTTTTTCTACTTATTTAAAAATAACATTTCATAGGGGCTGGCCCCGTGGCCGAGTGGTTAAGTTCGCGCGCTCCGCTGCAGGCGGCCCAGTGTTTCGTTAGTTCGAATCCTGGGCGCGGACATGGCACTGCTCATCAGACCACGCTGAGGCAGTGTCCCACATGCCACAACTAGAAGAACCCACAACGAAGAATACACAACTATGTACCAGGGGGCTTTGGAGAGAAAAAGGAAAAAATAAAATCTTTAAAAAAAAAAATAAAATAACATTTCATAGGACAAATCTGACCAATAAGAAGTTTTAAGGAGTAGGAATAAAATACTGTTTCTGATAATGTGTTAATATTTAAGAAGTTTCATATTTTGTAGATTTGAGGAAAAAGTAACTTTCAAGATAAGGAAGTATATTAAATAATTTATCTCATAGTTATATTGATTTAAATATAAATTTTACTAGTCAGTTCTTGCTTTCATAATCTTCCTCCTTCTTTTGTTTTTGCTGAGGAAGATTGGCCCTAAGCTAACATCTCTTGCAAATCTTCCTCTTTGTGGTTGAGGAAGACTGTCACTGAGCTAAGGTCTGTGCTAATCTTCCTCTATTTTGTATGTGGGATACCACCACAGCATGGCCTGATGAACAGTCCATAGGTCCATGCCCAGGGTCTGAACCTGCAAAACCCAGGCTGCTGAAGCAGAGCACGTGAACTTAACCACAGTGCCACCAGGCTGCCCCTTCATAATCTTTCTTAAATAGTCAGAGCAAAGAATAATTATTTTAAATGTTAAAATAGAGATCTCATCAAGATGGCAGCGTAAACAGACTCTGAACTCATCTCCTCCCACAAACACAATCAGGTTACAACTATTTTTGGAAAAATTACCTGGGATAGAAAACTGAAAACTGGATAAAAAGAACCCCCCACAACAAGGGACAGTCCTGACTAAGGCAGAAGAGGCAGAAATTCCTGCTGGAGAGAAAAAAAAGCCACCTTCAGGAGCAGCAGAGTTTCTCAGCTGGCCAGGTGGGAGCCACCCTAAGGTATGCAGCCCTCCCAGGAGTGAGGTCTGGAGTGGGGCTGATACTGCTCTAAGCATCCTGCAGACTCAGCACAACTAAGATGGGGTCTTACTGTCTGGCTTTGCTGGCTATTAACTGCAGTGGGGATACTCCCAGAAAAGCTATCAGACAAAAGCCGAAAAGACCCAGGTCTTAAAGGGCCCACGCACAAACTCACCCATCTCAGCAACCTAAAATCACCAGAGAGAAGGCTGACAGTCCTTTGGTGAAAAGAGACGCACCTGGTGGGCTCTGGGTGCATCTCAGTGAGAGGAGGGATCTCTCTGGAGACTGAGACATTGATGGGGGCCATTGTTCTGACCTGGTCCCAGCATGCTGACACAGACCCCGTGGATGCCATTGAGGTTCTTCCTCTGGCATGTTAGCCCAGGGGTCTGCCACACCCACTGGAGCACAGATTTCATTCAGTTCAGCCAGGGCAGGCAGCACCCACTAGGGACCAGCCCTGCCCAACAGCAAGCCCTTAGGCTACTTGTTGGCCTGCATTGACTGGGTGGCTTGATCCTCTACAGGTAGGTGAGTGTGTCTGCCTCTGTGGGGCATGGCCTGTGTGAGGACCAGGTGAATTGTGGGGGCCTCTGCAGTGGGGCATTAGGGTATGCTCCAGGGGGTTGGGAAGTGTGCATGGACCAGGACTGTGTTGACGGTGTATGTGGTCCTGTGGCGGGGTGAGGCTTAGCAGCAGCAGAAAACCTGTGCTTCATAAATAGCCATAAGAAGGATCAACCCCACTTTCCAAAGCCTGAAACAATTGAGTGCTCCTATGCCTAGGGCCAGCCCCACTCAGCTATACTCCTAAGAGAACTGACAACAACCTTGTAGGCCTGAGGCTTATCTCAACTGTAAACCCCTGAGCTTAGCAACCACCTACACTGGGTACCTACCCAATTAACAGGAAAACTGCAACAGGAGTATGCTGTTAGACATTGTAGCCAACGGTGCTGAGGCTCCCCAAACTGGATTTACAAATAGCTGGCCAGGGAGGGAAAGACAGGATTCCCTGGGTACCTGCATTAAGAGCAACCCTGCCACAGCACAAGGGCACAAGTAGCCCACAAAGGGGTCACTCCTGGATCATTTGGACCGGTGATGAGGGGAAAGCACACTGCTGGGCCTCAAAAGGCATCTCTTACATAAGGCCACTTCTCCAACATCAGGAGATATAGCCGACTCACCTAATACATAGAAATAAGCACAGAGAAAGAGGCATAATGAGGAGACAAAGGAATATATTCCAAGCAGAGGAACAGGACAAAACCCCAGAAAAAGGACTAAATGAAACAGAAATAAATGAGCTACCTGACAAAGAGTTCAAACAGAAACTCATAAGGATGCTCACAGATATTGGGAGAAGAAGCAATCAAAAATGAAGAGTGTAATACTGGAAATGAAAAATTCATTAGAGGGACTCAATAGCAGAGTAGAGGATACAGAAGAATGGATCAGTGAACTAGATGAAAGACTAGAGGAAATCACCCAAGCTGAACAGAAAAAAGAAAAAATAATTAGACAAATGAGAACAGTCTAAGGAAACTCTGGGACAATATCAAGCACACTAACATTCATATTATAGGTGTCCCAGAAGGAGAAGAGAGAGACAAAGGGGCAGAAAATTTATTTGAAGAAATAATGGCTGAAAATTTTCCTAACTTAAGGAAGGAAACAGACAACCAAGTACAGGAAGCACAGAGAGCTCTAAACAAGGTAAGCCCAAAGAGGGCCACACCAAGACACATTATAATTAAAATGTCCAAAATTAAAGATAAAGAGAGAATCCTAAAAGTAGCAAGAGAAAGGCAACAAGTGACTTACAAAGGAAAGCCCATAAGGCTATCAGCGGCCTTCTCAGCCAAAACCCTACAGGTGATAAGAGAATGGCATGACGTATGTAAAGTGCTAAAAGGAAAACATCTACAGCCAAGAACACTCTATCCATCAAGGTTGTCATTCAGAATGGGAGGAGAGATAAAGAGCTTCCCAGACAAGCAAAAATTAAAAGAGTTTATCACCAAGAAACCAGTTCTACAAGAAATGCTGAAGGGACTTATTTAAGTGGGAAAGCGATGACCACAAATAGGGATTAAAAAATTATCAAAAAAAAAAAAAAAAAGCACCCCAATAAACCAGGCAATAAAATCACTGGTAAAGGTAGCAGGTCAACCACCTATGAAGGTAATATGAAGGTTAAAAGATAAAAGTACTAAAATTACTTATTTCAATGATAAGAGGGTAATGGATAGATACACAAGAGATTAGATATGATTTCAAAACATAAAATGTGGGAGGAGGGGAGTGAAAAAGTAGAACTTTGAGAACGAGGTCAAGCTAAAGTCTACCAACTCAATATAGACCATTAGATACATAGAATATTATTTAGGATCCTCATGGTAATCACAAATCAGAAACCTATAATAAGTAAGCAAATAAGTAAGACAAAAGAAATGAAACATATTACTAAAGAAAGCCATCAAACTATAAGGGAAGAGAGCAAGAGAAAAAGAAAGGAACAAAGAACTACTAAAACACCCAGAAAAGCAAAAGTAACAAAATGGCAATAAATACATATTTATCAAAAGCAACTTTAAATATCAATGGACTAAATGCTCCAATGAAAAGGCATAGAGTGGCCAATTGGATAAAAAAAACAAGACCTATATATATGCTGCATACAAGAGACACACTTCAGACCTAAGGACATTCACAAACTGAAAGTAAAAGGATGGAAAAAGATATTCCATGCAAATGGCAAAGAAAAGAAAGCGGGGGTAGCAATACTTATATCAGACAAAATAGACTTTAAAATGGTGTTGGGAAAACTGGACAGCCACATGCAGAAGAATGAAAGTAGACCATTATCTTACACCATGCAGAAAAATCAACTCAAAATGGATTAAAGACTTGAATGTAAGACCTGAAACCATGAAACTGCTAGAAGAAAACAGAGGCAGTAAGCTCTTTGACATCAGTCTTAGCAGCATATTTTCAAGTACCATGCCTGACTGGGCAAGGGGAACAAAAGAAAACATGAACACATGGGACTACGTCAAACTAAAAAGCTTCTGCACAGCAAAGGAAACCATCAACAAAATGAAAAGACAACCTAACAATTGGGAGAAGATATTTGCAAACCATATATCAGATAAGGGGTTAATATCCAAATTATACAAAGAACTCATACATCTCAACAACAAAAAAACCCAACATCCCAATTAAAAAATGGGCAAAAGATCTGAACAGAGATTTCTCCAAAGAAGATATACAGATGGCAAACAGGCATGTGAAAAGATGTTCAACATCATTAGCTATCAGGGAAATGCAAATCAAACTACAATGAGGTATCACCTCACTCTGGTCAGAATGGCCATAATTAACAAGACAGGAAACAACAAGTGTTGGAGAGGATGTGGAGAGAAGGGAACCCTCGTACACTGCTGGTGGGAGTGCATACTGGTGCAGCCACTAGGGAAAGCAGTATGGAGAATCCTCAGAAAATTAACAATACATCTACCATATGATCCAGCTATCCCACTACTGGGTATTTATCTAAAGAACTTGGAAACGCAAAGGCATAACGATACATGCACCCCTATGTTCACTGCAGCATTATTCACCGTAGCCAAGACTTGGAAGCAACCTAGGTGCCCATCAAGGGACGAATGGATAAAGAAGATGTGGTATATACACATAATGGAATACTACTCAGCCATAAGAAATGATGAAATCCAGCCATTTGTGACAACATGGATGGACCTTGAGGGTATTATGTGAAATGAAATAAGTCAGAAGGAGGAAGTCAAATACCGTATGATCTCACTCATAAGTAGAAGATAAAAACAACGACAAACAAACACATAGCAATGGAGATTGGATTGGTGGTTACCACAGGGGAAGGGGGAGGGAGGGCAAAAGAGATGATTAGGCTCACATGTGAGGTTATGGAGTATAATTAGTTCTTGGGTGGTGAACATGATGTAATCTACAAAGAATTTGAAATATATTATGATGTACATCTGAAAGCTATAATGTTATAATCCAATGTTACTGAAATAGAAAAAATTTTTTAATAAAAAATAAAAGATGGCATAAAGATAAAAAATAATGTTAAAATATGTGAAAGAATTTAAATTTTATTATCAAATGAATTTACTTGGAATGGCACATATTTTCATGTTAGAATAAGTTTTTGGAAATCATATGTTTTTGAAGTTTTCATAGAACTCAAAACCTACTGCTTCCTTTCAGGAGTTTTATTTTTGACTTATTTGAATCTTCTCTTTAGGGCTACTGGACCTTTTAGATTCATTTACCTAGTTTGTAATTTTTAGCCATTTGTATTTTTTCTAGAAAGTTATTCATGTCCACTAAGTACTCATATCTATTCCACTGTTGTATATATTATCATAATTTTAAAAAGCCTTCTGATCTTTCTATATACTGCTATAGAGTGATCTCCAGGATATGTTGCATTAAAAAAAATCAAGTTACCAAACAATGTGTTTAGTATACTACTAAAACAGGGGTTTTATTTAAAAAACAGGGGCATAGATGAATATATATGCATATTTAGTTATATATGTTTTCTATAAATGAAGGGTAAATCAACAGTGACAACCTCAAGGGGAAGGAAAGGAGAACAATATGAAGAAAACAGAGATTGAAGCTAGACCTCACTGAATAATGAATTTAGTATATCAAATTGGTGGCATAACTATGTGAAAATAGTTTTTTCAAGTCACTTTAAAATATAGACGTGTTTATCCCTCACAGGATATCCTGAAGAACAAAGGAATTGCAAAGAAATTTCAGAATGTTTTCATAATTATAACTAGTAGGAATAATATTTGTGAAAATATTCTGAAGCCATTTTCTATAAATGTTGTATAACACAGGTCAACAAGATACAGTCTGTGAACCAAATTCAACCTAAGACTAGTTTTTGTAAATAAAGTTTTATTAAAACAGCCACATTCATTTGTTTACATTCTGCCTATATCTGCTTTCAAGCTACAATGGGAGAGCTGAATAGTTGTGACAGAGACTTTGTGGCCTGCAAAGTCTAAAATATTTACTATCTGGCCATTTACAAAAAAAAATGTGCCTACCTTTGTTTAGCTCTTTGCCCTAAAAAACAATGACAAACTTAGTAGAAATAAGCCCTCTGTCTCCAGTCTGTGAACTATAGTGACAATATGCCATTAAAAGAAATCAGAATTACTTGGAGAAATGTTTGATTCCAGGTTGGGGGTGTACCTTGTCATACAAGGCAAGGAAGCTATCAGTACTGCTGGGGTCATCCCAAAAGGACTCATAAGCTGACTTGGAGGAGTTTCCATGGCTAAAGATGAGTGCAAAAATATTACCACCTGTATACTCTTTTAACGAATAGAACAAAATCTAGCACTCAACAACATGAAATTCATGAAATCCAGCTTCCAATAAAGGTATATGAGATATGAAAAAATATTAAGGAAACATGACCCTAACCAGGAGAAAAACTGGTCACTTGAAACAGACCCAAGAAATGACAGAGATAATGGAATCGGCAGAAAAGAATTTTAAAACAAATATACACGCACACACATATATACATACATACCTACACATATATACAAACATACACACAAAGACTTAAAGAAAAACATGAACATAATGACAACAGAATTGGAAGATATAAAAAAAGAACCAAATGGAACTAGAAATTTAAAATACACTATCTGGGGGCCAGCCCTGTGGCCAAGTGGTTAAGTTCACACGCTCTGCTTCAGCGGCCCAGGGTTTCGCCAGTTCGAATCCTGGGCGCGGACATGGCACTGCTCGTCAGCCATGCTGAGGCAGCATCCCACATGCCACAACTAGAAGGACCCACAACTAAAAAGACACAACTATGTACCAGGTGGCTTTGGGAGAAAAAGGAAAAATAAAATCTTTAAAAAAAAATAAATACACTATCTGAAATGAAAAATTCACTGGAAAGGACTACAAGCAAATTGACACTGAAGAATAAAAGATGAGTGAAGTTAAAAGAATAGAAATAATCTAAAATTAAGCACATAGAGAAAAAAGGACTGAAAAGGAGCAGAGCCTCAATGGCCAGTGGACATAATCAAGCAGTGTAACAGAAATACACAGAGGGAATAAATACTGAAAAAAATGAACAGAACTAATATTGTAATTGAAGACCTAGAAGGAAGAGAGAAGAGGGACGGGGGATGTTTGAACAGATAAGGCTTGGAAAATTTCCAAATATGATAAAACCTATTAACCTATAAATGAAAGATCCACAAATATGATAAACACACATGCATGCACACACACACACCACAAAGGTAGAACATAATCAAATTGCTGAAAACTGACAGAGAAAATCTTGAAAGCACCCAGAGGAAGTCTAGGAGGAGAAGGGAGAGGGGAGAGGAGAGGAGAAGAGGAACATTTTGCAATTCATTTTGTAACATCAGTACTACACCAATACCAAAACTAGAAAGACATTAAAACACTAGAGACTGATATATATATATTGTAATATATATACTACAGTGTATAGTATACTGCATGTGTATATATATGCACGCACACACATGCACACACACATACTTTGTAGTATATATATCAACACTGCTGAGAGAAATTAAAAACAACATAATGGAAAATATGCCACATCCATGGACTCAATATTTTTAAGATGTCAGTTGTGCCCAAGTTGATTTACAGATTTAATGCAATTCCAATCACATCCCAGCAGACATTTTTTAGAAATTGATAAGCTGATTCTAAAATTAATATGGAAATGTAAAGGACTCAGAGTAGCTAAAGTAATTTTTAAAAAGAGACAGTTGGAGAATTACATAGCCTGATTTCAAGACTTAAACAACAATCAAAACAGTGTGATACTGGCAAAAGTATTGACCAGCATATCTAAACCTTGGGACTATCAACATTTTGGGTCAGAGAATTCTTTGTTGTAAGGAGCTGTCCTGTGTATTGTAGGATGTTTAGCAGCATCCCTGGCCTCTACCCACTACATACGAATAGCACCACAGCTGTGGCAATCAAAAACGCCTCAAGATATTGCCAAATGTCCCTGGGGGCGGGGGGGGGGGGGTTGTAAAATCACCCCTGTTGGAAACTACTGCTATAGACATATAAATCAATGGAACAGAATAGAGAATTCAGAAATAGACCTACAGATGTGTGCCCAATTGACTGATTTTCAAAGAGGTGCAAAAGCAATTGAGTGGAGAAGGAATAGTTCTGAAACAATTGGACAACCATATGCAACCAAACCAAACCTGAATTCATACCACATTCCAAAACTAACTGAACATAGATCATAGACCTAAATAGAGAAACTAAAATTATAAAATTTTTTAAAGAACATATACAAGAAATTAATTGCAGCCTTGGGTAGTTGGGTAAAGACTTCCTAAATCTGATTCAAAAAGCACAACTTACGCAATAAATTATAGTTATAGGGGGTGGGAACCCTGGCTGAGTGGTTGAGTTTGTGCACTCTGCTTTGGCAGGCCAGGATTTTGTGGGTTTGGATCCTGGGCGCGGACCTAGCACCATTCATCAAGCCATGCTGAGGCAGTGTCCCACATAGCAGAACCAGAAGGACCTGCAACTAGAATACACAACAATGTACTAGGGGACTTTGGGGGGGGGGAGGAGGGAGGAGGAAGGAGGAAGGAGGGAGGAGGAGGAGGAGAAAGACTGGTAACAGATGTTAGTTCAGGTGCCAATCTTTAGGGAAAAAACAAAAATTACAGTCACAAAAGAGTATATGCTATGTAATTACATTTAAATTAAATTCTTGACAATCTTATCTATAGTAGTGAACAGCAGATTGGTGGATTCCTGGGGCTGGGCAGGAGGGTAACTACAAAGAACTTTTTGGGGTGATGGAAATGTCCTAAAACTTAATTGTGGTGGTGATTATGTGACTATATATGTTTGTCAAAACTCATTGAATTACACATTTAAAATTTGTGAATCTGATTGTATTTAAATTACCCCCCAAATTGTAGATTAAAAAATAATATTTTCAATGGATTGAAACATGAAATATTTAAAAATTTAAATATTAATGATAATACTAAAAAATAGAATTGGTAACCTTTAGAGAAGGCTAGGGAAACAACTTATTATTTTGAAATGTGGTAAATACAGATAGAGAATCAAGCATTTACCCTTTCTTACCAAAGGAATTGTACCTCAGAATAACCCAATAGCAAGGAGGAAAAGATATTTTAAGAAGAATTCCAGCTAACAAATGAACAAGAAACGATAGAATATCACCACACTTTGCAGCCTTAATGAAATAATGGATGTAAGCACTAATTAAAACTGCATGCAGAAAGCTTTAGGAGAACTTTATAATGATTGGATTATTGAACCCACTGATCAAACTTAACATCACAAAAAAGAAAACCTAACGTTATTTGTCAGTTGATACACAATATCTGTGAAGCATCTTTGTCAAAAAAACCCCCAACAAATAGACAATAAAAATGTTTGTTTACACAGAGACACAAATGAACTACTGGTTTACAGGAAATACAGGAGAGAGAGGAACATGTTAAGCACTCCAAAGATATGCAATTGGCACAATTCAGAATATGAGAAACTTCAGGGCAAAAAGCTCAATTTATTCAACAGAGAAATTACAAAAGAAGTGAAGAGAGGCAGCTAGAACTAGGATTAAAATACTGTAGACATCTGAGACTCATCAACCAAATGTAATGTTGGACCTTGTTTATATCCTGAGATCCAACTACCTTTTAGATTTTTAAAATAAATATTTCAGGAGATAATCAGGAAATTTGAATATCAATTTGATTTTTGATGATATTAAGAAACTAAGGTGAATTTTTTTGGATGTGATCATACTATTGCGGTGCATTTCTTTAAAGAAAAAAATTCTTCTTTTAGAGACACATACTGAAGGATTTAAAGTAAAATAATATGATGCTTCCTAATAATCCAAAACTGAATGTAAAGTGGTTGGAGATATAAATGAAAAGTGTTAGGTCATGTATAGATAATTGTTAAAGCTAGGTGATTGGAATATGGTGATTCATTATTTTATTCTCTCTGCTTTTTATCTATGATAAAAAAATTCAGAATAAAATTAAATAATAGTATTTTCTTTCTTATTTAAAAACAAATTTCCTTGGTCTATACTTATATACTTTTCAATCCTAATGTTATTTTCTTCTTTTTTTTTCTGTGTCTTGATCATATTTTCCAAACTGTTGTCTTACAGGTCTTTTCAGAAAACAGCTTTAATTTTTTCTTTCTTTTTTTTTTTTTGAGGAAGATTAGCCCTGAGCTAACTGCTGCCAATCTTCCTTTTTTTTTTCCTGAGGAAGACTGTCCCTGAGCTAACATCTGTGCCCATCTTACTCCACTTTATATGTGGGACGCCTACCACAGCATGGCGTGCCAAGCGGTGCCATGTCCGCACCCAGGATCTGAACCGGCGAACCCTGGGCCGTGGAAGCGGAACGCACACACTTAACTGCTGTGCCACCGGGCAGGCCCCAAAACAGCTTTAATTTTATTGAAAAATTCTACTTTTTAAAATTTAATTTCCTCTTTTATGTTCACTAATTTTGTTTCTCTACATTCTTTGGATTTGTCTTTACCCTCTTGAAAGGAAAGTGCAGGTCACTTATTTTCAATGTTTTTTTAATTAATGAATTTAAGGCTACAAAATTTCTTCTGAGTATTACTGCTTTGGCTGCAAGCTACAGATCTTCATATGTAATATTTTCATTGCCATTAAGCTAAAAAGTTTATAATTTTCACTTTGTCATCACCTTTAGCCCAACAGTTATTAAGAAGTATGCTGTTAAATGTTGAGGCACAGGATATTATTTTTTAGCAGGGCAATCTTTTTGTAGTTTATTTTTACTTTTATTACATGGAAGTCACTGAATATGGTCTCTATGATAGCAAGCTTTTGACTTTGTTCAGATTTCCTTGGTGGCTTAGATATGATCATTATTTGTGCTTGACTTTGTCATTTTGTTAATACAGACATACCTCATTTTTTTGGGCTTTGCTTTATTGTGCTTCGCAGATACTGCATTTTTTACAAGACCCTCCACCAGCAAAAAGATGACTTGCTGAAGGCTCAGATGATGGTTAGCATTTTTAAGCAATAAAGTATTTTTTTTTTAATATTTTATTTTTTCCTTTTTCTCCCCAAAGCCCCCCAGTACATAGTTGTGTATATTCTTCGTTGTGGGTCCTTCTAGTTGTGGCATGTGGGACGCTGCCTCAGCGTGGTTTGATGAGCAGTGCCATGTCCGCACCCAGGATTCAAACCAACGAAACACTGGGCCACCTGCAGCAGAGCGCGCGAACGCAACCACTCGGCCACGGGGCCAGCCCCAATAAAGTATTTTTTAATTAAGGTATATACATTGGGTCTTTTAGACATAATGCTACTGCGCATTTAATAGACCACAGTATAATGTAAACAACTTTTTAATACACTGGGAAACCAAAAAATTTGTGTGACTCACTTTATTGCGCTATTTGCTTTATTGTAGTGGTCTGGAACTAGACCCACAGTATCTTCAAGGTATCCCTGTAATGTGCATTCTGTTTATTAAATATAAATATAGCTTCCTTAGTTCAAGTTTTCTAATTGGTATTCAAATCCTCAGTATCCTTGCTGATTTTTTTCTTTTTCAGTGTATTGTTTTCTGAGAAGAGAGTGTTAAAAATCCTGCACTTTGTGGATTTTGCCATCTTTCCTTGAAGGTTTTTCTTTATAAAACAATTAATTTTGGAACCCTGTAGTTAAATGAATAGTGCTATGTCTACTTGATGGATCACTTCTATCATCAACTATATTATTATGAAGGCTCTCTCTGTACTAGTTATCTATTGCTGCATACCAAATTATCTCCAAAGTTAGCAGCTCAAAACAATAAACACTGATTATCTTACAATTTCGGAAGGTTGGGAATCTAGGAAGACTTAATTGGGTGATTCTGACTCAAGGTCTTTCATGAGGTTGCAGTCAAGAAGTTGGCCAGAGCTGCAACCACCTGAAAATTTGGGGATGAAGGACCTGCTTCTAGATGGTTCATTCACATGGCTTTTGTCTGGAGGCCTCGGTTCCTTACTGGCTGTTTCTAAGATGCTGGTATCTCACTGTGTACACCTCTCCACTGGGTTGCTTGAATGTCCTCATGACATGGCAGCTAGCTTCCCCCAGATCAGAGTGAAAGGGGGCAAAAAGAAAGCCACAAAACATTTTATTACCTAGTTCAGAAGTCACACATCATAAATGAAGTGAGTTACTAGGTCCAGCTGATATTCAAGGGGATAAGAGGATAAGGCACCACCTTTTGAAAAGAGGAGTATTCAAAGAATTTGTGGACATACTTAAAAAGTACTTTACCCTTCTTTTCCTTTTTAATACTCTTGTCTTCAGATGTTTTGTCTGATACTTGGTTTTGGCAGCACTTATTTGTATATCTTTTTCCATTTGAACCTTCCTATGTTATTTTAGGTTTGGAATGTTTTTTTAATCTGCAACATATATCTGGATATTTAAAAAATCCAATCTTATGGTCTCTCATTTTCAAGAGATGAATTTAATTCATTCACATTATAATTACTGATGTTTAGATATTCTTGAAAACTTATTTTGTGTTTTCTATTTACCATATCTTTAGTTAATTGCCTTTGATTATTTCCTGTTTGATTTTTAATAATTTATCAAGTTTTCTTTCTTGCATTTTTCTTGTTTATTGGTTCTAAACTTAGGAATTTGTGTTAGTCTGCTAGGGCTGCCATAACAAAACACCACAGGCTGGGTGAATTAAACAACAGAAATGTATTTTCTCACAGTTGGGCTGGACGTCCAAGATCGTTGTTGACAAGTTTGGTTTCTCCTGAGGCCTCTCTCCTCGGCTTGCAGATTGTGACCTTGCTGTGTCCTTACATGGCCTTTCCTCTGTGCACATGCATGCCTGGTGTCTACTCTTCTTATAAAGTCACCAGTCATATTGGATTAAGGCTCCACCTTAACAGCCTCATTTAATTTTAATTACATCTTTAAAGGCCTTTCTCCAAATACAGTCATATTGCAGGGTTACAGCTTCACTACATGGATTTGGGAGAGGAGGGGAACACAATTCAGTCCATAACACCATCCATTCCTATTTTTCTGGTGAATATCCTTGAATTCTTAACATAGTCATATCAACTTACTTTTCTGACATTACCTGGGGTTTATCAGTATTTACTTATTTTGACTTGTCTCCATTTACCCACCTTACTCCACCCTGATTATTCATCCTTGCTTGCCCAGGAACATTTTTCTGATTCCTAGTATCCCCTTCCTTAGGGAAAGGAGAACTTTTGATGCTTCTCTCAACTTTAGGAGCAGTCTTCTCCTCTGGACATTTAAGTTTCTGCTTTCATTTTTCAATTTGATTTTGTCTCTTCTACAGTTTTCAGTGGATTCCTTACAGCTTCTGGTCCATCATGTATTCTTGTTTTGAATTCCAATTAGAAATTTTAAATACACACACACACACACACACACACACATTCCATGATTTCTAGAGATTTGGCAGAGGAGGGAGAGGTTGATGTATATACTCAATCCAATACCTTAGAAGAGGTATATTTCATTTACAAGTTAATTCTTCAGAGTGGAGACACCTGATTGGGAAAATTTGAACTTGAAAGTCCAAGATAGGTTTGAGCCAAAAGAGGCCAGAGAAGTCTATATTCATAATTTTTAAAATTACACTTATAATGTATGTAACAAATGGTAATTCTTGCTTCAGAAGTTAGCAGGTATAAAACTCCTCTATATAAAAACAGTGCCAAGGAAACAATTTTATGTCAACTTGATCACCAAGCAAGTGCCTCGGAGTGGCAGATGTAAAGCCACACTACAGAAATCATGCCAATGAAAGACAAACTACTGAACAGTAACATGCCAAGGGAAGGCACAGATGGCTGGAGAGCAGTAACTATAGGTCTTTTTATAGCATTATCAAATGCACACACTTGACATTCCAAATGGTCCTGTGCCAATGGCCAAGGTAATTAGGGATGTCAACACGAGAATGTTCAGAAGGCATACTCATCCTCATGCCATCCAACATGAGGCCAGAGAAGCAATCTTGGGTGGCAAATGAGTAGCTTTTATGACACAGTAATAATTAGGTTGGAGAGGTTACCTGAATTTTCAAAAGCAGAATAAGGTCCCAAAGACACAGAACTAAAAGCAGCATTTCTGTAACCAACAGAAATAGACTTCCAAACCACACAGCTTCTACCTAGAGAAATCATGGGCAATAAAGAGTCTAGAGCTGTGATATTAGTGAAAATTTTTATTTTTTTCTTTAAAAACCTTTTAAACAATCTCAGAGTTACAGAAGATTTTCAAGTACAATACAAAACTCTTTTATTCTAACTCATTTGAGAGGAAGTTGCCAACATGCTCTTGAATACTTTAGTGTTTATTTCCTACAAATTAGGACACTCTCCTATATAACCACAATCAAATCATCAAAATCATGAAATTAACATTGATAACATTACTCCCACTTAATCACTGAAATTTTGCCAACTGTTCCAATAATTTTCTTCATATCACAAAGATCCATTTCTTGATGCATTTAGTTATGTCTCTGTAGTCTTCTTTAGTAGAGTTCTTGAGTCTTCCTTTCACTTACATGAGCTTGACCTTTTTGAAGAGTATAGGCTAGTTATTAGAATGTCCCTCAATTTGGAATCAACTGATGTTTCCTCAGGATTAAATTCAGGTTATGCACTTTTTTTAGGAATGCCACAGAACACAATGTTGTGTTCTCATTGCAATATACAAGGTGGCAAATTATTTTGATTTGTTCCATTATTGATGATGGCATTTTGATCACTTGATTAACATGGTGTCTATGAGCCTTCTCCATTGTAAAGTTACTCTCATAAGTATCCTCTATCTCATGGAACTTTCTCTTACAGTTATAGCAGCCATTAATGATTCTTGCCTTATTCAATTACTATGAGGTTTGCCAAATTGAGATTTTTCTCGTTCTGTCATTCCCCTTACATTTATTAGTTGGCATTATTTATTTACCTATGTACTTATCTGTATCAGTATGGACTCACGGCATCTTATTTTATACAATGTATTATAATCAACCCACACATTTTGATATATTCATTAAAATTCAATTCAAAATATTTCCTAATTTCTCTTGTGATTTCTTCTGTGACCCATGAGATTTTTAGAGAAGTACTGTTTAATATGCAAAGAGTTGGGCACTTTGTAGATATCTGAACATTAGTGACTTGTGATTTAATTCCTTTGGTGTCATATTTCAATCTTCTAAAGTGTATTGTGCTTTATTTTATGGACCAGCATATAGTCTATGTTTAGTGAATATTCTATGTGCATCTGAAAAAAAACTGCATTCTAAAGTTGTTAGATATAGGTTCAAAAAATGTCAGTTCGGTCAAGCTGGTTGATAGGTTCACATAGTCTATATCCTTAGGAAATTTTTTTTATTACTTATTCTGTGAATTACTATATCTGTCTATTTCTCTTTCTTGGTTGTCAGCTTTTGCTTCATATATTTGAAACTCAGTTATTTTCTACACAGATATTTAGAATTAGGTCTTTCTGCTGAACTTTTATCATCATGAATGTGCTTCTTTATCTCTGTTAATGCTTCCTTTGTCCTAAAGTCTGTCTGGTACTTATAATTTGTGTATGTCTTTTTAATTTCAATTTATTTGTGTCATAATAACTAAAATGTTTCTCTTATAGACAGAATTAGGTCTTACTTTTTATCCAGTCCAATAATCTCAGATTTGAAAAAATTCAATCTCTGTTTTTTATTTGGACATCCAGTTAATTTGAATTTAATGTAATTATAAATGTTTGGGTTTAAGTATACAATCTTGCTATTTGTTTGTTTGATTTGCTACAAACTTTTAATCCAAACCTTTCTTTTCCTGTTTTCTGTTTATTGCAGTAATATTGGATTAACACATTATATAGCTTTCAGATGTACATTGTAATAGATTTCAAATTCTGCGTAGATTACATTATGTTCACCACCCAAAAACTAACTATAGTCAATCACCACACATGTGAGCCTAATCACCCCTTTTGCCCTCCCTCCCCCTCACTTCCCCATGGTAACCACCAATCCAATCTCCATTGCTATGTGTTTGTTTGTCGTTGTTTTTATCTTCTACTTATGAGTGAGATCATACGGTATTTGACATTCTCCCTCTGACTTATTTCACTTAGCATAATACCCTCAAGGTCCATCCATGTTGTCACAAATGGCTGGATTTCATCATTTCTTATGGCTGAGTAGTATTCCATTATGTGTATATACCACATCTTCTTTATCTATTCGTCCCTTGATGGGCACCTAGGTTGCTTCCAAGTCTTGGCTACGGTGAATAATGCTGCAGTGAACATAGGGGTGCATGTATCGTTATGCCTTTGCGTTTCCAAGTTCTTTAGATAAATACCCAGTAGTGGGATAGCTGGATCATATGGTAGATGTATTGTTAATTTTCTGAGGATTCTCCATACTGCTTTCCCTAGTGGCTGCACCAGTATGCACTCC
This sequence comes from Equus asinus, assembly GCF_041296235.1. NCBI lineage: Eukaryota > Metazoa > Chordata > Mammalia > Perissodactyla > Equidae > Equus > Equus asinus. The sequence continues at coordinate 49,398,607 of NC_091795.1, read as the reverse complement.
CACCAGCAGTGTACGAGGGTTCCCTTCTCTCCACATCCTCTCCAACACTTGTTTCCTGTCTTGTTAATTATAGCCATTCTGACTGGAGTGAGGTAATACCTCATTGTAGTTTGATTTGCATTTCCCTGATAGCTAATGATGTTGAACATCTTTTCACGTGCCTGTTTGCCATCTGTATATCTTCTTTGGAGAAATCTCTGTTCAGATCTTTTGCCCATTTTTTAATTGGGATGTTGGGTTTTTTTGTTGTTGAGATGTATGAGTTCTTTGTATAATTTGGATATTAACCCCTTATCTGATATATGGTTTGCAAATATCTTCTCCCAATTGTTGTCTTTCTGTTTTGTTGATGGTTTCCTTTGCTGTGCAGAAGCTTTTTAGTTTGACGTAGTCCCATGTGTTCATTTTTTCTTTTGTTCCCCTTGCCCAGTCAGACATGGTACTTGAAAATATGCTGCTAAGACCAATCTCAAAGAGCATACTGCCTCTGTTTTCTTCTAGCAGTTTCATGGTTTCAGGTCTTACATTCAAGTCTTTAATCCATTTTGAGTTGATTTTTCTGCATGGTGTAAGATAATGGTCTACTTTCATTCTTCTGCATGTGGCTGTCCAGTTTTCCCAACACCATTTATTGAAGAGACTCTCCTTTCTCCATTGTATGCTCTTGGGTCCCTTGTCAGATATTAGCTGTCCATAAATGTGTGGGTTTATTTCTTGGCTCTCAATTCTGTTCCATTGATCTGTGTGTCTGTTTTGTGCCAGTATCACGCTGTTTTGGTTACTATGGCTTTGTAATATATTTTGAAATCAGGGAGTGTGATACCTCCAGTTTTGTTCTTGTTTCTCAGGAATCCTTTGGCTATTCAGGGTCTTTTGTTGTTCCATATAAATTTTAGGATTCTTTGTTCTATTTCTGTGAAAAATGTTGTCGGAACGTTGATAGGGATTGCATTGTATCTATAGATTGCTTTAGGAAGTATGGACATTTTAACAATGTTAATTCTTCCAATCCAAGTGCACGGAATATCTTTCCATTTCTTTGTGTCTTCTTCGATTTCTTTCAACAATGTTTTCGTTTTCTGTGTACAGATCTTTCACCTCTTTGGTTAAGTTTATTCCTAGGTATTTTATTCTTTTCGTTGCAAGGATAAATGGGATTGTATTCTTAATTTCCCTTTCTGCTACTTCGTTGTTAGTATATAGAAAAGCAATTGATTTTTGTATGTTGATTTTGTATCCTGTGACTTGACTGTATTCACTTATTATTTCTAAAAGGTTTTTAGTGGATTCTTTAGGCTTTTTTATATATAACATCATGTCATCTGTTCTTCTTTTCCAATTTGGATCCCTTTTATTTCTTTTGTTGCCTGATTTCTCTGGCTAGGACTTCCAATACTATGTTAAATAAGAGTAGTGAAAGTGGGCTACAATCTTGCTATTTGTTTTCTATTCATTCTCCTGTGCTGCCCTCTTTGGGGTTGAATATTTTCAAAGTATTTTTTATTTCCTCTATTGACTTCTTTTTAGCTGTACATTTAAATATTTAAGAAAATCCTCTAGGCACTACAATATGCAATCTTAACTTATCATAGTCTACTTAGAATTAATATTGTACCACTTCAGGTAAAAGGTACGAACCTTACAATAGTATAATTCCATTTACAGCCCTCCCCTGACCCCGCTGTGATGTTACTGTCATTCATTTTACATGCACATGCTATATATGCTACAAGCCATTTTTATTACTTTTGCTTTAAACAGTTATGTTTTAAAGAAATTTTTAGATGAGGAAAAATACTTATACTATTTTATTCATTTATTTGTTTTTAGTGAGGAAGATTGGGCCTGAGCTAACATCTGTTGCCAATCTTCCTCTTTTTGCTTGAGGAAGATTGTCCCTGAGCTAATATCTGTGACAGTCTTCCTCTATTTTGTATGTGGGATGCTGCCACAGTATGCCTTGATGAACAGTGTGTAGGTCCATGCCCAGGATCCAAACCTGTGAACTCTGGGCTGCCAAAGCAGAGCACACAAACTTAACCACTATGCCACTGAGCTGGCCCCAATTAATCTACGTGTTTACCATTTCCAGAGCTTTGCATTCTTTTATGTATATCCAAGTTTTCACCTGGTATCCTATTTGTTCTTCCTGAGGAACTTCCTTTAACTTTTATTGTAGCGCAGGTGTGCTGGTGCTGGGTTGTCTCAGCTTTTGTTTATTCAAAAGTGTCTTTATTTCACCCTCATTTTAAGATTCTTTTTACTGGATATAAAATTTTGTCTTAAGAGTTTTTGCTTTTTTCAGTACGTTAAAGATGTTGTTCCATTATCTTTTGCCATCACTTTTTCTGATGAGAAGTCACCCATGATTCAAATTAGTTGTCGGTCTTCTATGTAATTTTTTTGGTTTTCTTTCTGGCTATTTTTAAGATTTTTCTCATCATCATTGGTTTTCAGTAGTTTGGATATGCCATACCAAGGTATGGTGTGCACAGGTATTGCTTTCTTCTATTTGTAGTTCACTGGGCTTCTTGGATCTGTAGACTAATGTTTTTCACCAATTACATCTATTTTAGATCACTTGATTTTATCTCACTAATAACTGAGGCTGTGTTCACTTTTTACAATATTTTACCTTGCTTATTCAGATTGGATGATTTCTATTGATCTGTCTTCAAGTTCACTTGTCCTTTATTATATAGCATCCAATCTTCTGCTAAGCCTATACAGTGAATTTGTCATTTCAGATTTTATATTTTTCAGTTCTATAATTTTTTTTGTTGACCAAAAGGTAGTTGTGGGTCCTTCCAGTTGTGGCATGTGGGACGCCTCTTCAGCATGGCCCGATGAGTGGCACCATGTCCATGCCCAGGATCTGAACCGGCGAAACCCTGGGCTGCTGAAGTAGAGCACGCGAACTTAACCACTCGGCCACAGGGCTGGCCCCAGTTCTATAATTTCTTTTCCCCCCTTTTTTTTTTAATAGTTTCTGTGTCTCTAGTGAGAATCCTTATATATTCAGTCTTTATGTTCATCTTTTCTTTTAAAATCGTTGAACACATTTATAACAGCTATCCAAAGTTCTTGTCTGCTCATTTCAAATCTGAGTCATCTCAGGATCTGTTACTATTAGCTCCTTTTTCTCTTCATTATACATCACATTTTCCTGCTTTCTCACCTACCTAGTAATGTGTTATTGTGTCCTGGACATTGTGGACGTCACATTATAGGGAGTTTGGATTATATTGTCTTTCTTTAAAGGATGCTGAGTTTTATACTAGCAGAGCATTAAATTAGTAGTGGATTCTTTTGATCCTGTCAAGTTTAGTTTTATGATTTTTAAAGTCACATCTATTTCAGTTTTGTACATAGTCTTAGGATGTGGTCCTTATTCATAAAGCATGGCATTTATGGGGTTTCATGTAAATGCCCAGTGAGGATGCTTCACTTTGGCTGAACCAGAATTCCAGCATCTCTCAGCACTGTGCAACATCATCATTCAGCTTTCAGTCTCACTGCAGTGACTCTTTGTAGGCTTTATCTATTTGCAGCCAAGCCTTCCATCAACAACCCAAAGGGAAACACCATGAAGACTTCTGAGTCCTTACTCTTCACACAGATTCTCCTTTTGGGGTATCCTGCCCCACAAACTCTAGATCTCTCATTATCTCTGAATTCTTAACTCTTATCTCTGGCTCTTTAGCTGAGTGACATCACTGGTCTCTGCTCTGGAAACTGTTTACAGGGCTCATCTATGTCCTCCCCATTTTTTTGAGGAAAACAGTCTTGCAGTGCTCATTGTCTCAGGCCTAAATACAGTTGTCTCATATTTTGTCCAGTTTTATAGTAGTTTACTGTGGGAGCAAGTCTGAAAACCAGTTTTTCCATTAGCTGGAAGTGGAAGCTCCCCCTTCCCTTATGAGTAATATTTTAAAACAGTTGAGCCAATATTAATTATATCATTATTCCTCTTTGCTTGAGTTTTAGTAGGAAACACCCTTGAACTACAGGGACCAATGAGAGGCTGATGCTTTTCTAAAGGACAGGAAATTGGGGATGGACACTTTAACATGTGAACACGTGAACACTAGAACATGTCTAGTTCACATGACACCTTAAGATACAACTCTTCTTCTTTGTATCTCTCCAAGGTGCAGATGGGTTCTCAGAGAGCAGACTCATGGACCTAGAAGATCTATCAATATGATGTCTGCCTAAATGTGTAAAAGTATTCTTCTCTGGAGCCATGAATGAGAAAGTAGGGAAATGGGCAATTGGTGCTACTTTCTCTGATCCTTTTTATAGTCACTGCACACAATAGACTTTTTTTCCTTTTGTTACAGACTAATATTAAGAGTGTTTAATTTGGATGAATCATCTTCCCAATACACTAGGATTCTGTAAATCATTCAAGCTAGATAAGACATCATTCTAGAATAAGCAGTCCTACTGAAGTCTTTGTGAATTTTGGTAAAGCATGAAAAAAAAAGAATAGCTTTCTTCAATGTAGTTATGGGTAGTCATCAAGTCATAAATCTCTCAGCTTTAGGGAACTTCCAAATCTTTATATAATACAGTTTGGTATAACTGAAAATGGCATGGATTTTAGAGTCAAATACACCTGAGTTTGAATCACAGTTCTGCTCAGTTTTCCTTATAATTAGTTTTATCAACTATAAAATAGGTATAATAATTCTAAAAGGATTATTATGAGAATTAAATTAGATAACTTATATAAAGCCTCTGGTATGATGCCTGGCATTTTGCAAGTGATCAAGAAAAGTTAACTCCTTTAATTTTGTGATGTAATGATTTTGTTGCTGATAATCATAAAGCACTTAGCATGCCCATGAGCAAGACAGACTATACATTTAAGCAGGTATAAACACAAATATCTTCTATTATCAAAGGAAAGACTTGCATTATTAATCTTACAAGACTAAAACAATTCAACTTGAAGAGCTGAAAATTTATTTTTTCTACTTTCTTGAAAATGAGTTAAAATTTGAAAAAAATCAAGTTTTTCTCTTTAGTGCTTTCACCATAATTAAGTGTAGACTCTAGTTATACACAAAATTTGTGATATTTAAGACTCTTAGTAATTAATAGTTCAAACATAATAGCACACTGCAGGGAGTCATCCAAAATTGGAAAGCAGCTAGTGCTAAGTTTAACACTTTCCTTGCCTTCCAAAAATATGCTATAGAACTTCTGATTCCAATTATCCAGATAAGGATATAACAGACCAGTACTTTTGCTGAGAGAAACTATAAAATTATTTTATCTAACTCTTCAAAAATCTGTTTGAAGACATTGGAGAACCACCAAGACAGTGAATATCTGAAGAACCAAGATTCTAGACAGAAGCAAAGCCCAGAGAGGTAAACCTGACATTTGGTGATGCTTTTGCTTTTCAAAGCTTTTGCTGATTTGTAACTGGCCAAGAGGCTGAGAAAGTTAGCAGAAAGTAGTGTCTGAGAAGTTGAGAAACTGTACAGAGCTTTAGGTAGAGTCACTGGGCAAAGGGTACAAAGTTACATTTCAGGGCCTGTTGAGGAGGCAGAGCTTTCAACTGGGACTCCTGAGGGGCTACACTCTTGACACAGGTGTGAAGTGGAAATAAACCAGCTCTCAGACTGAAACTCAGCTTCAAATAAACTCAATCCCAGAATGGATTAAGGTTTTGTTTAACCCTTACCCTGACTACCTGTCAGAAGCAAAAGTAAATTCTTTTTTCTTTTTTTTTGGTCACGAAGATTCACTCTGAGCTAATAACATCCATTGACAGTCTTCCTCTTTTTTTCTTTTTATGTGGGCCGCTGCCACAGCATGGCCACTAACCAATGAGTGGTGTAGGTCCACACCCAGGAACGAAACCCAGGCTGCTGAAGCACAGTGTGCTGAACTTAACCACTAGGCCACTAGGGCTGGCCCAAAAGTAAATTTTTTCAGGAGGGAAAATAACATCACGCACAGCCTCAAATTATCACATTTTTAAAATGCTATGTCCAACATTTAATAAAAAAAAAAAACAGCAAAGAGATAAGACCAAATGACCCCCAAACAATAACAGCAACAAAAAGACACACCAAAAGGACATTAGTCAAGAGAAAAAATGTAACTAATAAGCTAATAGAAGGGAAAAATTAAAAAAGAGCAAGGTTGGTTAGACAAAAGGACAGTGAATAGTTGGGACATACAGAAAAGAAAGAGGGTAGGATGAACACAATTGTACTATTACTTATGTTATACTTCAATTAAATAATCCATTTAAAAGGCAAAGATTATGAGAGTTCATTAAAAATATCCAACTAATTGTTACTTATAAGAGAGACAACTTAAGGAAACATGGACATATGATATATGAAGGATATATGAAGCAAATATTTATATTTATATACCAAATATTTATATTTATATACCAATTTATAATCCCACCAACAATGTACAAGGGCTCCCTTTTCTCCACATCCTTGCCAACATTTGTAATCTCTTGTCTTTTTTTGATAAAAGCCACCCTAATAGGTGTGAAGTGATATCTTGCTGTGGTTTTGATTTGCATTTCCCTGATTATTTGTGATGTCGAACACCTTTTCATGTACCTGTTGGTCATTTGTATGTCTTTTTTGGAAGAAAGTCTCTTCAGGTCCTTTGCTCATTTTTAAGTTGGATTATGTGATTTTTTGCTGTTGAAGCATATGAATTCCTTATATATTTTGGATATTAACCCCTTATCAGGTATATGGTTTGCAAATATTGTCTCCCATTCTATAGATTGTATTTTCAATTTATTGTTTCCTTTGCTGTGCATAAACTTTTTAGTTTGATGTAGTCCCACTTACTTATTATAGCCTTTGTTGTCTAAGCTTATTATCTTACCCAAAAAATCATTGCCACAACAATGTCAAGGAGCTTTTTCTCGGTGTTTTCTTCTAGGAGTTTTATGGTTTCAGGTCTTCTATTTAAGTTTTTAATCCATTTTGAATTAATTTTTGTTAGTGGTGTAAGACAGGGATCCAGTTTCATTCTTCTGCATGTGGATAGCCAATTTCCCCACCACCATTTATTGAAGAGACTATCCTCTCCCCATTGTGTGTTCTTGGCACCCTTGTCAAAGACTAGCTGACCATATATGTATGGGTTTATTTCTGGGCTCTCTATTCTGTTCCATTGGTCTATGAGCTTGTTTTTCTGCCAGTACCACCCATAAAATGGAATACAATGTAAACATTAAAGTGATGACATAGAGCTATACTTACTGATATGGAAAACTGTCTATGTCACATTATTGAATGGAAAAGATCAAATTACAAACGAAAAGTACAGTAAGTATACGTGTATATAGTTAGGCACTGCATAACAATGTTTCCGTCAATGACAGACCAAATATATGGTGGTGGTCCCATAAGATTAGCACGATATAGCCTGGGTGTGAGGTAGGCTATAGCATCTAGATTTGTGTAAGTACTGTAGGGGGGTAAGAAATTTTCCTCTGTCCTTCTAGGTTCTTCTGACTGATGTAAGAATTAAATTGACATGAGACACATTAACAGGAGAAAAACAAACAAAAGTTTAATAGCATATACACATGGGAGAAATCCAGGAAAACCAAGTAATTCACCCAAATGGCAGAAGCCCTCAACTTAAATACCATCCTCAGCTACAGATAAAAGAAGGTGTTGGGGATGGGGAGAGTCAGAGATTACAAAGAGAAGGAAGGCAGTTCACAGGTAGGTGAAAAGGAGCAAACATTTGGAAAACAAATGTTCGGCCACATAGAAACAGAAGAACACAGAGGAGAACCCAACAAACAGGCTTTTCTAGGTTCCTCCCTTTCTACCACCTAGTTCATGTCATGCTAAGGTGATAGCTCACTCCCTGAGGCAGGTTTTTTAATCTGAATTCTTTGAGGCAATTAAGGGGGAGGTAACAAGAAAAACTTTGCGATAACCCTCATGTTAAAGAGACACATTTTGGGGTGGCAAATTTTGTTCCACATTAGTACACTCTATGATGTTTGCACAATGAAAAAACCACCTAACAATGCATTTCTCAGAATGTATCCCTGTTGTTAAGCAGCGCATATTCACATAGAGAGGTATTTTAAAGGATGTTCATTTCTGGACAGGAGGATTTCAAGTGATTTTTATTTCATTCTTTATACTTTATGGCATTGTTTTCTTTTTATTATAGTACTATTTATTCTTACAACCAAAATATTTTATTTTCATCTAAGGACTTGCTGAATCATATTGATTTTGCTTACAAAATATCCTCTCCTTTATATTCATATAATTCAGGCCCTGTTTCAGGTCTTCGTTATTTCTTGCAATAGCCGCAAAGTAACAATAATTGCCCTGTCTTAATAGTAATAACACATGATATCTGTATAGTACTTCCCAGTTTACAAAATACTTTTAATACATTATCTCCACTGAGACTCAAAAACAACTTTATGAGTAGGTACTCTATTATTATTGTCATTTACATTAAAAAAAACCCTCCAAGGTTACTGACCTTGGAGGAAACTTCTGACCCACATTTCATGTATTTCCCATCACACCTTGTTGGACTTATTTGGGGTAAGGATAAACCCAAACTCCTTAACGTGGTCTGGATGTAAAAAGTAGTACAGTATATTTTCCAGTACTGAGAGAAAGGTGATGTAGCTGGAAAGCAGAAAAGTGAGACTGAAGGGGCCTTAGATGCCACGTTAAGGAGTTAGAATTTATCCCAAAGACAATGGGAAGCTGCTAAAGTGTTTTAAATAGAGGAGTGAAATTATAAATCATCATTGTTTTCACCAGGAGTCTGCAAACTTTTTCTGTAAAGATCCAGATAGTAAATATTCTAGACTTTACAAGCTATATGGTCTCTTGCAACTACAGTTGGCTCTCTGTGGGTTCTGCACCTGCAGATTCGACCAATCGTGTATTAAAAGGCCTATGATGGCTGCATCCATACTGAAGACCTACAGACTTTTTTTCTTGTCATTATTCCCTAAACAATATACTATAGCAACTATTTATATAGCATTTACACTGTATTAGGTATAGTAAGTAATCTAGAGATGATTTAAAGTATACAGGAGGATGTGTGTAGGTTTATCTGGAAATATTATGCCATTTTATGTAAAGGACATGAGCATCCACGAATTTTGGTATCCGTGGGGGTCCTGGAACCAATCCCCTGCAGATATCGAGGGACTACTGTACTCAGCTCTGCCACTGAGAGCAAAAGCAGTCATAGACGGTACATAACCAAATGAGTTTGGCTGTGTTCTCATAAAACTTCATTTATGGACACCGAAATTTGAATTTCAATATCATATTTTTTTAAGTGTCATAATACTATGGTTCACTTTTATTTTTATTTATTTATTTTTTTTAAAGATTTTACTTTTTCCTTTTTCTCCCCTAAGCCCCTCCGGTACATAGTTGTATATTCTTCGTTGTGGATCCTTCTAGTTGTGGCATGTGGGACGCTGCCTCAGTGTGGTTTGATGAGCAGTGTCATGTCTGTGCCCAGTATTCGAACCAACGAAACACTGGGCTGTCTGCAGCGGAGCACGTGAACTTAACCACTCGGCCATGGGGCCAGCCCCTATGGTTCATTTTTAAATGATTTAAAACTGTAAAAAACCATTCTTTGGCTGGATTTGGGTGGTAGGCCATAGTTTGCTAACCCTTAGTTTAGATGATGATCACTTAGGCTTCAGTGTAAACTAGACAGAGAGGTGGGTCCTTGCAGGCCTGTTTCCCCAGGTCCAGCATCCTTATATTGACTTTTTAGTATTCCAGGCCTGTTGATATCATTCTATATGTCTTTTATCTCTCTACCACTGATAGATGCTAATGCAAAAACACTATTTCCAGGTTAAGTGTAAGACGTTTTTGGTGACTCCTTTGTGTTCCATGTGGTATTATTTTTAGTCTTTTAGGAAGAGATATCTTGGGATAGAAAACCATTTATATGCAGGGATAATCCTGTTTATTTTATAAACTTTTAAACTCAAAGAGGTAATATTTCTTAGTATATAGGCTAGACCTGAGGCCCCTGGCTAGATTATAATTTAAGCAGTAATAATTTATCTGTTAGAGAACATGATAAATTCTTTTAGATAATTTCAATGTGGAGCCTAAAATATATATAGTAGATTCATGAGCTTAAATGGAATTTTGTTTGAGGACTTAATGCTCTCCTATGGCTCTTTAATGCTTCCTTAAGGCAGACCTTGAGCTATAAATAAGCAAGGTTACATATGAAGAGTAGGGGTGCAGCATTCTGAAAAATGATTGTTCACTTTTACAAATAAAAAGGAAAGTGAAACTATTTCCCTCCTTTTTTTATTTTAGGTTTTTATCTTTTACATGTAAAAATCCTTATAGATTAGGGTTAGGGATAGCCTATCAGTAGAAAGGCTATTTGGAGTAAAGAAATTTAAACAAACATGGAGAGTTTCTTTATATTGTTACTGGCTAAACTGAGACTAGATGCTGAAACAGATATGATTTGAGAAAAAGTTTAGAAAGATGGTTTCTATGATTATGTATTCATTAATAATCAAAGCAGTAGAAATTACAGAACAATATAATACATTGAGACAGAAAGTTTGCCAGACACTAAACATTTAAATACTCATCTCTTCAGTTCTTATCTTGGCTAGAAAAAAGATTGAGACTATAGACATAAAAACGTAAAGAAATGTGAAGAAAATCTACCTTTTACTGGGGTGAATAGTGGCAGAGGTGAGAAGGTGGAGATAAACAGGAAAGTCAGGGGGTCAGAAAATCTAAAAAGTGATGTAATTAAATTTCTGACACTGTGATGTCTGCATGCATAATTTTGGTGAAAAAAATAAAACCTTCCCTCAATATACTAATATGTCTGCTCAATTTGACATAACAAAATACAGATGACAAATAACAGAAGGTTAATACTTCTGAAGTAATTAGAAAGATTTTTTTCATGATCAGTGAAAGCACAATTTATTTAAATGATGCAAAGTTAGAATTTAAATAACAAACTCATTCCAAAGACAAGTGACCTAATGTCATGAACCTATATTAACATCTAAAGCATCAAAGCTTAATTTAAACTACTAAATGTCTTCATTGTGCAGAAGGTACAGGTAAACAAGCCTTCCAGAAGTTTTTGCTGTGTTCAAGAAGCTTTTGCTTTATTGTTTCTTTGACAACAATGAAATCTCTGTGGAGCAGAATATGCTGAGAAACCAGGAAAGGAACCCCACCTTTGTTCATCTGATCTTACTGTGACATTATGGTGAAAGATCTTATAAAAATAAGAACCTGATGCAGAGCACAAGGATCTGTAAGAAACTAGTCGGTTTTATTGTTCTGTAGATAATAAATGGGAGGACTAAAGTGTATGTGAATTTATAACTTCTTGGATCCACTTTGCACTGTGGTTACTTTAAAAATACAAATGAGAACATTCATAATTTCTTACTTCTCACTAATATCTGAGGGACAAACAGCACATTCAAGATCTATGGGACATGTTTTGCCCTATGTCCTGGCATCTGTAGCTGTACTTCTTCAGAGAATGGATCAGAAAGACATTTAAGCTTATTAGATAGAAAGGTGTCATCCTCTCACAGCAAGGTACACGAGGAAAAAAGTTCAAGAATTATAAATTCTTAGAAAACATAAAAAATCCTTTGGGTCCTGGCAAGGAAAATGTCAGCAAGTGAAAAGAGACTGGATGGCTATTGACCAGTTCCATGAAGGCAAAGCTGCAAGCCAAGATGGAATAATGCTTTCCCACCATGTGTCTAAGGCACAAATGACACTAATCCTTTTTAATGGTCACAAAAGCTGACAACTTACTCAGCCTTAGAACTGAAGGCACAAAATCATCTCTGTGAATGACTCACCATAAACAGGTCACGAGCACCAATGTCAACAGCTAACAGAAATGCCTTTTCAAATCTCTGGTACCTATAAGGAAGAAATGTTATATGTTAGTTATGAACAAAACTATATAAAAGGAGAGCGCTGGGTTTTTTTTAATGTGTTTATGTTATTGTTTTTGTTCTTCTGATGGGAAAAATATTTTCAAACAGTGGGGCCTTCGCCTGTTGAGATCTTCCATTGGTGAATGTTATTGTACCTAGGAGGAGCTGAGGCACAAAGCCTGTGGAGGCCTTCAGTGCAAATTTCAAGGATAAGTAATCCAGAGTGGGTGCTGCTGAATGTAGAGAAATGATAGCTTGGGAAATATGTTTCTCAAAATTTTTTACTTTATTGTGTTTTGTAAGAGAAAAGTATGGGAATAAGGACAAGATGGCAGGGTAAGTAATAAATCATATAATTATACTTTTGTGTTTCTTAGATAAAAGTTGAGAAGTCAAATGTTGCACTATTACAGAAGTCTGATATTTGTGAGTTTGGGAAAAAATAACTTCTAGGCTGTTGTAAAATGATAATATAAATAGTTTCTAAATATTTTTAAAAATATTACTTTTCTGCTCTTTTTTCACAATCATACTCTCTTTCCTTAAAGTATAATTTTGAGAATTTTCTTTGTGAAAGTTTAATTTTAGGCTAAGATACATGTGAACAGAGTGGAATTTAAATTAATTACCTTTATAGAAAGTTTAAGATCTTTAGAGAAAAGCATGTCACGAACATATACTTTGCCCAGGATTTTGAAAGGAAAGGTCATCTTTATTTTGTCTGAATGCTAAGATTTAATAGATTTAACTCTCAGTTTTTCTGAACAAACAAGTAAACAATCAAGTTGTGCTCTGTTCTCTACTTTATATTGTGAAATATGGTGGTACAACATATAATGAGATTGCAAATAAAACAGAAACATGGAATATTATTAATAGTAGATTACATACATTTTATTACTGAAATAGCTAAAATAATTAAAATTCAAACAAACAAGTCATTATTATAACGTGAGCTGGTAGGTCCAGAACCTGAAACACTTCACAGTTTCCATGTTATGTTTGATGACTGTTATCCCCATCTCCTGCTTGATCCTTTTTACTAGTGCCTCCAATATTTGCCTGAGTCCCTTTCAACTATGGAAGATCAGAAGGCAATTGTGTTTATTTTTGTTCCAGGAAGCTTACTAATTTATTACATATTCAGTGGAGGTGGGAGGTAATGAGGAAGAGGACTAGCAAGTTGTACTACTGGTACATACATTCACTACCATTTTGCATTTGTCCCCATTCGACTAAAACTTTTCTGCTAATAGTAATCATTCATCTGCTAAAGATTAAATTTAAAGTTCTCATCTTGTATGCCCTTTTCACCACATTTGACTCTATAAACCTTCCCTCCTTGAAACCCTTTTTCCTTGCATTTTGAGATCCCATTGTTTGATTTCCTATTTCTTGGATTTCATCTTATTTCCTTTCCTAGTTCATTTTTCTCTGCCTACTTCGTGAGGTTGACTTGACATTCTATGTTCCTCTTTTATTTATATTCACTCACTCCAGTCTCCCCAATAACCTTACCCACTCCCATGGCATTCATAATTATTTATCAATGACTTACAAATCTCTAGGATCCATCTCTCTCCTGAGCTCCAAACTCTCATTTCTAGGTACTTCAAATTTAACCTGTCTAACGTGTCTGTTGATACATCAATTTGGCAACCATACATATGATGCGCTGAAATTGGAGAAGGTGAAATTAAGAGAGACAAGTTAGGATGCACTCTTTTTTCTAGGTGAGAGGGAATGATGGACATTACACTAAATGAAAGAACTGGCATCTGGCAGCATGGTCAACCAGAAATACCAAAGGGAGCTCCCAACTAGATTGTTATAAAATATATGTTAAAGTACATCATAGGACTCTAAAAAAATAAGGAAATCTCCAAGGGTACCACACTCTCTATCAAAAAAAATAACCAAACAAACAAAATCCCTTGATTGAAATTATGAGTAAGGATCCCTGAGCAGAGAGCTAATATATGGGGGAGGAGCAGGAGACACAACTACTCTGAGCACCATCACCCTCGGGAGACTAAGCTCTGAACAAGTCTCAAGGTAAAAGTGCTAAGCCCAAGACTTCTGATTACACCAGGGGCTAAAATGTTCCCAGGTTATTAGTCCCTCTAACTTTGGCAGAAACAATTTTTAAAACTTCATGTGTGGATTAAAGCATTTTTGATAGTTGCCCCCAGGATTACCATAAATTAAAATAAATATGAGTTCACAATCAAAGATCACCAAATACACTAGAAAACAAGCTACTGTGATGGAAAATTAGAAAATAAACAACAGATATACATCTCCATGGATTTCAGATAACTGAATTACTAAAGATAATTTAAAATAATTCAATATACGATATTTAAATAAAGATAGAAGTATGAAAATAAGCATGTAACAATATACAATTAAAAATTACCTGAGATTTTTTAAAGAATAAAATAGAACTTTTAGAAATGAAAAATTTAATTATTGAAGTTAAATAACGGCACAATTAAAGAGAGAATTAGTGAACTAAAAGATTCTTAAATAAGGAATTACACAAAGTGTTGCACAGAGAGACAAGAGATTAAAAAATATAAAGAAAGGTTAAGCAATATAGAGAACATGAAAAAGTCTAATATGTCTAATCAAAGAATTAAGTTAATGGCTGAGAATTTCCAGAGCTGATAAATTATATGAATCAATAAACACAAGGGGAACAATATATATCAAACAGGATAAACTGAAAGGAATCTATAATTGTGCACATTTGTAATGGAAATGCAGAACTTCAAAAATAAAAAGATCTTAAAAACTGCCAGACAAAAGACAGGTCACCTACAAAGGAACTGCAAATAGACTGTCATCAGACCTTCAGATGGCAACAATGGGAAGTAGAGGCAATAGGAAAAATCCTCAAAATTATGAAGAGAAAATAAGCATCAATCTTGTGTAACAGTGGAACTCTCAACAATGAAAGCAAAATAAAGACACTCTCATATATACAAAACCTGAGAGCATTCAACAGATTTTCAATAAAGGGACATCCAGGGGATGTATCTCAGGAAAAAGGAAAACAACCTCAGAAAGGTCTGAGAAGAAGGAATGGCTTTAAAAAAAAGGATTCAGTTAATATACACATAGATAAATACACAGACACAAATGTTTTGATATTTTTAAGATCAGAAAATGCTAATTAGCAATATCATGTAAATTGGAAGGGAGTTAAAGTACTAAGGTCCTTCTTTTTGCACCAAGGAAGATATTGAACTAATATTTGAATTTGGTAACTATGCATAGTCAAATGTCAATGGTAAATCGTTTTCAGAAAAAGTTATTAGAGACAGAAAGGGTAAGAACAGAATAATAAAAGTTTCAAGTCTCCAGGAAGATACAAAAATTCTAGACCTCGATGCACTTAATAAAATAGGTTCAAAAATATATAAAGCAAAACTGATAGAATTAAAATAAGTGATGAGGCCACCAACATAATGGGAAATTACAAAAGTTATCTGTGAATTTTTGCTAGGCCAAGCAATTAAAAAATTAGCAAAGAAAAAGAGGTCATAACATAATTACAAAGCTAGATTTATTGGATACATAGAACTTGTCATATCCTTCTCAAACACACATGGAATCTTCACAAAATTATATTATGTAGAAAGTAAAAGTGCATGTCTCAATAAATTTTTTTTTAAAAGATTGGCACCTGAGCTAACATCTGTTGCCAATCTTGGTTTTGTTTTGTTTTTTTCCTTTCTTCTTCCCAAAGCCCCCCAGTACATACTTGTATATCCTAGTTGTGAGTGCCTCTGGTTGTGCTATGTGGGATGCCGCCTCAGCATGGCCTGGCGAGTGGTGCCATGTCCGTGCCCAGGATCTGAACTGGTGAAACCGTGGGCTGCCAAAGTGGAGCATGCGAACTTAACCACTTGGTCAGGGGGCAGGCTCCTCAATAAATTTTAAATAAATATTATAATGAATCTGTCAGCAGTGCAGTTTTTGACAAAAAGATAAGCAATAAATCCACATGCATTTAGAAATTAAAAAGTCATGCGTCAAAGAAGACATAATAATAGAAATTTTATAATACTTAGAAATAAATGATAATAAAATATGCAGAAAAACTTGACCAAATGAGACATTTTGAAGACAAATTCATAGTCTTAAGCACTTACGTTAGAAAAGAAGAAACCTTAAAAATTAATGAGCTAAATATCCCATTTAATAATTTAGAAAAAGATGGGGCCGGCCCTATGGCCAAGTAGTTGGGTTCATGAGCTCTGCTTTGGCGGCCCAGGGTTTTGCTACTTTGGATCCTGGGCATGGACCTGGCACCTATCATCAGGCCACATTGAGGCAGCATCCCACATGCCACAACTAGAAGTACCCACAACTAAAATGTACAACTATGTACTGGGGGACTTTGGGGAGAAGAAGGAAAAATTTTAAAAATAAAATCTTAAAAAAATACTAGTAATTTAGAAAAAGAACAGAATAATCTCAAGAAGACAGTGGAATAATATGTTTGAAGTATTGAAAGGAAAAAAATTGTGACACACAATTCTATATGCAGCAAAAAGTATCTTTCAAGAATAAGGTGAAATAAAGATATTTTCAGAAGGAAAAAAAAAAAACTAAGAATGTGTTTTCACCAGTAGAGCTGCACTATAAGAAAGGCTAATAAAGGGGGCCTGGCCCAGTGGTGTAGTGGTTAAGTTCACGCACTCTGTCCTGGGAGACCCGGGTTTGCCGGTTTGGATACTGGGTGCAGACTTATGCATGGCTTATGCTGTGGCAGGCATCCCACATATAAAGTGGAGAAGGATGGGCAGGGATGTTAGCTCAGGGCCAGTCTTCCTCAGCAAAAAGAAAAAAGAAAAGAAAGGCTAAAGGAAGTTCTTTAGGCTAAATAATACCACATATTAGGCAGTGCCCCATATAGCACAACCAGAGGCACTCACAACTAGGATATACAACTATGTACTGGGGAGCTTTGGGAAGAAAAAAATAAAAAAGAAGATTGGTAACAGTTGTTAGCTCAGATGCCAATCTTTAAAAAAAAAAAGAGTGCTAGAGTGTCTATAATTACCAGATGAAACAGACTTCAAAACAAAGAGTAGTATCAAAGATAAGGACGTATATCAGGAAGACATAACAATCATGAGTGTAAATGTCTTAAATATATGAACCAAAAATTAACAGAATTAAAGAAGAAAGAATAATAGAGATTTTAGCACTTCTCTCTCAGCAACTGATAGAAATTAAAATATCAGTAAAGTCATAGATGTACTGGCTTTTCCTATTTCTGTAAAAAAAGGAGCCATTGGAATTTTGGTAGGGGTTCCATTGAATCGTAGACTGCTTTAGGTAGTACTGCCATCTTAACAATAGTAAAGTTTCCAATCCATGAACATGTGATGTCCTCACATTTATTTAAGTCTAATTTCTTTCAACAATATTTTTTAGCTTTCAGTGTATTAAGTCTTTCACCTCCTTGGTTAAATTTATTTGTAGGTATTTCAGTTTTATGGATGCTATTGTAAATAGAATCGTTTTCCTAGTTTCCTTTTTTAATTGTTAATTGCTGGTGTATAGAAATGCAACTCTCTTTTATATGTTGATCTTGTATCCTCCAACCTTGTTGAATTAATTTATTAGATAAGTAGTTTTCATGTGGATTCTTTTGAATTTTTTATATAGAATCATTTGCAAACAGATAATTTTACTTCTTTTATAGCTTTTATTTCTTTTTCTTGTGTAAATGCTCTGGCTAGAACTTCTAGTACAATATTGAAGAGCAGTGGTGAAAGTGGACATCCTTGTCTTGTTTTTGATCTTAGGGAGAAAGCTATCAGTCTTTAACCACTGAATAAATTCAATTACACATCCAAGACTTCCCTTTTTGCTTGTGCAGAGCCCAAAGGTTCTCCAGAGGTTTAAGTATAGGGTTCTCTCAAGTCTTTTCTGAGCCTGTGTCCAGCTCTGTTACTTGTGGGCTTTTCATAAATGGCCTTTACCATGTTGAGGAAGTTACCCTCTATTCCTAGTTTGCTGAGTGTAATTAAAAGGAAGGGATGTTGAATGTAGTTGAATATTTCTCTGCATCAACAGAGATGATCATTTTTTTCCCCTTCCTTTTTTTAATGTGGTATATTACATGGATAGATTTTCTTATTTTGAACTGTGCTTGCTCCTATGGGATAAATACCACTTGGTTATGGCGTGTAATCCTTTTACTATGTTGTTGGATTTGGTTCGCTAGTATTTGGTTGTTGAGGATTTTTGCAACTGTATTCATCAGGGATATTGGTCTGTAGTTTTTTCTTGAGGTGTCTTTGGCTTGGTATCAGAGTAATGCTGGCCTCATGGAATGAGTTAGGAAGTTCTCCCTCCTTTTCTATTTTTTTTGGAAGAGTCTGAAAAAGATTGATGTTAATTTTTCTTTAGGTTTTATAGAATTCATCAGTGAAGTCATCTGGTTCTGGATATTTCTTTGTTTAGAGATTTTTCATTATTGATTCAATCTCTTTACTTGTTACAGCTTTGTTCAAATTTTCTATTTCTTCTTGAATCAGTTTTGGTTGCTTCCATGTTTGAAGGAATTTGTCCACACCAACAGTTATCTAATCTGTTGGTGTACAACTGTTCATAGTCTTGTCTTATAATCCTTTTTTTTTTTTTTTTTTATTTATTTATTTTTTTATTAATGTTATGATAGATTACAACCTTTTGAGATTTCAGTTGTACATTTTTGTTAGTCATATTGTGGGTACACCACTTCCCCCTCCGTACCCTCCCCCCACCCCCCCTTTTCCCTGGTAACCACCGATCAGATCTCCTTCTCAATATACTAATTTCCACCTATGAGTGGAGTCATATAGAGTTCGTCTTTCTCTGACTGACTTATTTCGCTTAACATAATGCCCTCGAGGTCCATCCACGTTGTTGTGAATGGGCCAATTTCGTCCTTTTTTATGGCTGAGTAGTATTCCATTGTGTATATATACCACATCTTCTTTATCCAATCATCAGTTTCTGGGCATGTAGGCTGGTTCCACGTCTTGGCTATTGTAAATAATGCTGCGATGAACATAGGGGTGCAACGGACTCTTGAGATATCTGATATCAGGTTCTTAGGATAGATACCCAGTAATGGGATGGCTGGGTCATAGGGTATTTCTATTTTTAACTTTTTGAGAAATCTCCATACTGTTTTCCATAGTGGCTGTACCAGTTTGCATTCCCACCAACAGTGTATGAGGGTTCCTCTTTCTCCACAACCTCTCCAACATTTGTCGTTCTTGGTTTTGGATGTTTTTGCCAATCTAACGGGGGTAAGGTGATATCTTAGTGTAGTTTTGATTTGCATTTCCCTGATGATTAGCGATGATGAACATCTTTTCATGTGTCTATTGGCCATATTCATATCTTCTTTTGAGAAATGTCTGTTCATGTCCTCTGCCCATTTTTTGATCGGGTTGTTTGTTTTTTTGTTGTTAAGCCGTGTGAGTTCTTTGTATATTATGGAGATTAACCCTTTGTCGGATAAGTGGCTTGTAAATATTTTTTCCCAATTAGTGAGCTGTTTTTTTGTTTCAATTCTGTTTTCCCTTGCCTTGAAGAAGCTCTTTAGTCTGATGAAGTCCCATTTGTTTATTCTTTCTATTGTTTCCCTCAACTGAGGAGTTACAGTGTCCGAAAAGATTCTTTTGAAACTGATGTCAAAGAGTGTACTGCCTATATTCTCTTCCAAAAGACTTATTGTCTCAGGCCTAATCTTTAGGTCTTTGATCCATTTTGAGTTTATTTTGGTGTGTGGTGAAAAAGAATGGTCGATTTTCAATCTTTTGCATGTGGCTGACCAGTTTTCCCAGCACCATTTGTTGAAGAGACTTTCTTTTCTCCATTGTAGGCCCTCTGCTCCTTTGTCGAAGATTAGCTGTCCATAGATGTGTGGTTTTATCTCTGGGCTTTCAATTCTGTTCCATTGATCTGTGGACCTGTTTGTGGACCTGTTTTTGTACCAGTACCATGCTGTTTTGATCACTGTAGCTTTGTAGTATGTTTTGAAATCGGGGATTGTGATTCCGCCGGCTTTGTTTTTCTTGCTCAGGATTGCTTTAGCAATTCGCGGTCTTTTGTTGCCCCATATGAATTTTAGGATTGTTTGTTCAATTTCTGTGAAGAATGTTCTTGGGATTCTGATTGGGATAGCATTGAATCTGTATATTGCTTTAGGTAGTATGGACATTTTAACTATGTTTATTCTTCCAATCCATGTGCAAGGAATGTCTTTCCATCTCTTTATGTCATCGTCAATTTCTTTCAAGAAAGTCTTGTAGTTTTCATTGTATAGATCCTTCACTTCCTTGGTTAAGTTTATCCCAAGGTATTTTATTCTTTTCGTTTCGATTGTGAATGGGATAGAGTTCTTGAGTTCTTTTTCTGTTAGTTTATTGTTAGTGTATAGAAATGCTACTGATTTATGCACGTTAATTTTATACCCTGCTACTTTGCTGTAGTTGTTGATTATTTCTAATAGTTTTTCTGTGGATTCTTTGGGGTTTTCTATGTATAAGATCATGTCGTCTGCAAACAACGAGAGTTTTACTTCTTCGTTACCTATTTGGATTCCTTTTATTTCTTTTTCCTGCCGAATTGCTCTGGCCAGCACCTCCAGTACTATGTTGAATAGGAGTGGTGAAAGTGGGCACCCTTGTCTTGTTCCTGTCCTCAGAGGGATGGCTTTCAGCTTTTGTCCGTTGAGTATGATGTTTGCTGTGGGTCTATCATATATGGCCTTTATTATGTTGAGGTACTTTCCTTCTATACCCATTTTACTGAGGGTCTTTATCATAAATGGGTGTTGGATCTTGTCGAATGCTTTCTCTGCATCTATTGAGATGATCATGTGGTTTTTGTTTTTCATTTTGTTGATGTAGTGTATCACATTGATTGACTTGCGGATGTTGAACCATCCCTGTGTCCCTGGTATAAATCCCACTTGATCATGGTGTATAATCTTTTTGATGTATTGCTGTAATCGGTTTGCCAAAATTTTGTTGAGGATTTTTGCATCTATGTTCATCAGTGATATCGGCCTGTAGTTCTCCTTCTTTGTGTTGTCCTTGTCAGGTTTGGGGATCAGAGTGATGTTGGCTTCATAGAATGTGTTAGGGAGTTCTCCATCTTTCTCAATTTTCTGGAACAGTTTGAGGAGAATGGGTATTAAGTCTTCTTTGAATGTTTGGTAGAATTCTCCAGAGAAGCCGTCTGGTCCTGGACTCTTGTTTTTGGGGAGGTTTTTGATTACCGTTTCTATTTCCTTACTTGTGATAGGTCTATTCAGATTCTCCATTTCTTCCTGATTCAGTTTGGGGAGATTGTAGGAGTCTAGGAATTTGTCCATTTCTTCCAGGTTGTTCAATTTGTTGGCATATAGTTTTTCATAGTATTCTCTTATGATCTCTTGTATTTCATTGGTATCTGTTGTGATTTCTCCTCTGTCATTCCTGATTTTATTAATTTGCGATTTCTCTCTTTTTTTCTTGGTGAGTCTGGCTAGGGGTTTGTCAATTTTGTTAATTCTTTCGAAGAACCAACTCTTTGTTTCATTGATCCTTTCTATTGTCTTTTTTGTTTCAATATCGTTTATTTCTGCTCTTATTTTTATTATTTCCCTCCTTCTACTGACTCTGGGCTTTGTTTGTTCTTCTTTTTCTAGTTCTGTTAGGTGTCGTTTGAGGTTGCTTATGTGAGCTTTTTCTTGTTTAGTGAGGTGAGCCTGTATTGCGATGAATTTCCCTCTTAGGACTGCTTTTGCTGCATCCCAAATGATTTGGTATGTCGTGTTCTCATTTTCATTAGTCTCCAGATAATATTTGATTTCTTCTTTAATTTCTTCAATGATCCATTGTTTGTTGAGAAGCGTGTTGTTTAGTCTCCACATTTTTGCACCTTTCTCTGCTTTTTTCTTGTAGTTGATTTCTAGTTTAATAGCATTATGATCAGAAAAGATGCTTGATATTATTTCAACTCTCTTGTATTTATTGATGTTTGCTTTGGTTCCCAAAATATGGTCAATCCTTGAGAATGTTCCATGTGCACTTGAGAAGAATGTGTAACCTGCTGTTTTTGGATGAAGTGTTCTATATATATCTATTAAGTCCATCTGGTCTAATTTTTCATTTAATTCTATTATTTCCCTGTTGATTTTCTGTCTGGATGTTCTGTCCATTGGTGTTAATGGTGTGTTGAGGTCCCCTACTATTATTGTATTGTTGTTGATGTCTTCTTTTAGTTCTATTAAGAGTTGCTTTACAAATTTTGGTGCTCCTGTGTTGGGTGCGTATATATTTATAAGTGTTATGTCTTCTTGGTGGAGAGTCCCTTTTATCATTATATACTGTCCCTCTTTATCTTTCTTTATCTGTTTTGCTTTGAAATCTACCTTGTCTGATATTAGTATAGCGACACCTGCTTTCTTTTGTTCGTTATTAGCTTGGAGTATTGTTCTCCATCCCTTCACTCTGAGTCTGTGTTTGTCTTTGGGGCTGAGGTGTGTTTCCTGGAGGCAGCATATTGTTGGATCTTGTTCTTTGATCCATCCTGCCACTCTGTGTCTTTTGATTGGGGAGTTCAATCCATTTACATTTAGAGTGATTATTGAGACGTGGGGGCCTTCCACTCCCATTTTGTGTCTTGTTTTCCGGTTTTCTTCAGTTTCCTTTGTTTCTCGTCCCATGGTTTAATCTGTTCTGATGTAGAGCTGCTACTCTCTGTTGTTGTCCTTCTACTTATCTCCTCTGCTCTTGGTTTTGTAGCCCCTTTCCTTTTTTGGATTTTTCAGGAGTGAGGGTTTTCCTGAGGATTTCCTGAAGAGGAGGTTTTGTGGCAATAAACTCCCTTAATTTTTGTTTATCTGGAAAAGTTTTTATTTCTCCATCGTATTTGAAGGATATTTTCGCTGGGTAGAGAATTCTCGGCTGTAGATTTTTGTCCTTCAGATTTTTGAATATATCATTCCACTCTCTTCTAGCCTGTAAAGTTTCTGCCGAGAAATCTGCTGATAGCCTGATGGGGGTTCCTTTGTAGGTTAGTTTCTTTTGCCTGGCTGTCCTTAATATTTTCTCCTTGTCGTTGACTTTTGCTAGCTTCACTACTATATGTCGTGGAGTTGGTCTTCTTGCATTGATAAAGTTTGGAGATCTATTGGCTTCTGTCACCTGCAGATCCATCTCCCTCACCAGATTTGGGAAGTTCTCAGCCATTATTTCTTTGAATAGGTTTTCTGCCCCTTTCTCCTTCTCTTCTCCCTCTGGTATACCTATAATCCTTACGTTGCATCTCCTAATTGTGTCTGATAATTCTCGGAGAGTTTCTTCATTTCTTTTAAGTCTTGCTTCTCTCTCCTCCTCTGCCTGCAACAATTCTATATTGCCATCTTCCAAATTGCTAATTCTTTCCTCCATATTATCGGCCCTACTGTTCAGAGCATCTAGATTTTTCTTAATCTCCTCTATTGTGTTCTTCATTTCCAATATTTCTGTTTGGTTCTTCTTTATCGTATCAAACTCTTTTGTGACATAGCTCCTGAACTCGTTGAGTTGTCGGTCAGAGTTCTCTCTTAACTCATTGAGAATCTTAATGATGGCTGTTTTGAAGTCGTCATCATTTAGGTTATATATCTCATTTTCTTTGGGATTGTTTTCTGTGTATTTGTTACCTTCTTTCTGTTCTGGAGATTTAATGTATTTTTTCATATTGCTTGATGTTGTTGATTTGTGCCTCCGCATGGAGATAGAGTTTAGTTGCTCCTTTCACTTGTTTCAGCTGCTGTGGTGGGGGGAGCCGCTGTTTATACTTCACCTACCAGGAACCCTGTCCGTAGTTGCTAACTGGGCCTGGGCCCCTCTTCGTAGCCACAGTGGCCCTTTGTATTCCCTCCTCTGCCGTGGGGGCCGTCACAGGGGGGCTTCAGGCTGCAGGTGCCTACTGTTGCAGCCCACCTAGATGTGCTCTCTCCTTGGGGTCTGCAATGGTGTTATGGGCTTTTCCAGCGGCCAGGGGTGGGATCACTTATATTTGTTGCTCCGTTGCTCTCTGCACCCACCAAAACTCACTTGTCCTCTATGGGTCGCAGGAGAGCTATTGGCATCTTCTACAGTCTGTGGTTAGTACACCTAGCTATGCTGCTTTTGCCCTGGGGTCTTCCAGCCTTGTGGCTGGCGGCTGGGTGCCTTCTACTGGTGCTGTGCAGAGGCTTTCCCTAAGGCTGCTGTGAGCCTGTAGGGTTTCCCACTAG
The DNA here is from genome assembly GCF_041296235.1 of Equus asinus. Classification (NCBI taxonomy): domain Eukaryota; kingdom Metazoa; phylum Chordata; class Mammalia; order Perissodactyla; family Equidae; genus Equus; species Equus asinus. The sequence goes on along the minus strand of NC_091795.1, from coordinate 49,374,341 downwards.
GCTACTCAGCTGGGTCTCTGGAACTCTCTCCAGCCCCAGTCCTCTCCGAGATCTCCGGCAATCCCTAGCCTCACGGGGCGGGCAACGGCAGCTGGGGGTCGCCCCGCCCTCAGGGCTTCTCTCCGGGCCTCTGCCGGAAGCCCTGAATGCTGGGCGTGGCCCCTCTGCTAACGGCAGACAGAGAGTTTTGTCTGCTGCCTGGCGGAGCTCCGGCGCTTCCCCTCCGGGTCGCAGGACCGGCCTTTGAAACTTCCCCCCGCCCCGGTCCTCTCCGAGATCTCCGGCAATCCCTAGCCCCACGGGGCGGGCAACGGCAGCTGGGGGTCGCCCCGCTCTCTGGGATTCTCTCCGGGCCTCTGCCGGAGCCGTGAATGTTCAGCGTGGCCCCTCTGCTAACGGCAGACAGAGAGTTTTGTCTGCTGCCCGGGCGGAGTTCCGGCGCTTCCCCTCCGGGTCGCAGAACCGGCCTTTGAAACTTCCCCCCGCCCCGGTCCTCTCCGAGATCTCCGGCAATCCCTAGCCCCACGGGGCGGGCAACGGCAGCTGGGGGTCGCCCCGCTCTCTGGGATTCTCTCCGGGCCTCTCCCGGAGCCGTGAATGTTCAGCGTGGCCCCTCTGCTAACGGCAGACAGAGAGTTTTGTCTGCTGCCCGGGCGGAGCTCCGGCGCTTCCCCTCCGGGTCGCAGAACCGGCCTTTGAAACTTCCCCCCGCCCCGGTCCTCTCCGAGATCTCCGGCAATCCCTAGCCCCACGGGGCGGGCAACGGCAGCTGGGGGTCGCCCCGCTCTCTGGGATTCTCTCCGGGCCTCTCCCGGAGCCGTGAATGTTCAGCGTGGCCCCTCTGCTAACGGCAGACAGAGAGTTTTGTCTGCTGCCCGGGCGGAGCTCCGGCGCTTCCCCTCCGGGTCGCAGAACCGGCCTTTGAAACTTCCCCCCGCCCCGGTCCTCTCCGAGATCTCCGGCAATCCCTAGTCCCACGGGGCGGGCAACGGCAGCTGGGAGACCTCCGTGCCCTCCGTGTCTCTCTCTGGGACCCTCCGGGCGCCCCGAGCACCAGGCTGGATCTCCCCGCCAATGGCGGGGAGAGACTCTCCCCGCGGGCTCAGGTGTGCAACTCCAAAGTTTCCCTCTGCGTTTAGGAGTAATTGCGGGGGGTTTAGGTAGGGTTCTGGTCACCTGTTTCCACCGTCGCTCCTCTGTTGTGTTCTCGCTCCTGGCCTAGATGTGTGTGGATCCTCTGGGGGCGTCCGTTGGAAGAAAGCCGCTTGCGGGTACTAGGCTGCCCGTCGGGGTCGGAGAGTTTTCACCTATTTCCACATCCTCCCGGAGGAAAGTCCATTCGCCTTCCGATGTATAGTCGCGTGGGTGTCTCAGACGTCCTGAGATGTTGTCTGGATATCCTTTGTCAAGCGATAAGTGTCCAAATAATTGTAGACTCGAAGGGCGAGAGACAAAGAGGACTACTCACGGCGCCATCTTGGACCAGCCTCTTATAATCCTTTTTATTTCTGCAAGGTTGGTATAATGCACCAACTTTCATTTTTTACTTTAGTTACGTCTTTTTTTTTTTTTTTAGTCTAGTTAAAGGTTTGTCAATTTTGTTGATCTTTTTAAAGAACCTACTCTTGGTTTCATTACCTCTGTTTTTCTATTCTCTTTTGTGTTCATCTCTGCTGTAATCTTTATTTCCTTCCATCTGCTAGCTTTGGGTTTAGCTTGCCCTTCGTTTTCTAGTTCCTTAAGTTGTAAAGTTAGGTTACTGATTTGACATCTTTCCTCTTTTTTGATGCAGGCATTTACAGCCATACATTTCTCTCTGAACTCTAGTTTTGCTGTATCTCATAAATTTTAGTATGCTGTGTTTTTGTTTTCATTTGTCTCAAATGTGACAATGTGATTTCTTCCTTGACTCTTTGTGACTTAAGACTGTGTTAATTTTCATATATTTATGGATTTTCCAGTTTTCCTTCTTTTATTGATTTCTAGCTTTATTTTATTGTAGTAGGAGAATATACTTTGTGTGATTTCTATCTTTTTAAATCTATTAAGACTTGTTTCATATACTAACAGTAGTTTATCCTGGTGAATCTTCCATGTCCACTTTAGAAGAATGTGTATTCTGCTGTCGTGGGTAGAGTACTCTATGTATGTCTGTTAGCTCTAGTTGTTTTACACTGCTGTTCAAGTCCTCTACTTCCCTATTGATCTATGTGGATGTGCTATACAGTATTGAAAGTGGGGTACTGGAGTCTCCAACTATTATTGTACAACTTTCTGCTCCCTTCAATTCCGTCAATGTTTCCTTCACTTATTTTGGAGTTCTGTTGTTTGGTGCACATATGTCTAAGTTTGTTATATCTTCTTGATGCATTGGCCATTTTATCAATAGATAATGTTCTTCTTTACCTCTTATAAGTTTTTTACTTAATGTCTACTTTGTCTGATATTAGTATAGTTACCCCATCTCTCTTTTGCTTATTATTTGCATGGAATATATTTTTCCCTCTTTTGATTTTCAACCTATTTGTGTCTTTGAATCTAAAGTGAGCCTCTTCTAGACAGCATCTAGTTGGATCATATGTTTTTCCCATTATTTCAATCTCTGTCTCTTAATCAGTATATTTAATCCACTTTCATTTAACGAAATTACTAATAAGGAAGCACTTACTTCTGCCATTCTGCTATTTATTTTCTATCTCTCTTCTTTTTTGTTCCACAATTCCTGAAATACTGCCTTCTTTTCCATATGACTGATTTTTTCCAGTGTACCATTTTGATCATCTTCTTTTCCTTTTCTGTATATAGTTTAGTGACTACCCTAAGAATTACAATTAATATCTTAAATTTATAACAATGTAGTGTGAATTATACCAACTTAGCTTCAATAGCATACAAAAACTTTACTTCTATACAACTCCATCCCCTCCTTTATGTTATTATTGTCACAAAGTATATCTTTATATATTGTGTGCCTATTAACATAGACTTATAATTACTTTATGCAATTGTTTAAATCATATGAGGAACAAAAAGAGGAGTTGAAACCCAAAAATACAATAGTATTGGCTTTTACATTTACCTATGTAGTTACCTTTAATGGTATTCTTTATTTCTTTGTATGGCTCTGAGTTACTGTCTAGTATCCTTTCATTTCAGCCTGAAGGACTCCCTTTAGCATTTCTTATAAGGCAGATCAACTAACAGTGAACTTCCTCAGCTTTTATCTGGGAACATCTAAATTCTCCTTCATTTTTAAGGATAGTTTTGCTAGGTGTAGAATTCTTAGTTCTTGGTTTTTTACTTTCTACACTTGAAATGCCATCCCACCACCTTCTAACTTCCATGGTTTCTAATGGGAAATCAGCTGTTAATCTTATTGAGGCTCCCTTCTACAAGACAAGCTTCTTTTTGCTTGCCAATTTCAAGATTCTCTGTCTTTGGTTTTCAACATTTTGATTGTGATGTGTTTTGATGTGGATCTCTTTGAGTTGTTTCTACTTGAATTTCATCGTGTTTCTTGGATGTGTAGATTCTTGCCTTTAGTCAAAATTTTCTTCTTTTTCTAAGACTCCCATAGGACATATGCTTGAGTGGCATCCAACAGGTCCCTCAGGTTTTGCCCACTTTTCTTCATTCCTTTTTTCTTTCTGCTTCTCCAACTTGATCACTTAAATTGTCCTAGTTTAACATTCACCTATTCTTTCTGCTGCCTACTACTGTTGAGCCTATCTAGTGAATTTTTCATTTCAGCTCTTTTACTTTCCAGCTCCAAATTTTCTATTTGGTTCCTTTTTAAATTTCTATCTCTTTATTGATATTCTCTATTTGGTAAGATATTGTTCTTCTGGTTTCCTTTAATTCATTGTCTATGGTTTCCTTTAGTTCTTTGAGCTTATTTAAGACAGTTGATTTAAAAGTCTTTGTCTAGTATGTCCAATGTCTGGGCCTCTCCAGGGATGCTGTCAATTTATTTATTTTTTTTCTGTGAATGGGCTATACTTTTCTATTTCTTTGTATGCTTTTGGATTTTTATTGGAAACTAGGCATTTTGAATATCACAATGTGATAACTCTGGAAATCAGAGTCTTTCCCTCCTCCTCAGGTTTTGCTCTTGTTGCTGTTGAGGACAGTCATTCATTTGTCTGGTGACATTACCAAACTATTTTTGCAAAGCCCATATTCCTTGACATGTGTGATCACTGATGTCTCTCTTGCCTTAACTCAGCAATCAGCCAGATATTTTTAAAAATCCTGACAGATTTGTCTTTTAAACCTTGAAGCAATAAACAACTCTCTCAGTCTTTGTAGATTGGCTCTGAGCTACAGTACTCCTTCATTGTTCAGCCAGACTACCTACATACAATCCTATCTTAGACTTCCCTTTTTGCTTGTGCAGAGCCCAAAGGTTCTCCAGAGGTTTAAGTATAGGGTTCTCTCAAGTCTTTTCTGAGCCTGTGTCCAGCTCTGAACATGTGTCTTGCATCCCTGATTCCCTGGTATATGAGGTAGCCATTCAAGAACCTTATTCCCCCAAATATCTTCTCCTCAACCTTCTCAACCAGGTCTTCTGCTCACCTGCTGCTTTCCCTATTCTCCATCCTTAACTGAGACAGCTATGCATATTATATGTCTTTAAATGCTTTTGACATACAAAAATGCCTTTTCCAGAGATGCTGTTCTAGGCTGAAGGAGACAAAACAAAGCCAAGCTTCTGCACTGCTCCCTCTGGAAACCACAAGACTGCTCAAAATGCACAACTACAGTTTCTGAGAACAAGGCTCATCACGGCCATCTGGCACCAGCTAGCTAACACCAGGAATGCTGACCACTGTCCCCATGGCCCCTGTCATACTAGGGAATGAGGGATGGTAGACAAGTAAACAAAAATCCAACAATACAGTCTTATCAAAATTTAACAGCCGGTCTTTATTAAGCACTCTTCTGATTGTTGGATGTTTTTAAAATTAATCTAGAGTTTAAAAAAAGTTAATTCTGTCAGTTTTTGTTTGCTTAGTGTATGCTTCAGTGGAGGGACTGATTCTTGGAACTCCCTACTCTGCTGTTTTTGTGACGTCTCTCCCACTTCTATTTATAGACCCTAATGTGGCATTCATGAGACTATATCTCTCAGATCTCCTACTGCAGAGAGTGTACTGACTGACAGCCCCAGCTGCTGTGTCTTGAAATGTATCATTGTGTTTTCATCTTCAGGCTACACTTTCCACAAGGTGCTCCTAGGCAATGACTCAGGGCAGTAAGGATGCTGAGGCAGTTCTATTCCTGGGTGCCGTGGGATTCTCTGGATGGGCAACATTGGCTTGAGGACTCCTGATAGCCTTACTAGACTTTCCTTAGAGCTGCTCTGTGGACTGCTGGGGCCTGTGGATGGGTAATGCTTACTAAATAGACAGTGAAATAGGGTGATTACTGCTAAAAGTTGAAATTGTGCCCTGAGGATCATAATGAGAGACTGAGTGCTCTTTACAAAGAGTTAATGGCTAAGTGTGACAGCCAGAGAGCCACTCTGGTAGCTTACAGAGGTCCTTATCTTCTGCATTTGAAGGGCAGACAATTAACAGGTGAGAGACCTAATTGTTGGAGTCAGAGAGCTCTAGAGATGTTTTGATGCACCACCAAGGCAGGTCTGCTTTGCTAAAGTCAAGGCCTTACTTAAGGACACGTGGAGGGGCTGGCCCAGTGGCACAGTAGTTAAGTTTGGGTGCTGCACTTTGGCAGCCTGGGGTTCGCCAGTTCAGATCCTGGGCGCAGACCTATACAGTGCTTGTCAAGCCACACTGTGGTGGCATCCCACATAGAAGAACTACAAGGACTTACAACTAGGATATACAACTATGTACTGGGGCTTTGGGGAAAAAAAAAGAAGAAAGGAGGAGGATTGGCAACAGATGTTAGCTCAGGGCCAATCTTCCTCACCAAAAAAAAAAAAAAGAGAGAGAGAGAGAGAATAGCTGGGATCCCAATATCTAGGATAGGTACGTCTGGATGGATGCCCTTGAGGATGCTGACAGTGCAGACGCCATGAATCTTAGCTAACACTTCCACTGTGCTAGAAGTTTCTGTAGAGACCTCTCCACACAATGCAACATATACACCCTCCCCTCAGGAAATGCTTCTACCCATCTCCTGGCTGCCAGGCTGATAGGGTTAAATCTCAGCAAACCCAGCTGGGATCATGCTGGACTTGATAATCTAGGAGACCATACACATAAAGAGTTGCCAGAATTAGCCAGCACGTACCAGCAGGAACATACGAGTTTGAATGGAAGACAGAACAAATGAGAATTCATTAATGTCAGGGGTACTTTTTCAGGACACAGAACTTAAGATCCTACCAAGGACCCCAAGGGCTGGGTAAAATCACTGCTGGAATGGCTCTTAGAAGCCTGGAAAAAACAGTGGCCAATACTCATTGAAGAGGAAATGACTGAGTGCCATGGCAAACAGTGCAGGAAGAAATAAAGTGGATGAGGGAGCGGATGAGTACTACTTGCAACCATGAGATGGACTGCAGTGACAGTGGATGCAATTTATCTCACTAACCTCCCTTTTGGTCCCCAGCAGTTTTCCATGGAGTACCTGCTGTCTGACCCCACGTGGAAAAATAGATCTATAAAGTCAAGGGATGGATAGTGGTAATCACAAGAATGCACTCTCAGATCTCTGACTTCAGGGAACAAAATAGACCAACAGCCCCAGCTGCTACAGTCTAAAATTCATCACTGCATCTACACTGGGGCTACATGTCTTACAGGCTGCTCCTAGGCAATAAATGATGCAGCAGGGATTCTGAGGCAGGTCCATTCCTGGGAGACATGGACCTGTTCTGTCATTGTCCTTTGCCCAGCCTCGTGGAGTCTCACTCTATGCGTGCACAGCTTAGCGTTCAGCCAAAGACTCCAGGTGACCCTTATGCAGATTTCTGGAGCTCTTTCTCTGCACAGCACCTGCCTCTCCACTACACAAACCCACAAATTCCACTGTCAGCTTCCCTGAACTCTAACCAACTCAACAAACTGCCACGTTCTGCTTGGGTTCCCCCTCCTTGCTCTCTGGTATAGAAAGAGCGTCCCGTGAGAAAACTGTGAGATTCTAAGATTGACCTCATTTGTTTTTCACTCTCAGGGGTCAGAATCCTGCACTGTCAATCATTTAATCTCTAAAACCAAATTTTGTCCAGTTTAATAGTTGTCTGTAGTGATAGGTCAGTCTGTTACCAGTTATATCATAACTGACAGCAGAAGGTCTCAGAAATAATATCTTCGATAAATATTATAACCCCATCAACAACACCCAAAGTAACAACAATAATGGCAAGTATCATTTGTTGAGATCTTCTCTGTACTAGTTACTATTCTAAGTACTTTACTCATGTATTACTCATGTAATCCTCACAACAACCCTATCAGGTTGGTACTATTATTATTCCCATTTACCAAATGAGAAAACAAAGAGGCTAAGTAAAGGATGCTAGATAAAATACAGAACACCCAGTTAAATTTGAATTTCAGATAAATAACAAATAGTTCTTCAGTATAAGTAAATCCCATGGAATATCTGTGACATACTTATACTAGATAATTCTTTACTATCTGAAATTCTTATTTAAATGGGAATCCTTTATTTTTATTTGCTAAATAAATCTGGCAACCCTAAACTTGCCCAAGGTCCCATAGCTACTCACTTGTATAGCAGGACTTGGAACCTGGGCAGTCTGGCTCCAAAACTTACACCCTCTATCATAGTGCTGTTCTAATGCTACTAGAAAAGAATTAAGTGTGTGCTGTAGGCATATTATTGGTCCTTCTTCAGATCAGGTCTCTTGTTCTTGGGTTTTCTGAATTTAAGATTAGAAATGCCATATTGCATTCATTAGAAAGGAATGGTCAAATGGCTTCCATGTTTGGCTCTCTATCAGAGAAGAGATGAGCCAGCTCCCTCTTTGGCTTCTACAGTATGTTAGGGACCCAAAATTCCACCATTTTGAACTCCACAAGTTTAAAAGTTAATATCATTCAAAAGTTAGCATCAGCTACACTGATTAACTATAAGTAGATTTAGTTTTACAGGGTGCTTACAAAAAATACCTCTAATGCTCGAGGTCCTGTGTTAGGACTCAAAGAGTTAAAAAAAACTAGTGACATTAGTCCTTGACCTTAAGCAACTCTCAGTCTAGTAGGAGAAAGAGCCATAAACACAATGATAATAGCTATCACTTATTAAGTACTTCATATTTATTTATATAATAAGTCACTTCATATTTATTATTTATAATCTTGACAGTAATGTTTAAAGTTGGTAAACTCTTCATCTGTAAAGTGGAAATAATAAAAAGAACTTAACTAATTTGCCCAAAGTTACGCATCCAATAAATTATGAAGACAGGATTCAAACTTAGTTTTGTTTGACTCTAAAGCTTGGGCTTTTCAAAAATTATTATATGCTACCCCACAACCGACTAAACCTCAATCTATAAGTTCTATGACAGAGCTGTAAATTTAGACTTAAGGGATCATTCATAACTAGTACGCCCTCCTCAATACTTAATACAGGGGCTATTCATAATTGCTGTTGATTATTGAGATGGCATATAGTAATTAATTATATTGTTGGTATTATAATATTTATGAAAGATATTATTTCTGAGACCTTCTTCTGTCAGCTGTGATGAGTAAATTGGTAATAGACTCACTCTATCACCATAAACATAACAGTAGGAGTCATTCATTGCTCTCATATGGATATTGATGATAACAGTATGTTGTAATATGACTACTGGCAATATATTAAAAAATACTATTTTGAATTGAAGAATAATTCTATGCTAGTAAATCCAAAATAAGTTAAAATACAAGCCTCCAAATTAATGGCAGCAAGTATATTTTAAAAACAAGAATATAAGTGGAGGATAGAGCCTGACAAAAGGGAGTTTCAACAGTACTGCTTAACCAAGGATACTCCCCTAAAGAAAACTGTTCAGTCAGGATATCTGAGAACAAGTGTGTCAACATATTCTGGCTCTACAGATATCAAGACTTTCCATTACAGCTCAATTGATGAAATACCAGTATAAATAGTGGCCCTGTAAGACATGCTGAGAGAGGGAGACGTATATAAAAAGTATTGAGAAATGTTTCTCAGAGTCACTTCATGGAAACTTCAACTGAGTTTCCCTCCAGTTTCTCCTGCTGAATAGTCAGGAGAGGTCTGTATGCCTGTATGTTGAGTGTAGGAATGAAAACTTGTGATTAATAAATCTGTTAAAAATTTACATGCATTGGTTGTTCATATTAAATTTTGTCTGCGAAGTATGGATGGAACTAATGCTCTAGCTCAAAGTTCCTGACTTATTCTAGAAGCATGATTTTGTTAGAAGTCCCTTTACTTCTATTTACTAAAATTATAACTGGTGGTTTTTATATAGGGTATAAATTTCAAAAGTAAAATAAGTTAGATCTTAAATGTATATATTATTTTTAAGTAATAAAGTACTAAAATTTTGTTTTTCTTTAATAATTTTATAATTTTAGTTAATTTGAAACCAAGCTTAAAACTTCCCTCTTTTCTGTATTGTCAGATTAACCACTGGATATGAGTATTCTCTATTCCTCTCTCTCTATTATTTTAAAAGATAAACTATTTCTGATTAATTCATTATTACAGTGCAAAATAATATATGCAAAAAGTGAAAGTTTTATTATCATTTTTCATTAATCAATAAATACCAAATGGTAGTTAGAAGCCTCTGGAAAGAAAACTCTAAATCGGTTTCTTTCCTTTTATCCCGTTATAAAAGGTATATAAACCTACATTAAAATGACATATTTGAAGTCATTTGGCTTAGGAATAGACAGTCTTATTTTCATTCCTTGAAGGGAAAAAGTACAGTTTGGAAGAACGAGGGAGGCTCATAAAAACTGTGACTGACTAGCCCACCCATGTGCCCGGTGGTTGCTCACTCACAGCAGTTCCTCTCCGCTTAACAATAGCAGGGTCATTCCATTTGAGTTGTAAGCTCTCCCAGATCACGTTCAGGGAATAGGCTAGATCTCAGCTATTCCTTTCCAAAAGGCAGAAGTGGGGGAATTTACGGGGTAGAGGATTCCCTTTCCTTTATCACTGCGTGCTTCCCCTCATGCACACACTCCTTCTCTAACAGCTATATCTGAGCCACCCCCTTGTCAGTCCCTCCTAGGTGTGGGTTTAAGGCTTAACTGTGAGTAGCTGAGTGCTAGTGTCCATCTGCTCTGAGGAATAAGCCTCTTTTTCTGCAAATCACAGTACAGGGTATGTTGAAGAGGAGGGATGTGGTGGAATGGGTATAGCTCTGCCTGCCTGCCCCACTTTGGCCCTAAATTAGACTCTTGCTTTATGTAGGGATTTATGTAAAGCTTTGGAATTCTGGCAATTTGCAGGCATTTTTGAGGCATAATAAGGCAAGTTATAAGCTTCTATGATGTTCTGTTTACCTACAAAAGTGGAAATAACCAATGTGTATACCTTTTTAGATTTCCTTCCTCCCCTGCCTTCTAGCCTGAAATTTGGCTAAATAATAAAATACTGTTTTGAAACAATCAAAACTGCTAAATATCTTTAGTTTTTAAAAGATGTTGAAACAGTGTTAAATATTTAACACTTTCTTGTGCTTCTTATTTATTAAACATGAAAACAATATAATCTCTTCTTTTAACCAATTTTATGGAATTACATGATAAATATGTTAATATATTGCAATAAATATGAAATTAATATGAAGCCATTTTCAATGTTAAATGCTGATACCTTTTAAAAATATTATAACGATAATACAGCAATATACAAACTGAGTACAACAATCTACAAACTGAGTATGATAAATTTGGGGAATCCTAGAAAGTCGTACTCCAAAATACAGCAGCTGAAAGCATGAACACCATTCAATGTTCTGATTTAATCTGAGTTCAAAAGCAAAAGGAGAGGAGTCTCGAACCAGTGTCTCCTACAGTGGAAAGAAGACTGTCGAGCACATGACTTCTGCTATGATCTAAATGCTTGTGTCCCTCCAAAATTCCTATGTTGAAAATCTAATTCTCAACAAGATGATATCAGGACCATTAGGTGGAGCCTTTGAAGGTGATTAGGTCATGTGAGCAGAGCCCTCATGAATGGGATTAATGCCCTTATAAAAGAGAGAGATCTCTCATCCTTTCCATCATGTGAGGACCACAGTGAGAAGGTGCTGGCTATGAACCAAGAAGAGGGCCCTCACCAGAATGTGACCATGCTGGCGCCTTGATCTTGGACTTCCCCACCTCCAGAACTGTGAGAAATAAGTTTCTGTTGTTTATAAGCCACCCAGTCTGTGGTATTTTGTTATAGCAGCCCAAAAGGACTAAGACAACCTCTGTGTGCCAGACCCTTTCCCTGCCCTCCAGTAAGACCAGGGAGACACATACAGGGATGACACATTCTCCAGCTTGAGGGTGCTAGCTCTGTGCCTTGGGAGCTTGTGTTCATTCCTTACAAATAAGGTGACTCTGACATGAATTTACTGACTCCTGCTATGTCTTAGTATCTAATGATGGTTACACTAATGAAAAACTAGTATTGTACTAGCTCTTTTTGATGAAAATTAGTATTCTTTTTAAAAATCATGGTTATATTTGCATTCATTTAATATTTCACTCCTCCTATTTTTCCATGGTTTTGTAAAATTAGCAATCATAATTTTTATTTGTAGAAGAGCTTACAGCTTATAGCTATAAAAGTGTTTTCCAGTAATTGTTTTATTGGATACAATACTCTGGAGATAGGAGAGGCAGCTGATTTGACTTCCCATTTTACAGAAAAAGAGCTCATCAAAGATCTCTTAGTCTTTGGTAAAAGTGGGATAAAAAGTGATATCCTTTGACTCCAGTTCTCTTTCAACTCCACCACAAACAGCTTAGATGCAATTCAAAGAAAGTCAAATTCTTCTCCACTTTGCAGGTTACCACTCATTTGAAAAATGGTCTACCTTGGTCTCCACTTCCCATTATTCCTGGAGATACATCCAGCCCCTGAGAAAAGCCCTTGTTCCTAAGGTGTACTTAGATTTGACATATTTCATCTGCCTCTTTGGAGCCACTATAACTCTTAACTTATCTCTTTCTTTATGCTTCCTAGTATCTTTATCTATCCCTATCTCTTCCTTCCTGCCCCTATATTCTCTATTCCATCTCTCCCTACCTTCCACTTTCTACTTCCCACCTCTCCTCTCTCTCCCTTTTATGTTCATATCTCAATACCATCTCCCCAATGTTTGAATTCTGGCATATCTGACCACATCATTCTGGCTCCTGCATCTATATTTAAACATCCACAATGCCATTAAATGGTCTTGCAATATTTCTCTCATGCTTACAAAATACAAACTTTCATTTCCAAAGCACATCCGTAAACTTTTTAAAAGCATATTTTCAAACAATCCAATCAAAAAATAGACAAAGGACATGAAGAGATATTTCACCAGAGGATATATAGATGGAAAATAAACATGTGCAAAGATACTCAACATCATTAGCCACCAGGAAAATGCAAATGAAAACCACAATGAAATACCACTACACATCTATTATAACAGCTGAAGTAAATAATGACAATGCCGGGACGGATGAGGACAAACTGGATCTTTCATACATTGCTGACAGGAATGCAAATAATACAGCCACTCTGAAAATAGTACGGCAGCTTCCCATAGAACTAAACGCACATGACCTGACATATGACTTAGCAAGCACACTCCTTGGTATTTATCACAGAGAAGTAAAATTCACATCTACATGAAAACTTGTATATGAATGTTCACAGAAGCTTTATTTGTAATAGCCCTAACCTGGAAACAACCAAAATGCCCATTGATTGGTAAATTCCATGATTTTTTAAATTGTACTTTATAGAATAACATATCTTGGGAGAGTCAGATTGGCAGTTTTATATAAATGTAAACAAGTAGTATCCATTAAAACATTTCTAAGAAACTTTCACCCCTCAAACAATGCAAAAATGCAAAACAAACTAAACGCTAGCTTTGCATTAGACTAAAGGCTGTGTCTTGGCGTAACTTTAGAGTTACGTACCGGTTATTTGGAGAGCTTGATAACTTGATAAATTTGATAGCTTATAGTTAGAGTCTCAACTGTTAAATGACATTAGTGAACATTTTTCTATCCAACAAAAGCTAATCAAGAAAACTATTTCTACTTCCTTGCCCAAACCCTTATTGACTTTCATTTTCTAACTTGTTTAGAATTTTTTTCCAACATAAAAAATTCTTAAATTGCCACAATACCTTATGCCAAACATACAGATTTTTGTTTTGGTTTGATTTTTATTCTTTTATTTTAATTATGAACTTAATATATGAATATCTTCTCCTTTTCAAAATTCAAACAATGCAGATAAAGCAAAAGTCCTCTCAGAACCACCTCAAAGTCCCAAGCCCAGAGATATGCAGAGATGAACACTTTTGCTATTATGGATTGTCTTTTCATACCTTTTACTTAGATATTAAGTATCAAAATAAATGGTTTAAAAACATACAGTTTATCAGGGGTTTCCCTTAGACGTCTATATTCAGTGAGAGTAACCTATATTATTCTTTCCTCCCAAGGCAAACCTTTATGTTTTGCTAACCTCTTACTACTTAGCTGCTTCTCAATAGTCTGTGTTTATCTCTGAATACAGGCACGGTGGAGCACTCTCAGCAAAGTGCTTCAGACTAAAAACAGATGTTAATTAAAAATGCAGATAACGACCCATGGCACCTGTTGTTTCACACTTCTTTTGCTCAAGCCCTCCTCTGCCAAATCTCATCTTTTATTTCAATAATAATCCACAGCTTTTCTTTCATTCCAGCTATAAATCTTTCACTGTAGTGATCATTTAAATTTAACCAGAAGGCCATGTTTTACTGAGCAAACCTATCAGGATGACTACACACACAGTTAAGGGAACCTAATGTCACAGCTCTGATTAAGAATGAACTACATTCTAATGATAAATGTCAACTGTCTGTATGTGATGTCTCAACAATTTTAACTATTGGAACAAGAACTTAGTAAATCAGTTAAACGTATGTCCTTCTTCCATCTCTCTTGCAGATCTCAGTAGAGTGTTTTCATGGCAGGACAAGATAGAGGAAAGGAAGGGATTATATCTAGCACTTTCTGAGAAAGACCAGGTCAGAATTCATAGTCACCTTAATCACCTAGACATGTAGTCAGAAAAGATTAAGGTTCTTGAACAGTAACTATAGGAAAGCCACTGAAAAGCAAATAAACTATATAAAAGTGGCTAGATGGGGAAGACCTAAATAAGAATATGTCAGAAAGATTTACATAGTGCATTGTATAAAGTAATCAAGACTAAACAATGTAATACTGTGCCCAGAATAGCTAGTGAGATAATAAATGTATAAATTAGAATATCCTGTAGCTGATCTCTGGCCACCGACCCTAAATTATACTAAGCATGGGGTTACCGCCTCGGCAGATACAAGGCAGATCTTTGAGCTCTATTCTGTACTCTTGGTATAGTGGGTGGCACATGATAGATAAATACTTACTGAGTGAATGGTTTTTTCAAAAACTAAACAAAAAACTGAGAAGATACTGCAGAGAGCAAAATTAAAGAAGTGGTTTGAAAATAAAGCCGCCTGAGTCTAGATCACACTACCCCATGCACATGTGTCACCATGTAGCGTAGAAAACTCTTCCTGCTCAGTTTTATGTTGGTAGCACATGACCTGCCAAAGCACCAGCCTAATCTTTCATACTTTTGCAGACAGTTGAAGTGAGGGGAGTGAAAAGAGAGAGTGGCAGGGAGGACAAGACTGACAAGGGTTAAAGCTGTACTTCTCAGAGAGGGGATGAGGCAGCAAAGCTCCAAGATTCATAGCATCTCAAGGGATGGCAATTTCATCTGAAAATTTGGGATGGAAGAGGAAGGCTTTAATTTTTTCCTTTTTACTGAGGTATTGTCACATGCTTATCCTGGTAAAATCAGTAGAATTCCATCCTTCTGTGTCAGTGGGGTGTGTATGTGTGTGTGTATAAGGAGAGGAGAGAGAGAGAGGGGAGAGAGGATGCCTAGAAATAGAAAGTAAAACAATATTCTACTCAAAGAGTGACCAGGAAGTTTGTTTTTCTTATCTGGGTCATCAGTGCTGTTTTTATTAATATTGCAGTCCCAAGACTATGAATAAGACTCAGTATTGCCAGGAGAACAAACTACGCTAATGACCCTGGTCTGCTTAGCTCTGCTTGTCCACTGAAGTCTAGGAGAGAGCCTGAATGTGTGAAATCTCAGAGATGTTCCTCTGGATTTGAAAAATGATCTAGCTCCTTTAGAAATTTGTGTTTAAAATTTATTTGCTTTAGATTAACTCAAAAAAATTGCTTCCACAAATTAAATCAATTTTCTTAACCATGTGCTTGAGGGAATGTTTTATTTACAAACTAGGCTACTCTTAGGCATAATTTCTGTTTCAGCTTTCCTGTAACATAAAAGTCCCTAATAGGGCCAGCCCTGGTCGCCTGGTGGTTAAGTTCAGTGTGCTCCACTTCAGCGGCTGGGGTCAGTTCCCAGGCGTGGACCTACACAACTCTGTTAGTGGCCATGCTGTGCTGGTGGCCCACATACTAAAAAATAGAGGAAGACTGGCACGGATGTTAGCTCTGGGCGAATCTTCCTCAGCAGAAACAAAAAAAGTCCCTAAGATTATGACTTTTAGTACTATACTTCATTTATAATCCAAAACTTTAAAAATTAGAAATTGAAAAATACATATAGATTAAGTACAAAGAAAAACAATTACCCTTGTGAACATCTAGATATATATCCTTGCATTTATTTAGTTAGATATTTAAAAAATATGGACAAAATAATCACTGTTGTTTTCATAAAATTGATATGTATTCATAAAAAAGAATTAAAACAGTACAAAAAGCATAAAGATGGAAGTATAAGTCACTCCCACATTGTAATACCCACAAATTGCAATCATTCACATTAGGCATACATCATCCCAGACATCTTTGTATGAGAACATAACAAATAGATGGAGGGATATCCAGGAATTATTTTATGTAAATGAGGCTATGTTGTACATCCTATTTATTAATAAAGAACACTAAATTTGATTTTACTTAAAAAAAAATAAAACCCAAGTTTTGTAGGAATCATTAACCTTAAAATATTTGTTTCTTAACCATATATTATTTCCTAAAAGATCCATCCAAGGTTAAGAGATTATGAAAAATATTCAGGTTTTTAAAAACTACTTATATTACTTTTAAACAGGATTCACCGACTCCCTGTTTTGAAAAATGATGACTCTGATGTTTTCTCTATCTCCCCTTCCTCCAACTTCCAATTTTTATGACATAGTTTTGTTATTTTTACCTTATCCAAGATAATACTCAATTACCTTTTTTTTATTGTGGTCATAATAGCTTATAATATTGTGAAATTTCAGTTGTACATTAATATTTGTCATATGCCATATAAGTATGCCCCCTCACCCCTTGTGCACACCCTCCACCTCTCTTCCCCCTGGTAACCACTAATTTGTTCTCTTTGTCCATAAGTTTGTTTATATTCCACATATGAATCATAGACGGTTTTGTCTTTCTCTGGCTTATTTCTCTTAACATAATGCCCTCAAGGTCCATCCATGTGGTTGCGAATGGGATGATTTTGTCTTTTGTTTTATGGCTGAGTAGTATTCCATCTTTATCCAATCATCAGTGGATGGGCACTTGGGTTGCTTCCATGTCTTGGCTGTTGTGAATAATGCTGCAATGAACACAGGGGTGCATAAGTCTCTTTGAACTGTTGATTTCAAGTTCTTTGGATGAATACCCAGTAGTGGGATACCCAGGTCATATGGTATTTCTATTTTTAAGTTTTTGAGGAGTATGGAGACTTTTCCATACTGTTTTCCACAGTGGCTGCACCAGTTTGGATTCCCCACCAGCAGTGGACGAGGGGTCTCTTTTCTCCACAACCTCTCCAACATTTGTTGTTTTTTGTCTTGGTGATTATATCCATTCTAACAGGTGTAAGATGATATCTAAGTGTAGTTTTGATTTGCATTTCCCTGATGATTAGTGATGCTGAGCATCTTTTCATGTGCCTAATGGCCATGTGTGTACCTTCTTTGGGAAAATGTCTGTTGTTATCTTCTGCCCACTTTTCGATTGGGTTGTTTGTTATTTGTAGGTGATTTGTGTGAGTTCTTTATATATTATGGAGTTTAACCTCTTATTGCATATATGATTTGCAAATATTTTCTCCCAGTTGCTGGACTGGTTTTTCATTTTGATCTTAGTTTCCTTTACCTTCCAGAAGCTCTTTAGTCTGATGAAGTCCAACTTGTTTATTTTTCTTTTTTGTTTCCCTTGTCTGAGTAGACATGGTATTCTAAAAGATCCTTTTAAGTCTGATGTCAAAGAGTGTACTGCCTATATTTTCCTCCAGAAGTTTTACGGCTTCAGGTCTTACCTTCAAGTCTTTGGTCTACTTTTAGTCTATTTTTGTGTGTGACAAAAGATAGTGGTCTACCTTCTTTCTTTTGCATGTGGATGTCCAGTTTTCCCAACATCATTTATTGAAGAGGCTTTCCTTTCTTCATTGTATGTTCTTGGTTCCTTTGTCAAAGATGAGCTGTCTGTAGGTGTGTGGTTTTATTTCTGGTCTTTCAAATCTGTTCCATTGATCTGTGTGCCTGTTCTCGTACCAGTACCATGCTGTTTTGATTACCATAGCTTTATAATATATTTTGAAATCAGGGATTGTGATGTCACCAGCTTTGTTCTTGTTTCTCAGGATTGCTTTGGCTATTTGGGGTCTTTTGTTGCCCTATATGAATTTTAAGATTCTTTGTTCTCTTTCTGTGAAGAATGTCATTGGGATTTTGATTGGGATTGTGCTGAATCTGTAGATTGCTTTAGGTAATAAGGACATTTTAACTATGTTGATTCTTCCAATGCATGTGCATGGAATATCCTTCCATTTCTTTATGTCATTATCGACTTCTTTCAGCAATGTCTTTAGTTTTCTTTGTATAGGACTTTCACCTCCATGGTTAAACTTATTCCTAGATATTTTATTCTTTTTGTTGCAATTGTAAATGGGATTGTATTCTTGAGTTCTGGTTCTGTTAGTTCATTATTAGAGTACAGAAATGCTACTGATTTTTGTAAGTTGACTTTGTACTTGCAACACTGCTGTGGTTGTTGATTATTTCTAATAGTTTTCTGATGGATTCCTTAGAGTTTTCTATATGTAAAATCATGTTGTCTGCAAATAGCAAGAGTTTTACTTCTTCAGTGCCTATTTGGGTTCTTTTTATTTCTTTTTCTTGCCTAATTGCTCTGGCCAAAACCTCTAATACTCTGTTGAATAAAAATGGTGAGGGTTGGCATCCTTGTCTTGTTCCTGTTCAGAGGGGTGGCTTTCAGTTTTTCCCCATTGAGTATGATGTTGGCTGTGGGTTTGTCATATATTGCCTTTATCATGTTGAGGTGCTTTCATTCTATATCCATTTTATTGAGAGTTTTTATCATGAATGGATGTTGGATCTTGTCAAATGCTTTCTCTGTGTCTACAGAGATGATCATGTGGTTTTCTTTTCTCTCTCTCTCTTTTTTTGAAGATTAGCCCTGAACTAACATCTGCCACCAATCCTGCTCTTTTTGCTGAAGATGGTCCTGACCTAACATCTGTGCCCATCTTCCTCTACTTGATATGTGGGACACCTGCCACAGCCTGGCTTTGACAGGCTGTGTGTAGGTTTGCACCCAGGATCTGAACCAGTGAACCCCAGGCTGCTGAAGCAGAACGTGCAAACTTAACTCCTGTGCCACCAGGCCAGTCTCAATGATCATGTGGTTTTTGTTCCTCATTTTGTTAACGTGATGTACCACATTGATTGATTTGTGGCTGTTGAATTATCCCTGTGTCCCTGGTATGAATTGAACTTGATCACAGTGTATGGTCTTTTTAGTGTATTGCGGTACTCAGTTTGCCAATATTTTGTTCAGGATTTTTGCATCTATGTTCATCAGTGATACTGGCCTGTAATTTTCCTGCTTTGTGTTGTCCTCATCTGGCTTTGGTATCAGGCTGATGTTTGCCTCATAGAATGTGTTAGGAACATTTCCATCTTCTTCAATTTTTAGGAATAATTTCAGAAGAATAGGTAATAAATCTTTGAATGTTTGGTAGAATTCTCCAGAGAAGCCATTCCCTCCTGAACTTTTATTTTTGGGGAGGTTTTTGATTACTGTTTCAATCTCTTTACTTGTGGTTGGTCTATTAAGATTCTCTATTTTTTCTTGATTCAGTTTAGGAGGTTGTAAGAGTCTAAGAATTTATCCACGTCTTGTAGATTGTCCAGTTTATTGGCATATACTTTTCATAATATTCTCTTATAATCTTTTGTATTTCTTTGGTATCAGCTGTAATTTCTCCTGTTTCATTTCTAATTTTATTTATTTGAGGCTTCTCTCTTTCTTTCTTAGTCACTGGCTAAGGGTTTGTCCACTTTATCTTCTCAAAGAAAGAGCTCCTTGTTTCATTGATCCTTTCTATGTCTTTTTTGTTTCAATTTCATTTATTTCTGCTCTAATTTTTATTATTGCCCTCCTTCTGCTGAGTTTGGGCTTTGTTCTTCTTTTCCTAATTCTGTTAGATAAACTTTAAGATTATTTATTTGAGCCTTTTCTTGTTTGTTAACATGGGCCTGTATTGCTATAAATTGCTCTCTTAGAACCGCTTCTGCTGCATCCTGTATTACTTGGTATGGTGTGTTTTCGTTCTCATTTGTTTTCAAGTATTTTGTGATTTCTCCCTTATTTCTTCGATGACACATCGGTTGTTCAGTAGTGTGTTGTTTAGTCTCCACATGTTTGTTCCTTTCCCAGCTTTTTTCTTGCAGTTGATTTCAAGTTTCATAGCAGTATGTTTGGAAAAGATAGTAGATATGATTTCAATCTTTTTACATTTATTGAGGTTTGCCTTGTTTCCCAATATATGGTCTGTCCTTGAGAATGTTCCATGTGTGCTTGAGAAGAATGTATATTCTGCTGTTTTCAGATGGAGTGCTCTCTATATCTCTTAAGTTCATCTGGTCTAGTTTTTCATTTAATTCCACTATCTCCTTGTTGACTTTTTGTCTGGATGATCTATCCATTGATGTAAGTGGGATGTTGAGGTCCCCTAGTATTATTGTGTTATGGGTAATATCTCCTTTTAGGTTTGTTAATAGTTGCTTTATGTACTTTGATGCTCCTGTGTTGAATGCATATGTGTTTATAAGTGTTATGTCTTCCTGGTGGAGAGTCCCTTGTATCATATACTGCCCCTCTATGTCTCTCTTTACCTGTTTTATCTTGAAGTCTACTTTGTCTGATATAAGTATGGCAACACCTGCCTTCTTTTGTTTGCAATTAGCTTGGTGTATCATCATCCATCCCTTCACTCTGAGCCTATGTTTGTGTTTAGAGCTGAGATGTGTTTCCTGGAGGCAGCATATTATTGGGTCTTGTTCTTGAATCCATCCTGCCACTCTGTGTCTTTTGATTGGAAAATTCAGTCCATTTGCATTTAGAGTGATTATTGATATATGAGGGCTTAATATTGCCATCTTAACACACATTTTCTGGTTCTTCTGCATTTTCTTTGTTTCTCGTCCTGTGCATTTCGTACTACCGATTTGATTAGATAGTTTGCTATGTTGGTTTTCTTATTTTCTCCATGTTTATTGTATGTGGCTCTGTTCTAATTATTTGTTTAGTGGTTACCATTAGGTTTGTATAAAAAGTCTCATAGATGAGATAGCCCATTTTCTGATTCCCTCTTATTTCCTTAGACTATACTGATTCTGTCCCTTTGCTCTTCCCCTTCTAAGTTATTTTTGTCATATCTTATTCCATCTTGTGTTGTGAGTTTGCAGTTAAAGTGAGATAATTTTTACTTTGGTGTTTTACTTTTATTTATCCTTGATGTAAACATTAAATGTTTACCATCCTGACCTGATAGAGAGCTGCCATTTTCTGATTATTGCCTACCTATTCATCTCCTTGCTCAGGGCTTTGCAGCCCCTTTCCTGTTTTTTTTTTTTTTTTTCCTTTCAGGTATGAGGGCCTTCTTGAGTATTTCTTGTCGGGGGGGTTCTTGTGGCAATGAACTCCCTTAGCTTTTGTTTATCTGGGAATATTTTTATTTCTCCATCATATCTGAAGGAGATTTTTGCTGAATAGAGTATTCTTGGCTGAAAGTTTTTGTCTTTCAGGATTTTGAATATATCATTCCACTGTCTCCTAGCCTGTAAGGTTTCTGTTGAGAAGTCTGCTGAAAGCCTGATAGGGGTTCCTTGGTAAGTTATTTTCTTCTGCTTTACTGCCCTTAATATTTTTTCTTTGTCATTGACTTTTGCCTGCTTTACTACTATATGCCTTGCAGTAGGTCTTTTTACATTAACATACTTGGGAGTTCTGCTAACTTCTTTCACGTGGATTTCCATTGCCTTCCCCAGGTTTGGGAAATTCTCTGCTCTTATTTCTTTGAACAAGTTTTCTGCTCCATTCTCCTTCTCTTCCCCCTCTGGAATACCTATAATCTTTATGTTGCATTTCCTTAAGGGAGTCAGATATTTCTCTGAGAGTTTCTTCATTTCTTTTTAGTCTTAGTTGTCTCGCTCCTCCCTCTGAAGCATTTCTATAGTATTGTCTTCTAAATTGCTAATTCAGTCTTCCATATTGTCAGTTTTGTTGTTTAGGGAGTCCAGATTTTTCTTTATCTCATTCATTGTGTTTTTTATCTCCAACAATTCTGATTGGTTTTTCTTTGCAGTTTCAATCTATTTTGTGAAGAAGCTCCTGGGGCTGGCCTGGTGGTGCAGCAGTTACATTCACACGTTTCTGCTTCAGCAGCCCAGAGTTCGCTGGTTTGGATCCTGGGTGCAGACCTACACATTGCTTGTCAAGCGATGCTATGGCAAGCATCCACATATAAAGTAGAGGAAGATGGGCATGGATGTAAGCTCAAGTCCAGTTTTCCACAGCAAAAAATAAATAAATAAATAAGTAAAAGGAGGATTGGTGGCAGATGTTAGCTCAGGACTAACTTTCCTCAAAAAAAAAAAAAAAAAAAAAAAGAAGCAGCTCCTGAATTTGTTCATTTGTCTTTCTGTGTTTTCTTGTAACTTGTTGAGTTTTTTTATGATAGCTATTTTGAATTCTTTGTCATTTAGGTTATGAATTTCTGTGTCTTTAGGGTTGGTTTCTTGGTGCTTGTCATTCTCCTTCTGGTCTGGAGATTTAATATACTTTCTCATACTGCTTGATGGTGTGGATTTTTGCCTCTGCATGATGTTACTATCTGGTTGCTGCTGCCACATGCTTCCACTGGGTGGGGATCAGCTGCTGTGTATTCTGGGCCCAGCACAATCGGGGCTCCCCAGCTCCAGCCACTGACTGCTTTCCTCACTGTACAATGCATTGGCAGATGGCAGATCTGGAGCACTGGGCAAGAGGAGGGGTACTCTCCTTCACCTGTGCTTCCCCCAGTCTCCACTTCTTTCTCTGTGATGAGCTCTGGGTGATTGCAGGACTGGAGTGCCAGGTGGGGAAGGGGCACTTTCTTACACCTGTGTGCCTCACCCAACTGCTGCCTCTCTCTCTGTGTGGTACTCTGGTGCTCATGGGGCTCCACCAGCCACCGCTTCTCTCTCCACACCATGCTCCAGGCAGTTGTGGGGATGGAGCACCAGGCGGGGACGGGGCACCTCTCCTCAGTCAGGCATCTCCCCCAGCCAGCCCTTCTCTCTCTGCACCTCACTCCGGGTGATCATGGGGCTGGAGTATGGGATGGGGATGGGGCACCTCTCCTCAGCTGCACACCTCCCCTAGCTGGCCCCTCTCTCACTGCACCTCACTCCGGGTGATCGTGGGGCTGGAGTGCCAGGCGGGAACGGGGTGCCTCTCCTCAGCTGCTCACCTCCCCCAGCTGTGGCCCCTCTCTCTCTGTGGAGCTCATACTGATCAACCTCCTCTTCCTCTGGAAGATCCAGCCCCACCACCACCTTCAGGTGTATGGCTGCATGGGTCTCTCAGACGTCTTTTGTGTTGTGTGTATGTCCTCTGTTGGCGTATGAATGTTCTTTTGGTTGTATTTTAGAGGAGAGAGTCCAAGGGAAGAGCTCACTCTGCCATGAGTCCCTCAATACTCAATTTCTTTTCTAATCATAATTTGTATAGTTGTTTAGCTTCACTTAGTCATAAATAGATTGCTCACCACTATGCTTCTTTGTTTTTCCATTAACATTCTCCATTTTTGAGAAGACTTTTATTTAAATTTACTGTTAAGCACTTTTTTCACAAAGGGCTCACAGATGCTATATTTTCTGAGGACTTTCATGTTTGAGAATACTTGTCTATTGTATCTAAACTTGACAGAAATCTCAACTGGGTGTAATATTCTTGGATTGCACTGCTAGATTCTTTTCTTTTGTCATTTCAGGAACTTTTTCCTTGCATTGTATGTTTGAGTACCTCTTTTCTTCCCATGATCCTAATGTTGAATCATCTGTCTTCTATATCTAATACATATTTCTAATAGCTCTAATCTCTGTCTTTTCATCTACATTCACTGTGATTATCTCAGGTCTGTCCTGATTTTCAGGGATGTTGTTCTGTCTGGCGCTGTTTCTATTTTATTAAATTGGAGGGTATAGACTATTTACATACAATGTGGTTAGTCATGTTTTGGTTTTAAAATCTACCACACTACTATTTGTTTTCCATTTGTCCCATTTATTCTGTGTTTCTTTTTTCTGCTTTTCTGGCATTCTTTTGGATCAAGTATATTTTACGATTTTATTCTATCTCCTTGATTATTATGAAGATTTTTCTCTTCTTATATTGTAGAAATGAGCCTAAGGTTTTAAATGTCACTGCAAGAATGATAGTTTCATGCAATTATTCCTCAGGACATAAGAGATATCAAGGTTGAGGCTCATTTGCATCTGTAAAATAGTAATGCCCTTACTTTGAAATAAGCATCTTATGGTAATATGCAATTTTTGGGTCCAGTGTTATTGTTTATAACTGCTTCAATAGTTGTGGTTAGGGTAGTACATTCCAGGTATGTAAGGATAGTTTATTATTTAGGAAATCTGTCAATAAAATTGACTATCCTTATAGTAAAGGGAGAAAAATTATATATAATCCTATCTAAAGATCCCCAAAAGGAATTCCATAAGATACAAAATATATTTCAGATGCTTAGTTGGTTAGGAAGAGACAAATGTGTGGTTAACATGACTTAAAGAAAACAACAACAGGGAGGATCTGGGAAGATGGCAAAGTGGGAAACGCCAGGAATCTGTCTCCCCATCTAGACAACAATTGCACTGGCAGAGTCTGCCTGATGTAACTATTTTGGAAGTCTGGAGTCTGTTGAAGGCTTGCAACTTCTAGGGTAAGTCTTAGATGGTAAATTGTGACTAATTTTGGTCAATTTCAGCTTTTACCACAGTAGTAGCTACCCATCTCCCTCCCCTAGCCACGTGATGGGTAGCTGTGCATGACATGTTCCTCTACAGAGCAGCCCGTACAACTATGGGGGATGGGTGTGGGGAAAAGGACTGCCCTCCAAATATTGTGGAACTGCTCTGATCATTGATTGCTGCTTCTGATCACTGAGGTGCAGACAAGGAAGCAGGCAGCCAGTGTTGTTGCACCTCCCCCCACTGTTACAGGTCCTTCCTAATCTGGCTGAAGTGACTTCCAGGGGATTTAAAGGGCTGGTATCCATTTCTCCCCCTCTTCATTTTTTGCTTTTTCCTCTTTTGAGAGCCAGACATTAAAGACTAGGACACTAAGAAATCACTGCATAGACAGGAAAATTAGAAAGTGACTGCACATGCCCAGGGAAAGACTCAGAAAAGACCTGAGAAGACATTATAAACAAAAGCTGAGGGAGTTCATGACCACTAGACCTGTCCTGCAAGAAATGGTGAAGTGGCTCCTGCAGGGTGAAATGAAAAGATATTACATAGTAACCTAAAGCCATATGGAGAAATAAAGATGTCAATAAAGGTAAATATGCGGGCCATTATAAAAGCTAGTATTATTGTAACAATGACTTGAACTGTATTTTGTACTTGTTTTCTGTATGATTTAAGAAACTAACACATTTAAAGGGGAAAAAAACACAATTATTAGTGTGACAGCTAGTATTACTGTACCTTTGGTTCGTAACTCCAAATCTTGTTTTCTATATAGTTTAAGAATCTAATGAATTAAAAAAAATTGTTAGTGTGTGTTTTGGGGCATGCAATGTATAAAGATCTAATTCTGTGATAACAGAAACTGAAAGGGGTGAGGACAGACCTAGAAAGGAGCAGAATTTTTCTATGTTACTGAAGTTAAGTTGGTATAAATTCAAATTAGAGTGTTACAACTTTAGGATGTTAAATATAATCTCCATGGTAACCACAAAGAAAATAGGTATAGAATATATACAAAGTAAATGAGAAAGGAATTTAAACATTTCATTACAAAAAATCAACTAAACACAAAAGAAGACAGTGTAACCAGGGAGCCAGGAAAAGAAAGGGGTACTGAGGATCTGATAAAAATTAACATTATCTGTTGAGTGTTTTGTAGACAGAAGTTCCAGGAAGAGCCTAAACAGAAAAAGTTCCCACAAGCAAGCTAGCTGAAGCCAGATTTAGCCGCCTCAGACTGCTCTAAAATAAAGTGAACTGTTCCCACTATAATCTCATTAACATCTTAAATTCTCCTCTGGGAAGGGGCAAAGCAGCCATTTTTAGATCATGTGATATATGTAGTAGTATGTGCACATGCCACACATGTGCCTTAAAAGAACATGGCTGTTGGAGCCAGCTCTGTGGCCAAGTGGTTAAGTTTGCGTGCTTCACTTCGGTGGCCCAGGGTTTCGGTGGTTTGGATCCTGGGCACAGACATAGCACTGCTTGTCAGGCCATGCTGAGGCGGCGTCCCACATGCCACAAATAGAAGGACCCACAAGTAAAAATACACAACTGTGTACTGGGGGGCTTTGGGAGAAAAAGGAAAAATAAAATCTTTAAAAAAAAAAAAAAAAGAACATGGCTGGCTGTTAGGCGATAAACCACAGTCTCCCACCTTTTCCTTAACTGAATATTCATGAACTGTACACTAACCGTAAAAGGCCCCCTCAAACCCTCATTAGGAGAGGCACTGCTTTGGGAAAATATCCCTAGTGTTATCCATTACTTGTGCAAGTAATAAACCTTTCTTCACTTACTTCTGCCTTCGTTGTACTTTTTGGCTCTGCACTCACCAAGAGATGAACCCACTGTGCTTGGTTATAATAGTAATGCAGGAAATGAGGGACCAAAAAGAACTACAGCACATATACAAAACAAATAGCACAATGACAGAAGTATGTACTTCCTCATCAGTAATTACTCTTAGCGTAAACAGAATAAATTCTCCAATCAAAAAACAGAGATTGGCAGAATGGATAAAAACATATGACCCAACTATATGCTGCCTACAAGAGACTCATTTGAGACCCAAAGATACAAACAGACTGGAAGTCAAAGGATAGAAAAGGATATTCCCTGCAAATAACTAAAAGAGAGATGGGATAGCTATACTAATGTCAGAGAAAATAGACTTTAAAACAAAAAAGGCTACTAGAGACAAAGGACATGATATTAATAAAAGGTTCACTACAGGAAGAAGATATAACTATTATAAACATTTATGCACCTAATGACAGACTATCAAAATATATGAAGCAAGAAGTGATAGAACTGGAGGGAGAAATAGACAGTTCTACAACAATAGTTGGAGACTACAATGCCTCACCCACAGTCATGGCTAAAATAACCAGACAGGAGACATGAAAGAAAATAGAGGATTTAACACAATAGACAAACTAGATCTAACAAATATACACAGAACATGCTACCCAAAAACAGCATATACTTTTTTCCTCAAGTGCATGTGGAACATTTTCCAGGACAAACCATATGTCAGGTCATAAATTAAGTCTCAATAGATATCAAAGATAAAAATCATACAAGGTATCTTATCTCACCACAACACGATCAAGTTAGAAAGCAAGAACAAAAATAAAACTGGATAATTCATGAAGTTGTGGAAATTAAACAATACATTTTTAAACCAATTTTGCAACGAATGGTTCAAAGAACAAATGAAAAGGGAAATTAGAAAATACTAAGAGATGAATGAAAATGAAAACACAACATACCAAAACTTATGGGATTAAGTGAAAGCAGTGCTAAGGGGGAAATTTGTAACTATAAATGCTTACATTGAAAAACAAGGAAGATCTCAAATCAATAACCTAACTTTACAACTTAAGGAACTAGAGAAACCACATGCTAAGCCCAAAGCTAGCAAAAGGAAAGAAATAATAAAGATTAGAGAGATATGAACAGAAAGTAGAAAAATAATAGAGAAAATAAATGAAACAAAAAGTTGGTTCTCTGAAAATATTGACAAAATTGACAAACCTTTAGCTAGATAGACTAAGAAAAGAGAAGACTCAAATTATTAAAATCAGAAATGAATTTGAGAATATTACTACTGATTCTACAGAAATAAAAAGGATTATAAGTGTTGCCATGTGAAGGAATGACATCAGCATCATGCAGAGTGAGCACTTCCCTTAGACTCTCCCATGACGATCCAATGAAAAGGACATTCATAAACCAACAGAGAACATTCACACAACACAAAAGACATCTGAGAGGCCCATGCAGCCATATATCTGAAGGTGGAGATGCTGGCCCCCCAGAGGAAGTGGAAGGTGGTAAGGGGATCTCCTCTCTCAAATGACAGTGACCCAGGGTATGGGACCATGCATAGCTCTGAGAAAAGAGGGGGCAGGGATGGCTTTCCATGGGAACACCTTTGCTCTCCAAAGTACCTTTAAAGTACCTTCAAAGCCCATGAGAAAGCCCAACACAGAGGTGGCTAAGCTATTGTGAGGGAATCTTCATCAAGCCAGCACCCCAGGAGAACAGATAGCGAGCACAGTGCAAGAACACCCCCAGAATCATGCAGGCGAAATACAGCACCCCTCCCCCTGCCCACTGCTCCAGCTTAGCCAGTAGGCCAGAGTGCCTGAACATAGGTTAGAAAAGCAGCAGCTGTGAGCGAGTTAACAATCACAGACGGGACCTATCAGTATAGATTCCAAAGGACAGGGATAGACACCAGGGGTTGTGGCAGGCTCAGAAGACACAGCTCTTGACCCCCCCCCCCCACGAGTGGCAGCAGATGGAAGCTGTGACCAGATACTATACTATGTGAAGGCACAAATCTACACCAACAAATAATATGAAGAAATATATTAATACTCCAGACCAGGAGGAAATTGACAAGTACCCAGAAATCAATCCTGAAGATACAGAAATTTATGATCTAAATGACAGAGAATTCAAAATAGCTATCGTAAAAAAACCTCAACAAGTTACAAGAAAATAGAGATAGACAATTCAATGAAATCAGGACCGAAATTAATCAACAGAGGGAATTCTTCACAAAAGAGATGGAAACTATAAAGAAAAACCAATCAGAAATTTTGGAGTTGAAAAACACAATAGAGGAGACAAAAATCTGGACTCCCTGAATAACAGAGCTGATATTATGGAGGACAGAATTAGCAGTCTGGAGGAAAGAAATATACAAATACTTCAGATGGAGGAGGAGAGAGAACTAAGACTAAAAATAAATGAAGAAGCTCTCAGAGAAATATCCAACTCAATGAGGAAATGCAACATAAGGATTATAGGAATTCCAGAGAAGAGGAAGGAGGGAGGGAGGGAGAAGAGGAGGGAGCAGAGGAAAATGGAGCAGAAAGCTTGTTCAAAAGAATAATAGCTGAGAACTTCCCAAACCTGGGGAAGGAGCTGGAAATACAAGTAAAAGAAGTTAATATAACTCCTATTTATATCAATGTAAAAAGAACTGCTCCAAGGCATATAGTAGTAAAACTAGCAAAAGTCAATGACAAAGAAAAAATATCAAGGGCAGTAAGGCAGAAGAAAATAACTTACAAAGCAACCTCTATCAGGCTTTCAGCAGATTTCTCAGCAGAAACCTTACAGGCTAGGAGACAGTGGAATGATATATTCAAAATCCTGAAAGACAAAAACTTTCAGCCAAGAATACTCTATCCAGTGAAAATCTCCTTCAGATACGATGTAGAAATAAAAATTTTCCCAGATAAACAAAAGGTAATGGAGTTTATCACCATAAGATCCACCCCCCCCCCCGACAAGAAATACTCAAGAAGGCACTCATACCTGAAAAGAAAAAGAAAGGGTTTACAAAGTCACGAGCAAGGAGATACATAGGCAAACAAAATCAGAAAATGGCAGCTCTCTATCAGAATAGGTTAGGAAACACTTAATTATAACATTAAAGATAAAGGGATGGAAAATATAATCGCATAATTTTAACCACAAACTTACAACACAAAATCAAATAAGTTGTGACAATGATAACTTAGAAGGGGAAGAGAAAAGGGATGGAGCAGCTTAGACTAAGGAAATAAGAGGCTATCAGAAAATGGACTATCTCATCTACGAGATTTTTAATAAAAACCTCATGGTAACCACTAAAAAAATAAACAGAACAGAGACTCAAATGACAAAGAGAAAACTGAGAAAACCATTATAAATAACTACCAAACTGAATTGGCAGTCTGAAATACAGGGGACAAGAAACAAGGGAAATACAGACTCACCAGAAAATTAGTGATAAAATGGCAGCATTGGGGCCAGCCTGGTGGCCAAGTGGTTAAGTTCATGCGTTCTGCTTTGGAGGCCAGGGTTTCACCAGTTCAAATCTTGGGTGTGGACATGGCACCACTCATCAGGCCATGCTGAGGCGGCATCCCACAGGCCACAACTAGAAGGACCCACAACTAAAAATATACAACTATGTACTGGGGAGCGTTGGGGAGAAAAATGAAAAACTAAAAAAAAAATGGCAGCATTAAGCCCTCATATATCAATAATCACTCTAGATGCAAATGGACTGAATTCTCCAATTAAAAGACATAGAGTGGCAGGATGGATTCAAGAACAAGACCCAATAATATGCTCAATATGCTGCCTCTGGGAAACACATCTCAGCTCTAAAGACAAACATAGGCTCAGAGTGAAGGGATGGAAGACACTACTCCAAGCTAATGGCAAACAAAAGAAAGCAGGTGTTGCAATACTGATATCATACAAAGCAGACTTCAAGTTAAAAAAGACAATGAGAGACAAAGAGGGGCAGTATATAATGATCAAAGGGACATTCCACCAGGAGGACATAACACTTATTAATATATATGATCTAACACAGGGGCACCAAAGTACATAAAGCAACTATTAACAGACCTACAGGGAGAAATTAACAGCAACACAATAATAGTTGGGGACCACAAGACCCCACTTACACCAACAGACAGATTATCCAGGCAAAAAGTCAACAAGGAAATAGTAGATTTAAACGAAACACTTGATCAGATGGACTTAATAGATACATACAGAGCATTCCATCCAAAAACAGCAGAATACACATCCTTCTCAAGTGCACATGGATCATCCTCAAACATAGGCCATATTCTTGGGAAACAAGGCAAGCCTCAATAAATTTAAGAAGATTGAAATCATCCCAAGCATCTCTTCTGACAACAATGCTATGAAACTAGAAATCAACTACAAGAAAAAAACTGGGAAAGTCAGAATTATGTGGAAACTAAACAACATGCTAGTAAACAACCAGTGGGTCAATGAATAAGTCAAAGGAGAAATTAAAAAATACCTGGAGACAAATGAAAATGAAAATACAACATACCAACTCTTATGGGATACAACAAAAGCGGTCCTGAGAGGGAGATTCTTAGCAATATAGGTCCACCTTAACAAACAAGAAAAATCTCAAATAAGCAATCTTAAACTACACCTAATAGAATTAGAAAAAGAAGAAAAAACAAAGCCAAAGTGAGCAAAAGCATGCAAATAATAAAACTTAGAGCAGAAATAAATGAAATTGAAACCAAAAAAAATAATAGAAGGGATCAATGAAACAAAGAGCTGGTTCTTTGAGAAGATAAACAAAAGTGACAAACCCTTAGCAAAACTCACAAAGAAAAAAAGAGAGAAGTCTCAAATAAATAAAATTAGAAATGAAAGAGGAGAAACTACAATGGATACAACAGAAATACAAAAGATTATAAGAGAATACTATGAAAAACTATATGCCAACAAATGGGAAAATCTAGAAGAAATGGATAAATTTTTAGACTTTTACAACCTCCCAAAACTGAATCAAGAAGAAACAGAGAATCTGAACAGACCAATCACAAGTGAAGAGATAGAAAAAGTAATCAAAAACCTCCCCATAAATAAAAGTCCAGAACCAAATGGCTTCTCTGGAGAATTCTAGCAAACATTCAAAGAAGACTGAATACCTATCCTTCTAAAACTATTTCAAACAGTTGAAAAAGACAGAACACTTCCTAACGCATTTTACAAGACCAACATCACCATGATGCTAAAGCCAGACAAAGACAACAAGAGAAGGAAAATTACGGGCCAGTATTGCTAATGAAGATAATGCAAAAATCCTCAACAACAAATGGGCAAACTGAATACAGCAATACATTAAAAAGATCATACACCATGTTCAAGTGAGATTGAT
This sequence comes from Equus asinus, assembly GCF_041296235.1. NCBI lineage: Eukaryota > Metazoa > Chordata > Mammalia > Perissodactyla > Equidae > Equus > Equus asinus. The sequence goes on along the minus strand of NC_091795.1, from coordinate 49,342,557 downwards.
ACCAGGGACACAGGGATGGCTCAACATCTGGAGATCAATCCATGTGATACACCACATTAACAAAATGAAGAATAAAAACCACATGATAATCTCCACAGACACAGAGAAAGCATGTGATAAGATCCAAGATCCATTTATGACAAAAACTCTCAATAAAATGGGTATAAAGGAAAGTACCTAAACATAATAAAGGCCATATATGACAAAGCCAAAGCCAACATCATAATCAACAGGGAAAAACTGAAAGCCATCCTTCTGAGAACAGCAACAAGACAAGGGTACCCGCTCTCACCACTCTTATTCAACACAGTACTGGAGGTTTTGGCTAGAACAATTAGGCAAGAGAAAGGAATAAAAGGAATCCGAATGGAAATGAAGAAGTGAAACTCTCACTGTTTGCAGACAACATGATTTTATATATAGAAAACCCTAAAGAATCCATTTGGAACCTATTAGAAATAATCAACAACCACAGTAAAGTTGCAGGGTACAAAATCAACTTACAAAAGTCAGTTGCACTTCTATACTCTAATAACAAACTAACACAAAGAGAACACAAGAATACAATCCCATTTACAATTGTAACAAAAAGAATAAAATATCTAGGAATAAATTTAATCAAGGAAGTTAAAAGACCTATATAAAGAAAACTATAAAACATTATTGAAACAAATTGATGATGACATAAAGAATGGAAACGTACATGGATTGGAAGAACATAGTTTAAATGTCCATACTACCTAGAGCAATCTACAGATTCAATGCAATCCCAATCAGAATCCCAATGATATTCTTCATGGAAACAGAACAAAGGATCCTAAAATTCATATGGTGCAAAAAAAGACCCTGATGAATAGCTAAAGCAATCCTGAGAAAATGTTTGCAAATCATATATCTGATAAGGGGTCAATCTCCAAAATATATAAAGAACTCACACAAATGAACTACAAAACAAACAACCCCATCAAAAAATGGGCAGAGGATATGAACAGACATTTTTCCAAAGAAGAGATACAGATGGCCAATAGGCACATGAAAAGTTGTTCAACATCACTAATCATCAGGGAAATGCAAATCAAAACTACACTGAAATATCACCTTACACCCGTTAGAATGACTATAATCACCAAGACAATGTTGGAGAGGATGTGGAGAAAAGGGAACCCTCATGCGCTGCTGGTGGGAATGCAAACTGGTGCAGCCATTATGGAAAACAGTACAGAGATTTCTCAAAATACTAAAAATATCAATACCATATGACCCAGCTATCCCACTACTGGGTATTTATCCAAAGAACTTGAAATCAATTCAGAGAGACTTATGCACCCCTATGTTCATTGCAGCATTATTCACAATAGCCAAGAAGTGGACGCAACCCAAGTGCCCACTGACTGATGACTGGATAAAGAAGATATGGTGTGTGTGTGTATATATATATACACACACAATAGAATACTACTCTCAGCCATTAAAAAAGACAAAATCGTCCCATTTGCAACAACATGGACGGACCTTGAGGGTATTATGTTAAGTGAGATAAGCCAGACAAGGAAAGACAACCATATTAAATCATATGATTTCAGTCATGTGTGGAAGATAAACTAACACATGGACAAAGAGAACAGTTGAGTGGCTACCAGAGGAGAAGGGGATTGGGGGGTTGGCACAAGGGGTGAAAGGGCACATTTACATGGTGACTGACAAATAATAAGGTATTGAAATTTCAGAATGTTATAAACTTTTATGACCTCAATAAAATAATAAAATGAAAGGATTATAAAAGAGTACTATGAACAACTGTACACCAAAAAATTGAATAACCTAGATGAAATGTACAATTCTTAGACCCCAAACCTACCAAAACTAAGTCATGAAGAAATAGAAAATCTTACTATAATTAGTAAGGAGATTGAATCAGTAATCAAAAGTTTCCCAACAAAGAAAAGCCCTGGACCTGACAGCTTCACAGGTGAATTCTACCAAACATTTCAAAAAGAACTAACACCAGTCTTTCTCACACTTTTCCAAAAAATTAAAGAGGAGGGAACACTTCTTTGCTTATTCTATGAGGCCAGCATAACCTCAGTACCAAAGCCAGACAAAGATACTACAAGAGAAAACTACAGACCAATATCCCTTATGAACAGTGATGCAAAAATCCTCAACAAAGTACTGGCAAACAGAATTTAGCAGCATATTAAAAGGATTATACAACAGGACAAAGTGTGATTTATTCTTGGAATGTAAGGATGGTTCAATATACAGAAACTGGTCAATGTAATATGCACATCACCAAAATGAAGGGAAAAAGCATATGATCATCTCAATTAATGCAAAAAAAGCATTTGACAAAATTCAACACTATTTGATAATAAAAACACTCAACAAAATAGAAATAGAAGGAACCTGCCTCAACCTAATAAGAGCCATATATGAAAAACCCACAATAAACCTCATACTCATGGGTGAAAGACTGAAAAGCTTTCCTCTAAGATCAGGAGCAAGGCAAGGATGCCAACTCTTGCCACTTCAATAATGAAATTAATTCCTCTTATAGTAGCATCAAAAAGAATAAAATAGTTAGGGATTAACTTAACCAGAGAGGTGAAAGACTTGTTCATTGAAAACTACAAAACATTGCTGAAAGAAATTTAAAAAGACATAAATAAATGGAAATACATCCCATGTTCAGAGATTGGAAGACCTAATATTGCTAAAATGTTGATATTACTCAAAGCAATCTACAGATCCAATGCAACCCCTACCAAAATCCCAATGATGTTATTTGCCGAAAAACCCATCTTAAAATTCATATGGAATCTCAAGGGACCTTGAATAGCTAAAACAATCTTGAAAAAGAGGAACAAAACTGGAGGACTCACACTTCCTGATTTCCAAACTTATTACAAAGTCACAGTGGTCAAAACAGTATGGTACTGGTGTGGTATTGGCATAAAGACAGATATATAGACCAATGGAATAGAACAGAGAGCCCCAAAATAAACCCTCACATATAGTGAAATAATTTGTGAGTAGGGTGCCAAGAGCATTCAACAGGGAAAGGATAGTCTTTTCAACAAATGGTCCTTGGCAGACGCTGGATATCCACATGCAAAAGAATGAAGATGGACCCTTACCTAATACCGTATATAAAAGTTAACTCCAAATGGATCAAGGACCTAAATGTGAAAGCTAAATCAACAAAACTCTTAGAAGAAAACATAGGAAAAAACTTAACAACACTGGATTTACCAGTGATTTCTTGGACATGACACCAAAGGCACAGGTAACAAAAGAAAAAATAGACAAATTAGCCTTCATGAAAACTAAAAATATTTGTGTATTAAAAGACACTACTGACAGAGTAAAAAGACAACCTGCAGAATGGGAGAAAACATTTGCAAATTATATATCTGATAAGAGATTAATATCCAGAACATATAAAGAACTCCTAAAACTCAAAAACAAAAATACAAACAACCCAATTCAAAAGAGGGCAAAGGACTTGAATAGACACTTCCCCAGATATACAAATGGCCAATAAGCACCTGAAAAGATACTCAATATCACTAGTTATTAGGGAAATGAAAATTGAAACTACAATGAGATACTGCCTCACACCCATTAGGATGGCTGCTGTCAAAAAACAGAAAAACAGCTGTTGATAGGGAATAGGAGAAATTGGAACCCTTGTGCACCATTGGTGGGAATATAAGATGGTACAGCTGCTCTGAAAAATGTATGGCATTTCCGCAAAAAATTAAAAATAGAATTGTCATAAGATTCAGCAATTCCACTCAGTACATATATCCAAAAGAATTGAAGGTAGAGTCTCAAAGAGATATCTGTACACTCATGTTCTTAGCAGCATTATTCAGAATAGCTAAAACATGGAAGCAACCCAAGTGTCCATCAACCGATGAATGGATAAGCAAAATGTGATTGGACATACAATGGAATATTATTCAGCCTTAAAAAGGAAGGAAATTCTGTAAAATGCTACAACATGGATGAACCTTGGGGACATTATAAGTGAAATTTGCCAGTCACAAAAGGACAAATACCATGTTATTCCACTTATATGAGGTACTTAGAGTAGTCAGAATCATAGAGACAGAAAGTATAATGGTGGTTGCCAGGGGCTGTGGGGAGGGGAGAATGGGGAGTTATTATTTAATAGGTACAGAGCTTCAGTTTTATAAGATGAAAAGTGTTATAGGGATAATGGTGGTGGTGGTTACACAACAATGTAACAGTATTCAACACCAGTGAACTGTACAGTTAAAAATGATTAAGATAGTAAATTTTATGTTATGTGTGTTTTACCGCAATAAAAGTAAGAGAAGGCCGGCCCTAGTGGCCTAGTGGTTAAGTTTAGTGTGCTTGCATGGACCTACGCCACTCGTCTGTCAGTGGCCATGCTGTGGTGGCAGCTCACATACCCAAAAAAGCAAAAAAAGGAGGAAGATTGGCAAAGGATGTTAGCTCAGGTGAATCTTCCTCAGAAAAAAAAGTAAGAGAAAAGAAAAAAAAAAATATATATATATGTAAGTCTTCCTCGACTTAAAGTGGGGTTACATACTGATAAAAGCATCGTAATTTGAAAATATTGTAAATCGAAAATGCATTTAATACGCTTAACCTAACGAACATTATAGCTTAGTCTAGCCTACCTTAAACATGCTCAGAACACTTCCTTAGCCTACAGTTGGGCAAAATCATCTAACACAAACCCTATTTTATAATAAGTATTGATTATCTCATTTAATTTATTGAATACTGTAATTAAAGTGAAAAGCTTTCATATGGGTACCAAATGGTCATAAGGGTACAGAATGGTTGTAAGAGTATCGGTTGTTTACCCTCGTGATCACGTGGCTGACTGGGAGCTGCAGCTCGCTGCTACTGCTCAGCATCACAAGACAGTATTGTATTGCATATTGCTAGCCCAGGAAAAGATCAAAATTCAAAATTTGAAGTACAGTTTCTACTGGACATGTATCCCTTTAGCACCATTGTAAAGTTGAGAAATTGTAAGAGGAATCATCATTAGTCAGGGACCATCTGTATATATAACTAATCCTTTCCAAAAAAAGTTAGCTGGGTTTTTGCTGTTGTTCTTGTCTCCCCTGCTCAGTTGGTGCTCTAAGCATATATTAAGCATGCTAGCTGCTTGACCCAGCTCTGCCCCCACCCTCTTTCTCAGCCACAGATGGGAAGAGAAACATCCCATCCTCATCAGCTACACAAAAGGTCTCCAAGGTGGAATGTGGAGTAGAAAAACCAGATGGCTGGGGTGTGTGCCTGTGTGTATGTGTGTGTATTTGTGTTATGATATAATTAACGTGAAAAAGCATAGGTGTGTGTACATGTATGTATGTGTGTGGTATGATATTAATGTGAAAAAAGTGTATTTGTGTGTGCAAGTGGGTGGGGGGTAAGTCAGGAAGGCTAAATGGATGTGGTATCCTGGATTAGATCCTGGAAGAGAAAAACGGACAATAGTGGAAAAACCAGTGAAATCTGGATAAAGTTTGGAATTTAGTCAATAGTAATGTGCCAATGTCCATTTCTTAGTTTTGACCAATACCCCATGGTAATGCAAGATGTTAACATCAGGGGAAACTGGCTAAGGGGTATATGGGAACTCTGCAAGTTTTCTGTAAATTCTAAAAGTTTTATTTTAAAAAAAGAAAAACCACTGTGTATTTAAAAACAACTGACAGTATCATGCTAAATTATGAAAGAGTAGCAACATTTTCTTTGAAGCTGCAAATAAGACAAAAGTGTTTCATCACCACTGTTATTTACTAGATAAAAATGAGAGGTATAAATATGGGAAGTAAGATGGGAAATGATTATTTGTAGACAACATGATTGTCCACCTTGGAAAGGCAAAATAATCTACTGAAAACTTTTAGAAATAATTTTAAAATGTTCAAAAGGGTAATAATCCACTATAAAATTAATGGAGAAACATCAGGGCTGGCCTGAGTGGCATAGTGGTTAAGTTCTGGTGCTCCACTTTGGTGGCCGGGGTTCGCATCCCAGGCACGGACCTACACACCACTCATCAAACCACGCTGTGGTGTGTCCCACATACAAAATAGAGGAAAATTGGCACAGATATTAGCTCAGTGGCAATCTTTCTCACCAAAAAAAACCACAAAAAACAAAAACCACAAATATATAAACATCAATATTTCTTATATACCAGCAATCAGAAGTTAGGAAGTTTAATTTTAAAAATATTTTAGTCATAATAGCAAAAAACCCAATATACACAGGAGTAAATATAACATAAAGCATATATCCATATAAAAATATATTTAGGGATGTAAAGGAAAACTTGAATAAATGGAGAGAAAGCTATTATTGAACAGAAGAATTCAATATTATAAATATGTTGATTCTTCCAAAATTAATTCATATATTCATGCTCTTCTCATCAAAATCCTTACGGGATTTCTTTTGTTTGTTTAGAACTTAACAAAAGGACCCTAGAGTTCATCTGAAAATTTGAAAACTTATTATAAAGCAGGGACAATTTGAAGAACCCTTCATACTATACACAAATTTATAGTAAGGGACATGGTGTGGAGAGGGCACAGCAATAGATTACTGGAAATATATAGAACCCATAAATTAAATGCCTATAGGACCAAGCAGGCAATGGAAATATATTTAATAGGCCAGATGTAAGAAGCAACAAGAACTAGTGGGGACTGTGGCAAAAGGGAGAACATAAGCCCATTATAGAGAGGACATGTGCTACTCAGCTATGGCCAATTTTTGTCTGAAAAACCAAGGTTCAGTATTAACAAATGATCTGGTGAGGTTTTTTTACGAGAAACCGTAAATTAGGTTTTTATGCAATACCTCAGTTTTCAAATTTGACTCAAATTCTTAAAAGGTATGCGTGTGTAGACTCCAATAGATAAGCATGGCTTTGTGACTGCTGCCAAAAGTTGTTCCGTAATTGTTAGCATGCAATAAAAGTAGGTTCATAAGTCATGAGAAAATTGTGAAAACGATGTTAGGACAACTGCCTGGAGAGATGGGAGAAAATAAAGCTGGATTTATGTATTATTTCTTATGCCAAAATTATTTTCAGAGTTAGAAGACCAAAAGGTAAAACAAAGTCATAAAGGTGATTGAAAGAAATAGGGGTAAGTATCTTTTATAATCCTGGGGGAAGATCTAAGAATCAAGAAATGATAATGGAGAACACTGATACATTAATTAACCTTGTAAAACTTCTCTTGGAACAACAACAAAACACATGTGCTAGATTGAAAAACAATTGGGAAACAGGGAAAAAACGTTTGCGACACATGAAAGGTATCAATAATATCCAAAACTTGCTTTAAAAATCATAAAAAAGATAAATATTTCAATGAAATGAATAGACAATTCATAGAAGAATCACAAATACTCAATAAATTTAGAAAGGTCCACATATATCCACCACAGACATGTACAAGAACATTCATAGAAACATTTTTTGTAATAGCCCAAAACTAGACACGACAGAAATGTTCCTCAACAGCAGAATGGATAAATAAAATGTAGATTTCTACAGTATTTATCATGAAAAGATAATACCCAGCAATAAAAATGAACCTGCTACTGCCACATACTACAACATATACTACTTTCATAAACATGATGTTGAGCAATAAAAGGCTAACACAAAAGAAAATACATCATAAGTTTCATTCATATAGAGTTCAAAAACAGGTAATACTAACCTATGGTGTCAGAATTCAGGATAGTGATTACTTTTGGAAAGAAGAGAGGGTGAGTGGGAGGTGGCAAAGGAGAGGTTTCTGAAGTGCTGGTAATGTTCTATTTCTTTGCTGGTTACCTAGCTTATGATAAATGTGATAATTCAGTGAGCTATACACTTATGATTTGTTCATTTTTCTGAATAAATGAAATAAAATGAAATAAAAATAAATAATTCAGTAAAAGTTTTAAAAAACAATTTAAGAAAAACAGCAAACAAAACAAAAAATAACAGCAAAAATATCAGTAGTATATGCAGTTTTACTATGCTACTAAATCTATGTCTCATATTGTATATAAAAACATTCTGCCAAACAACCTAAGTGTCCGTCTATGGATGAATGGATCAAGAAGATGTGATACACGCACATACACAATGGAGTATTACTCAGCCATGAGAAAGAAGGAAATCCTGCCATTTGCCACTACATGGACAGAACGTGTAGGCATTATGCCAGGTGAAATAAACCAGACAGAGAAAGACAAATACTGCTTGGTATTACTTATATGTGGCATCCAAATAAAAAGTAATACTCACAGAAACAGAGAGTAGAAAAGTGGTTACAAAAGCTGCGGAATGGGGAAAACGGAAAGATTAAAATGGTACAAACTTTCAGCTATAAGATGAATAAGTTTTGAGGATCTAATGTATAACATGGTGACTATGGTTCATAATATTGTATTGTATGACTGAAATATGCTAAGAAAGTAGATGGTAAATGTTCTCACCAAAAAAAAAAAAAATGATAAATATATGAGGTGAGGTGATGGATATGTTAATTAACTAGAAGGGAGGAATCTTTTCACAATGTATACATCTATCAAAGCATCAAGATGTACCCTATAAATATCTTACAATTTTCTTTGTCAATTATACCTCAATAAAGCTCAAAAAAAATTTAGTTTCCATTTATCAAAATTAGAGATGCCTGAATTTCTGATAACTGATTTGCTTTATGAAAGCCTATTTTAGAGTTATCAGACTGTGTGAGATCTTTAGTGAGCCAACCAACCAACAAACACCTGCTTAACTCACACAAAATCACAGAAGGCTGAGAACTATGGGGGACATGGCAGAGATGATCAGTGGTTCTTAGACTGGTCTCTAAACCATTAGTATCAGCATCACCCTGGAACTGATCAGAAATGCAAAGTCTTGGGGCCTACTTCAGAACTACTGGATCAGAAACTCTAGGGGTAGAGCTTGGCCATTTGTGTTTTAATAAGCCCTCTAATGCATGCTGAAGTTTATTTAAGAACTAGCGCTCATCTAGGGTGATGCATTCATTCTGCAGGTGAGAAAACTGACGCCCAGAGAGGTTAGGTATCATTCTCTAAATTACATGAGAAGTTAATAGCATAGCAAGACCAGACTCCCTAGTCTCTAGACAATTTCCATAGTCTTTTTACAATAAGAAGTAGCTTCTCTGAGATATCCAGTGAGGATGAAAGTGTGGTTAGCGGGGGCCAGCCCGGTGGTGTAGCGGTTAAGCGCACACTTTCTGCTTCTCAGTGGCCCAGGGTTCGCCGGTTTGGATCCCGGGTGCCGACATGGCACCGCTTGGCAAAAGCCATGCTGTGGTAGGCATCCCATGTATAAAGTAGAGGAAGATGGGCATGGATGTTAGCTCAGGGCCAGGCTTCCACAGCAAAAAGAGGAGGATTGGCAGTAGTTAGCTCAGAGCTAATCTTCCTCAAAAAAAAAAAAAAAAGTGTGGTTAGCATGCTCTGCCAATGCAGCCATGTGAGCTATGGAGTAATGTATTTTAGAAAGAAAAACTTGGTACTACAAGAAGCAACCCATACAAATCTTAGCCGCTAAGAATATACACTTCTGTGGAATAGCTGACCAACACTTCAATGACCCAGATGAATGACCTATTACTATACCTCTTGATTAGATATTTTAATCATAAGCATTAGGGAAAGTTCTACACTGAGATCACAAAAGTTCTTACAGAGGTCTGCATAAAATCTGCCCAGTTATCTGTCATATAAAACATAAAAAACTGTACCCCTTATTCAAATGACCTTATTCACTGAGGGCAGGGAAAAAGTGGGGAAGTTTCACTGAATTGCATCTGCACAATTTATCTCTATGATTCTAACCCAAGGGAACTTTTTTATTTCTAAAGGGAAACTTTTGCCATACTAGCAACTGGAAGAGAACTTGATGTAACTTATTTTTGTTGTATGTTAAGACTCTCATAGATGATAAAAGAAAAAACCATTTCTAACTGATATTGTGACCTTATTAAATAATTAAATTTCTCTTCATCTAACCAAGTTATATTTCATCAGATAGAAGAAGACATTTATTTGATTGAACTTAAAAGAAAATGTTTTTCTCGGTAATCACCTTCCAGTACTTTCTCTATGTAGAACTATTGAACTGACTGTGCTGCTTCACTTGTTCACATGGCAAAGTTCTCAAATCATACAAAACACTTTTTCTCTAACAACAGTCTGATGAATGTCCTATTTGCAAAAAATGAATATCCCATCTACATTATGTTGCATGACATTCTTCTCAATGCTCCATTTAATAAATAACAGTGTAATAGGATGTCTTCATAGTTTTAGCAAAGTTAGATTTTACACGTTGATCAAAGTTTGGCAGAACAACTGTGAAAGTTGCAGGCTACAGTTAAGAACCACTGACCTATACTGATAACACACCTGAGAATGAGAAAAGAGTTGCTATTTTCTATCAAGCTACATGATCTAAAAATCCACGGACTCTACCATGTACCATCACAGAATATGGCATGTCACAATGAAAGAGGGAGGGAAAAGTTTGAAGATACCATTCCTTGGGTGATATTGAGGATGACAATAACAATAAAAAAAGTAGTAACAATATATGAAAGGAATGTGTAGCTTCTGATAAGTCTTCTTGAAAGAATACACACAGTAGAGAATTCATAATTAGGCTTTGGACTCCTTAAAGCCAGACTGCCTTGAAAACGGCTGTGACCTATTAGAGAATGCCCTGCCCCATACCCCCTGCCCACCACCACCCGGCTCCCCAAACCCACCCTGGCCTCCAGGAGGTTATAGAAGGATTATGTTAAGGTGAAGTTCAATACAATTTCCTTTTTTATTTTGAAGGTATGGCACAGTATATAGAGTTTTTAGGGTATTAAAAATGTGTTAAGAGGCTTCCAATTCTGGGAAGATGTGGTAGAAATACTTTTTCCTATATCTCCCTCTAAGTACAATTAAGAAACCTGGACATTATACATGAAAACAAGCATAAGAAGACAATGAAAGGTGGAGAGAAGAAAGTAGACCAGCTTAGGAACCCTGGGACCCAAGGAACAACACAGTGGTGAGTTTCTGGGTTTTCTTTTTGCCTCATATAGCCCAGACTTGAAGCTGAAAAAGTAACCAGCCCAAAAATGACAATGGGTACAAAGAAGAAAACAGCCCCGACAAAATCCTGATTTCTCTAGCCAAAGAACCAGGAAAGGGACAGCCTACCAAAACAGAAAACTTTTTAGATATAAATGCTTTACTCCAGCCAAACACCAAGAAAAACTGTGGTCCCATCCATGCCAGCAAAGGCCTAGTGATTTCCAACCTTGTCAGACTGAAACAGGAGCCCCATCCCTATCCCTCCCCTCAGTGGGATGACGTCAGAGAAGGCTGAGTAGGCAAATAGAACTTTCATCCCTGCTAAGCAATAATGTACTGAGAAAACTAGATATCCACATGTAAAAGAATGAATTTGGATCAATACTTCACACCATGTATAAAAATTAACTCAAAATGAATCAAAGACCTAAACAAGAGCTAAAACTAAAAAAATTCTTAGAAGGATACCTAGGTATAAATCTTCATGACATTAGCCTAGGCAATGATTTCTTAAATATGACACTAAAAGCACAAGTAACAAAAGAAAAAGTCAATAAACTGGACTTCATCAAAATTAAAAACTTTTGTGCATCAAAAACTATCAAAAAAGTGAAAGAATAACCTACAGAATGAGAGAAAATACTTGCAAATCATGTGTCTTATAAGGGTCTAGTATCCAGAATGTATAAAGAATTCTCAGCGACAAAAAGACAAACAGCCCAATTAAAAATGGGCAAAGGACTTGAACAGATATTTCTCCAGAGGAGATATACAGATGACCAAAAAGCACATAAAAAGATGTCCAACATCATTAATCATTATAGAAATGCAAATCAAGCCAACAATGAGATACCACTTCATACCCACTAGGATGGCTATAATCAAGAAGTCAGAAAACAAATGTTGATAAGGATGTGGAGATATTGGAACCCTCATGTATTTTCGGTGGGAATGTCAAATGATGCAGCCACACTGCAAAACAATCTGGCGGATCCTCAAATGGTCAAAGACAGAGTTACCATATGACCTAGCAATTCCATTCCTAGGTATACCCAAGAGAATTGAAAACAGATGCTCATACAAAAGCTTGTACACAAATATTCATAGCAGCATTATTCATAATAGCCAAAAAGTGGAAACAATTCAAATGTCTATCAACTGATAAACAGATAAACAAAAGGAAGTATATCCACTTACGGAATATTATAAAAAGGAATGAAGTACTGATATATACTACAACATGGATGAACATTGAAAATATTATGCTAACTGAAAGAAGAATATATGAAATAAAAGGTCACACTTTATGATTCCATTGATACAAAATGTCCAGAAGAGGACATTATAGGGGCAGAAAGTAAATTAGTGATTTCCAGGGGCTAGGGAGAGGGAGGACTGGGGAGTGACCACTTAATTTACGTGGAGTTTCTCTTTGGGATAACGAAAATGTTCTGAATTAGATAGTGTTGGTGGTAATATACTAAAAAGAACTGAATTGTTCACGTTAAAATGGTTAAAATGGTGAATTTCTGTTATGTTAATTTCATCTCAATAAGAAAATAACCAAAAAAACCCCAAATCTAGATAAATAAAAATGAGATTCTACAGAGTGTTCAAGTAACACACATGAAGGCAGGAAAAAGAAAACAATAAAATAAATAAAGGAGAAAGCGAACAGAAAACAAAGAAACAAAAATGACAGACTTAAACCCTAACATATCAATAATTACATTAAGTGAAAATGGTATAAATATGTCAACTAAAAGACAGTAGTATACTAGATTTAAAAAGATGACGCATGTATATGTTGTATACAAGAAACTCACTTCAAATATGACAATACAGGCAGGCTAAAACTTAAGGATGGAAAAGATATATAAACATAAACAAAAAGAAAGCAGAGTGGCTATACTAATATCAGATAAAGAAGACTTAAGAGCAAAGAAAATGACCAGAGACAGAGAGGGACATTATATAATGATAAAGGAGTCAATCCACCATGAAGACATAGCAAACCAAATGTGTATGCATCAAACATCAGAGCTGAAAATATGTGAAGAAAAACTGATAAAACTGAAAATAAAAAGACAAATCCACAATTATAGTCGGAGACTTTAACATCCCTCTCAAATGTTGTCTAGAACAACTAGACAGAAAATTAGCAAAGACATAGAAGAACTCAATAACACCATGAACCAACTGGATCTCTTTATAGAAATGTAACTCCACCAACATCAGAGCACACATTCTCATTCTTTCCTAGATATCCTTGTCATAAGACAACCTTAACAAATATAAAAGAACTGAAATCATAGACCACAATGGAATCAAACTAGAAATCAGTAACAGAAAGGTAATAGGAAAATCTCCACTTAATAACAATACACTTATAAATAATTGATGGGTCAAAGAAGAAGTCTCAAGGGAAAAACAATACATTTAACTGAATGAAAATGAAAATACAACATATCAAAATGTGTGAGACACAGTTAAAGCAGTAATTAGAGGGAGATTTATAGCATTCAAATGCTCATATTGGAAAAGAGGAAGTCTCAAGTCAATAATCTAAGCTCTTGCCTCAAGAAACCAGAAAAAGAGGAGCAAAATAAACCCAAAGTAAGAAGGATGAAAATAAAACTAATAGTGAAAATCAATGAAATTGAAAAAAAATAGAGAAAAAAATCAATGAAACAAAGGTCTACTTCTTCAAAAAGATCAACCTCTAGCAAGACTGAAAGAGAAAAAAAGAAAGACACAAATTTCCAATATCAAGAATGAAATAGGGATATCACTACAGATCCTGCAGACATCAGAAAGATAATCAAGGAATATTACAAACAACATACACACATAAATTTGCCATCTTAGATTAAATGGACCTATTCTTCAAAAAGTACAAACTATCAAAACCTATCCAATATGAAATAGATAATCTGAATGGCTCTATAAGTTTAAGAAAATTGGGTTCATAATTTGAGAACTACTAAAAAAGAAATCTCTAGGCCCAGATTGTTTCACTTGAGAGTTCTTTCAAGTTTTTAAAGAATTAGCAGAAATGCTACATAATCTTTTCCAGATAGCTTAAGTAGAGGGAAGACTCCCAGTTCATGTAATGAAGCTAGTATGTCACTAATATTAAAAATCAAAGACAACACAAAAAAAAGGAAACTACAGATCAATATCCCTCATGAAAACAAATGCAAAAATTCTTAGCAACATATTAGCAAGTAGATTTCAGCACTATATGAAAAGAATTATGTACCATGACCAAGTGGGGTTTATACTAGGGATGCAAGGCTAGTTTAATCAATGTAACCCCCCATATTAACAGGCTAAAGAAGAAAAGTCACATAATCATGTCAATCGATACAGAGAAAGCGTTTAACAAAATTTAACAACCATTCATGATAAAAACCATCAGAAAAACAGGAAAAGAGAGAGACTTCCTCAACTTGATAAAAAATATCTACAAAAAACCTACAGCTTACATTGTTCTCAATGCTGAAAGACTGAATGTTCTCCCCTAACACTGGGAACAAAGCAAAGATGCCCACTCTCACCACTCTTTTTCAACATAGTGCTGGAAGTTCTAGCCAGTGCAATAAGAGAAGAAAAGGAACTAAAAGGTATATATTCAAAAAGGATAAAAGAAAACTGTCCATATTTGCAGACGACATGATGGTCTATGTAAAAAATTCCAAGAAATCTGCAAAAGAATCTCCTAAAATTAATCATTGAATTCAGCAAGACTACAGGATAAATCAATATACAAATATCAATTGTATTTGTATATAATAACAATGAATATGTGAACACTGAAATTAAAAATACAATACCACTTACAATCAGTCAAAAAGAGGAGATACTTAGATGTAAATCTAACAAAACTTGTATAGGATTTGTATGCCGTAAGCTACAAAATGCTGGTAAAAAAAAAAATGAACATGGATTGGAAAATCAACATAATAAAGATGTCAATTCTGCCCAAGTTGATATAAACAAATTGAGTACAATTCCTATCAAAATAGTCTTGTAGATATAGACAAGATTGTTCTAAAATTTATATGGAAAGACAAAGGAATTAGAATAGCAAAACTATTTTGAAGAAGAAAATGAGAGGAATCAGTCTACCTGATTTCAAGACTCATATAGTTACAGTAATCAAGACTGTGTGGTATTGACAGATGGATAGATACATAGATCAATGGAAGAACATGGAGAAACCAGAAATAGACCCACATAATTTATGCCCAATTTACTTTTAACAAAGGTGCAAAGGAATGCAATGGATGAAAGATAACTTTTTTTTTTTCTGAGGAAGATTAGCCCTGAGCTAACATCCATGCCCATCTTCCTCCACTTTTTATATGTGGGACATCTACCACAGCATGGCTTGCCAAGCAGTGCCGTGTCTGCAGCCGGGATCCAGGCTAGTGAAGCCCGGGCCACTGAAGCAGAACATGTGAACTTAACCACTGCACCACCGGGCTGGCGCCAAAAGATAACTTTTTCAACAAATGGTACTGGAACAACTGGATATTGGCCGGGGGAGGGGGGGACAGGGGGAGAGGCAGGATACCTCAACTCAAATCTCACAGTTATGCAAAAACTGACTCAAAATGGATGACAGTCTTATATGTAAAATATAAAACTATACAACTTTTAGAAGAAAAACATAAGAGTAAGTCTTTGGTATATAGGGATAGGCAAAGATGGACTTGACACCATAAAAGGAAAAATTGATCTATTGAATTTCATCACAATTAAAATTTTTTATTCTGCCAAACACTTTGCTAAGAGGATGGAAAGACAAGATACAGACTAGGAGAAAATATTTGCAAACCACGCATTGGACAAAGGGCAAGAATCAAAATATGTAAAGAACTTTCAAAACTTTTTAAAAAATTAGAAAATGGGCAAAACATATTAGACATTTCATCAGAGAGTATCTACTAGTGACAAATAATTGTATGGAAAGATATTCAATATCATTAATCCATTAGGGCAATAAAATTAAAACCACAATGAGATA
Organism: Equus asinus; assembly: GCF_041296235.1. Taxonomy (NCBI): domain Eukaryota; kingdom Metazoa; phylum Chordata; class Mammalia; order Perissodactyla; family Equidae; genus Equus; species Equus asinus. The sequence continues at coordinate 49,326,380 of NC_091795.1, read as the reverse complement.
TCACTATCTACCTCTCAGAATGGCTAAAATACAAAAGAGTAGCAACACCAAATGCTGGCAAAATGTGGAGAAACTGGATCATTCATATATTGCTAGTGGAAACATAAAATATAGCCACTCTGGAAAATAGTTTGGAATTTTCTAAAAAGACTAAACCTACAACTACCATACAACCAAGCAATTGCACTCCTGGGCCTTTATCTCAGAGAAATGAAAACTTATGTTCACATAAAAACCTGTAGATGAATGTTTATTGCAGCATTATTTCTACTATCCGAAAACTGGAAACAACTGAGATGTCCTTCAATAGATGAATGGTAAAACAAACTGTGGTAGATCTATACTATGGAATACTACTCAGTAATAAAAAGAAATGGATACATGCAACAATCTGGCTACATAATTATGAATACAGTCATGTGTCACTTAATGACAGGGATATGTTTTGAGAAATGCATTGTAAGGCAATTTCATAGCTGTGTGAACATCATAGAGTAAACTAACACAAACCTGGATGTTATAACCTACTACACACCTTGGCTATATGGTACTAATCTTATGGGACCACTGTTGTACATGCAGTCTGTCATTGACCAAAATGTCATTATGTGGCACATGACTGTATTAAATGTGTCAGATAAACATTGTTGTAAATGTTATTTGAATCCACACTATATGTGCCATTCTTTACAACTTATAATTGTTCACTTAGAACTTGGAAAATATAGAACCCATTAAGTAAGAAAAGTTTACCTTAGGAAACAGATTTTTTCTACTCAAAGGAGCCAAGAAACATAGGATTATAAAATCTCAGGGTTGAAAAGAACCTTAAAAGTATGAGGAAATCTAACTTAGGCCTATTTCCTCCCTCAAACCTAGGATGACTCTCCTACTGGTTTGATGGTTTTGAGTTTTGCTTAATTTTAAAAGTTAATTCTTTATTTTTTAAAGATTGGCACCTGCGCTAACATCTTTTGCCAATCTTCTTTTTTCTTCTTCTTCTTCTTCTTCTTCTTCTCCCCAAAGCCCCCCAGGTACATAATTGTGTATTCTAGTTGTGAGCGCCTCTGGTTGTGCCATGTGGGATGCCACCTCAGCATGGCCTGATGAGCAGTGCCATGTCCGTGCCCAGGATCCGAACTGGTGAAACCCTGGGCTACCAAGTTTTGTTTAATTTTAAAAGGAGGCATTTCCTTCTAAACGTGCATTCTCAATGGGGCCAATATCACCTTCAAGGGGGAAAAAATTTAGTTGTTAGGGACTGAAAAAATCTTAGCTATTCTAACAGCTTGTGGGCCTCCAAAGCTCAACCTTACCTGACCAATCTTATTCTTTAGTATTTACCTTGTTAGGATGAAATTAAACTCATTTCATTTTAATTTTTTTTCCTGGGGTAGCAATAATGAAAAAAGGGTTGAGAAATACTGTTCTAAAAGATCATTTAGTCTACCTTCATAAGATTATTAAATCTCTACAACATAATCAATAATAGCATTTATTGCGCCCTTATTACATGCCAGATCATACCATAAGCTCTTGTTACAGGGATTATTATATTAATTCTCACAACATCCCAGTGTGATAGGTACCATGATTATCCTTATTTACAAATCAAGAAACTGAAGCTAAGGAATATTAAGAATGTGCCCATATTCAAAATTCCCAGCTGTTACCCTCTATACTGCACTGCTCCCCCGACAAACACCAGTGTATGTCTCCTCTTTTATCAAATACCTCTAGAAAAGAGGAATGCCTTAGCTCCTGAGGCATGGTGGTTCAGTTCCTAATATGATGGTGAAGATCAAGGACTTTGAGGGCAGAAGGACTCAAGTTAGAATTCTGGTCTGCCATGTATTGTATATAATTGTTGAGCAAGTTACTTAGTCTAAGTATCCTTGGCAATAAAATGGGGATAAGACATGCTTACATATTAGGATGTGAGGATTAAATGTGATCATGTTTATAAAGCCCTTAGCTTTAACCAGCACACATTAAATATAGTCATTCATATAATAATACAAACAGCATATATATATAGGAAGATGTTTGCAATCACCATTAATAAAAAAATTAATATTTAATCAGGTGGGGACAGAGGGTATATGAGAAATCTCTATACCTTCCTCTCAATTTTGCTGTGAACCTAACTGCTCTAAACTGCTCTAAAAAATAAAGTTTATTAATTGTAAAAAATTTTTAAAATAAGAGAGAATTTAATAGATAAAATTAAAGCAGCAAGGTGCCACCTATTTAATTGTCAATGCTTTAAGATATTGATTATTTCAACTGTGGGTATGATGAAATGAGTAATTTCACAAAATGGTCACAGGGACATTCAACAATATATAGCAAGAATCTTATAAATGTGAATAACTTCTGACTCAGTAATTCTAATTATAGGAATTTATTCTGAGGAAATAATCAGATAAATGCACAAAGGTATGTGTGTGTATATGTGATATATATATCATCATATATCTCATCATAAATATGAATATAATGTTTATTACAGCATTGTTTATAGAACAAAAACTTACATAGGAGGATGGTTAATAAATTATGGTGGTACATCCTTATAATACATACTGTGGACCTATGTTTACTGAAATGAAAAGAGGGCAGTGGTATTTAGTATATTGCGGAAAAAATCATGTATTACTTCTACAATCAGAAAGCTATTTTTCTTTTGGAAAAAATGTAGCTTAGTGTTCTAAAAACTATAACGACAATGTACAGTCCTGTGGATCAGGAAAAGGTGAATTAATGGGAGGGCTTTAGGTTTAAACAACATTTATTTATAAAACTTATGAACTAAAAGACGAATACGTATCCTCGCACAGGAATAACCACATGTGATCAGAATGCTCATTAAAGATCCCACCAAACTAATGTCAGCACTGCTGAGGCCTACATGTTAACTTTATGAGGAAAGCTATTATTTGTTACCTCCCTAAAATTTAGAAACTTGCTCTTTAGTTCTCCACGTATTGACAAAACTCAAGTATCTTCTCTTTCTATAAAATGTAATGAGATAAGTAATAAGGATCATAATCTACAGCAAGCTGAATATTTTATTATTTGAACATGGTTCTCAGTGAGGAAAAACTGGGAAAAGGAGAGAATTAAAAAAATAGGAACTGAACAGTACTTATCTTGTATCCTCTTCAAGGAGAGAGATGGATGAGAGTACTTATTATAGTTACAAATGAGGTTACATCATCTGTTCCTAGTTTTCTGAGTTAAGTTTAAACATATAATGAAAGGGTGAAGAATTGTTAAGTAAGGTTATGTCCACACTTTATTAAACAAAGGAAACAAATATATTTCACATAAAGGTAGACATTCTGACACTTATTAATGTTCATATATTATATGTCAAGGTCTTTCTTTGAGCTATGAGATCTGCAGATGTAATAAAATCTGCCTTATAAATTGTTGATCGTGTTTTCTCTTCATGTTTCTTTTCAGACCTCAACAGGGCAGAATATCTAACAGAGCAGAATTTCTCCTAGACTTGATAAAAGTGTTAACAAATGTCAGCAGCCAAGAATCTTGTCAATCGCAACTCTATTTTTCCAGTTGCTCAGGTCCAAACACTTGAAGCCATCCTTGACTTCTCTTTCTAACATATTCTTCATCCAGTCTGTCAGGAAATTCTGTCAGCAAAACTTTTAATATGTCCAAAATCCAACCACTCTATCCTTATCCCTTTTGCTACCAATCTGCTCTAAATGGCCACCATTTCTCACTCAGTTATTGCAAGAGGCTCCAAACTGGTCTCCTTGGCCTTAACCTTCAAACATCTATTCTCAATACAGGATCTCAGTGATCCAGTCACTAGTTGGTTCCAAATCATATATTGACTTCTCCTATTATTCAAAAGAAAAATCTCAATTCCTTACAAGAGCCAACAAAGTCCTATAGTACAGAGCCACTTGCTATCCCTCTGACCCGTTCTCTCATTATCCTGCCTTTCATTCACTGCTCCAGCCAAACTGCTAGAATTTAACTCATATTTCACTTTCTTTTTCTTTTTGAGGAAGATTAGCCCTGAACTAACATCTGCTGCCAATCCTCCTCTTTTTCCTGAGGAAGATTGGCCCTGAGCTGACATCCATGCCCATCTTCCTCTATTTCATACGTGGGACGCCTGCCACAGCATGGCTTGATAAGCAGTGCGTAGGTCCACACCCGGGATTTGAACTGGCGAACACCAGGCTGCCAAAGCAGAATGTGTGAACTTAACTTCTGTGACACTGGGCTGGCCCCATATTTCACCTTCTTAGTGAGGCCTTTCCTGACAATCTTATTTAAAACTGCAGTCCACTCACTCTACCTACCACTCAATACTCCCGGGCTCCTGGCCCTGTTTTGTATACCTAACACTACATATATTTTGCCTACTTATTTACATATTGTTTCCTTCACTATAATTTAAACTTATGATGCTTATGATGATTTATGATGATTTAACTTATGAGGATTTGTGTGTGTATGTCTGCTTTGTTCATGCTATATTCCTAGATCTAACAATAGTGCCTGGCATGTGGCACTCAGTAATTAATTGTTGAGGAAATACAAATGACCCTTTGAAATTTTCAGGAACTTTATGTCCTAAAATATGGTCAATTTTTTAAAATGTTTTTGTTTATTCATGAAAAAAGTACAGTCTCCAGTTGTTGTGTACAGTACTCTATACATGTTCATTAAACGAGGCTTTTAATTATATTGTTCAAATCTTATATTTCCTTCCTGATATTTTATTGACTTAATCTATTAATTACCACATGAGGGAAATTAAAATCTCCAAGACAGTGAATTTGTCAATTTTATTTTATGTGTACTCAAGCTATGTTATACGCATTTGGAATTGTTATATATTCCTGGTGAATTGCTTTTTCTGTCAATATTGATCTCTAGTAATCTCTACTAATGATTTTGCTTTAAAGACTATTTGTATAACATTACTAGCTCTCTTTAGGTATTTACCTATCTTTTTTCATTCTCTTTTAAACTCTCTCTGTTTTAGGTGTCTTGTAAAAACTTTGAAAAAAATCTGTTTCAACATTGCAAATAAAAAATTTAGCCCACTTACATTGACAATGACTACTGATTTTTAAAAGTTCATTCTACTATCTCATTGTGCGTTTTCTGTTTTCCATCTTTTTTTCTCTGTTTCTTCCCTCCTGCATGCTGCACCCACCCCCCTCATTCTTGCCTTCTTTTGGCAAATTTGGTTGAATCTTTTTCCTCATCCAACATTTTCACTGTGTTTGTCTGAAAATTATATACTCTCTATTCTTTTAGTGATTACCCTAGAAATTCTGGTGTGTATATTTTACTTAATAAAATCTAGTATTAATAATTATCTCTATATTCCTCCTGAAAAGTACAAGGACCTTAGAATGCTTTAACTTCTTCACTCTTCTTCTGATTTATATGTTATTACTGTCCAGGGTTTTATCTTAATTTTTAACCCCTTGAATTAGACATTAGTGTTTATAAGATCAATTTTTGTTTAGGGTTCCCACAAGTTTAACATTATTTTATGCCCACCATTCCTTCTTGCATCTTATCCCTTCCTTCTTTCTAGTTCTCTCAGGGAAGACGCTGTCCTTCAAGGGTCCTAGATTCATGTGGGGATCTCTGATCCAATCGCCCACTCTGCTTGAGCCCTAGGCTTTGTTTCCTGATGCTCTGAGTACACAGCCTTTGTAAACCAAGCACTTCATTGCCAGGTGCCAGCAGATGGCCTTAAGGCAAACTTTGAGTTTGCTTACTCTTGTGGAATCAAGTATCCTTGTCATTTCAACCTCTGAGTGTTTCCCTTAGTTTCTTGCCAGCTCGACCATGCTTTAAACAAGTATTTTAAATATATTATCCAGCATTTTCAGATGATCTGACTAGGAAGTTTTTCTCTGCAGATCATTCTGTCTTGTTCCCTAAATATTTTTAGGTAACTATTGTAGTATTACTATTCTTTGAATTTATTTCATATAAATGTTTTATTTACTGTGTATGTTCCATTAGTGAAAAGTATAACTGAAAAAGCCATTTAGAAATTGAATTTGTTAACAATTTTTTGTGACAATTAGTCACAAAATAATTTCTTTTTGCCTATCAAATATATTTTCTATAAGAGCCACTTCCAAAAGACTACCCTTTTTTTCTGAATTCTACATGTAAATATTAACTCCAGCATAATATATATTTTCCCCCAACGTCTTATTATAAAAATTTTCAAACAACCAGGAAAGTTGAAAGATTCTATCATCTTTTTACAATATTGTTTTGTCACATATCTATCAATCTCCCTTTCTATACATCAATTTGATGAGGATTATTTTAGGCTGGTTACTTTTAAAACTGTAGATGAGAAGGGGGCTGGTTACCTTTAACAAAAGCAACTCTGAGGAGTGGAGTTTGCTTGCCCTTTGTTGGGAAACATTTACATTTGTAAGGGAAACCTCCATCTGTAAAGATGCCACCCTCTCTGGCCAGGAAGAAGGGGGATGACCTTATCTCTAGAAACTCTTAATCAATGCCAAAGGCAAGAACTTAAGTTGTTTACTGCCTGGCCACCTCATGTAACTGACCCTCCCCCCCCAACATCCTCCTTTGTCTTTGGGTGAAGATAATATTTAAGCGGTAACTTCTGTCATTTACTCAATCCGGTTTGATTCTTATCTAAAAGTTATAGGACCACCCAATAACCAGAACCCTACTGGCACTGATACCATTTTAACAACTCTTTTTACATATTCTTTCCTTTGCCTTGTAAAGAGATAACTCACATACCTTTGCCTTAAATTTAGCCTTACTCTCCACCCATGTTTGTAGCAGCAGCTCCCCATGCCAGCAGCAGCTTTGACTGCCCATGGGTCCTGTCCCCATGCTATTCCACACGATTCTCTAAATAAAAGAGCACTACTGCCAGATCTCGAGAGTCCAAGAAATCTTTCTTTCGACTCCTTGGCTCACCGACCCTGCATCAAATTCATCTTACATTTTGTTATACTGAAAGGAAAATCCAGACATCAATACACTTTTCCACAAATATTTCATAAATATAATATTTTTATTTCTAGGCAATAAAGCTCCCTTGCTCAACATATTGCTTACTATTTTATAAGCACTTAAAAAGCATGAGTCTCTGTGCCACAATCACATAATACCATTTGAGTCAGAAAACAATAGTCTTACAGTTAAGAGGGGAAATAAACAAGTAAAACAAATTATTAATCCTTTATAAATATATTTCCATGTTAGTAAAATAAGCTTCATCTGTGGCACATTCATTTGAAATATTTGCCCTTTTATTTCATCAATATCTAGGGGTTCCTATTATAGTTTCTATTTGTTTATAATGAAAAGCTCTTGTTAATACTTCCCCATTTGGTAGTTCTGGAGGACTGTTCAATTTCATGGAGGCAGAGAGGTGAACAATCACCTTCTAACCTTAATTTAAGCAAAGTTACATTTGCCTTCTGTGATGTTGTGATTTACAATAAGAAGTATTTCTTTGGTCTTTGCCCCACTTCTGGCACAGAGCTCCTAAAACCCTTGAAATTTCCTAGGTGCTAAAAGCCAAGAAGGCAAAAGGAAAGTCTTTTGTTATTCATAAGAAGCCCCTTTAAACTACACCTGAATTTATATTAATGAGGTAACTTTCCCAAAGCCCTTGAAGATGGGGCTGGTTGTCAGGGAAACCAACCACATGATTAGAGGGTTTTGGCTCACCCTAGACCTCCAGGGAGGGGGAGGGGCATGGGTGCTCGAGGTTGAATTAATCACCAATGGCCAGTAATTTAATCAATTGTGCCTATGTAATGAAGATTCCGTAAATACCCAGAAGGAGAGGTTCAGAGAGCTTCTGGACTGGTGAACACCTGGAGGTGCTGGGAGGGTGGTATGCCTGGAGAGGACAAGGAAGCTTGGAGTCCTTTCCCACATAACTTGCCCTACGCATCTCTTCGTTGTCTGTTCATTTATATCCTTTAAAAATATTGGAAATAGTAAGTAAACTGTTTTCCTGGGTTCTGTGAGCTGCTCTAGCAAATTATCGAAACTGAGGAGGGAGTAGTGGGAACCTCCAATTTGTAGCCAAGTGAAACAGAAGTTGTGAGTAACCTGGGAACTTATTTCTTGTGAATGGCATCTGAATGAGGGGAGGTCTTGTGGAACTGAGCCCTTAACATGTGGGGTAGGTGCTAACTCTGGGTAGTCTTAGAACTGAATTGAATTGTAGAACACCCAGCTGGTGTCAGAGAATTGGTCAGTGTGGGGAAAAAAACCCCCACATAGCTGGTGTCAGAAGTATTGTGAGTGTGAGAGTAAAGGAAAACACACGAAATCTTTTTCTAGACACCTTCTAGGTGGTGTCTTCCAGCTTAATGATTTTATGAATTAGACTGTATCATCTTTTTAAAAATTTTATTATGATAAACACTATATTTAGCTACCATATCAAGATTATACATCTACTGCTTTCTATCTTTAATATTAGGAGCAATGATTTACATTTATAGGGAGCATTTCTTTATGAAAATTGATCACTTTGAACACATACAAAAAGGTGTCAGGACAGGACATGAGAAGTATGTTTTAAGTTTAGATTCATTTGGATTTGGAGGGACACTGTCAGGATAATTTTTCATACTTGCTGAAAATAAAAAAGGCCAAGAAACAAAAAGATGTCTGTGGACTTCCTCTATTGTCAAGATTAAAACAAAATTGTATACAAAAGAATTTATTTTAATAACCCACACAGTATACTTGTCTATTATCAGAAATTTATACTATGACCTCACCCTTTATATGCTGTATGAAATTAAAATCAATGTAATATTTTATTCTTCTCTATCAAAATAATCCAATCTGGACTCAGGCAATCTGAGTCCTTAGCTCTAACAGTGAGTGATCTTAGGTACACCCCTATTCTGATGGCACTCCTTTTCTTTATCTTTAATTTAAAATTTCCTATGATGGTCTTTACTGTTTAGGACTTATTCCATTATCTAATAACATTTTTTTTAGAATGCTAAAATACTGGCTAGCCTGAGTATCTGGGGTAATGCAATTCTAGCACTTCATAAATACAAAAAAGTATTTGGCCTGTTTCTCTTCCCTTAAGCAGGAAAGCTTCTTGGCAGCAGACTAAACAAAACAATGGTTCCAACTTAAACTATCTCATTTAATTTCTTCTAAACTTACTTTTCTCTTTTCATAATGCCATGTATAGCCACTTATCAAAACAACTAATAAACACTAATTATAATTGAAAAAGTAGCAAAGCATGCAAAAAAGGAAACATGGGAAAATCTAGTATACCTCAAAGGAAAATGTTCCAGATGTAACCACACAAAAAAGCACAAGCCTAATAATAATAATAGTAACAATAACAGTCATCTCATCATTAGTCATCTCATCCCAAAGTACATCCAAAAATAATTAGAATACTGCATTTGAGGAAAATCAATGAACAAAAATATTACACATTAGTAGAATGTGTGAATATTAGTGGGATACAAGCATCTTAGGGCCAGCAGCATTATGAAATGTGATGCTTATGCACAACTAAATCACTGCAGAAAGTCAGAGAGGTCAGAGACACAGTGAGGCCACTAAGACTGTGCCTCCAAAACATCTGTTTCATTCACATTAATCATTTTTGAGCAAGTCAGGCAGGAGGTGAATTCATTAATATTCCCCAGAAAGAGAGAAAACAAAATAATACTGACAGCAAAGAAAAAGGCCTAAGTTCAAATAAATGTGACATCAGCCCCAGTATTTTTTGCAGATGTTCATATGTAGAAGACTGCCTCATTCAGGGTGAAAAGTATCTTGGAATATGCTAAAGTCACTCAGGTAAAAAGGCAGGATTCAATTACAGATCATAACTCATGCAATATATTAACATTGTTCTCAGGTTCTAAAAAGACTGTTTTCCAAAGGCTTCACTGTTGTGTAGAGAGTGAAGTGCCACTTTATAGTTTACTCATTTGTCAAATGATAATACCCCCTTAACAGGGTTGTTCTGGGAAAAAAGCAGAGACTATACATGAAATTGCCTGAAAGAGTTAAAAAGAACTATAACAGTTGGATTGTAAGTAAAACTCTAAATTCAACTCAATGTAATACTTCCTTTTGGTACATGGAGTTGAAAATTCTATTACTTTCTGTTATAAAATATATCATATAAAAAAAGTATACAAAATGTATACATTCAGCTAAAAGAATAATAAGTTTTAATGGACACCCACTCATCTTAAGAAATGGAACATTCCTAGTACCTTTGAGACTCTCATGTGTCTATTCCTATCATATTTCTCTCACCCCACTCCACACTATCCTACATTTTGTGCTAATCACTACCTTGCTTTAATTTACAGTATTGACACATTTATATGTATCCCTAAACTATCTATCATCTATCTATCCATCTCTGTCCATCCATCGGCTTTTGACCTTTATATATATGGAATATGCTATGTCCTTAACTTCAACAGTATTTTTCTCAGAGTAATTTCTTGACATTATTATCCAATTTTTCATATACTCCCTAAGGTTAAAGGAATGTATTATACCCATTTAAGGCAGAAAAAATGAGGAAGAGTGAAGCTAGCAACTTGCCACATTATATGAGAGGACAATAGACAAATCTTTCTACAGTAATTCTGAAAGTAAAACAAACCAGTGACCATCTCAGAGCTTTATAGCACATTCATATTTTTAGCTTCAATTAAAACTAAAACATTTCTCTAGTACTAAAAGCACAATTAATATTTTTAAATTGACTTTACATAGCTGATATTTTTTGTTTTCATATTAAAGGGGAAGTTATATTAAAGTGTACTGATATTGTAAAAGCCCTAAACAATATTCAAATATAGTCCTTAAAAGGAAAACAAGAACAAAGTAAATCAAGTATATGAAGAGAAGATTTGTTTTCCTCTTAGGGAATAGACTATTAGAAAACAGATAGCCATACTATGAAATACTCTAATTAGAGAAGATGGCTCTTTAAATAGGTAATTAATCTGACACTAATCAATCCAAAGATATCATTCACCTGAGCAAGTGGTGGAAGAATCTTCTTGCATATTTGCTGATTTGGTCTCTATATTCCAATATAGTTGAATCCAGGAGTGGTCTTGTTGGAGCATAGAAGGTTCCAAGGCTTGCCTCAAGCTGTGCTGTGGAATTCAAACACAGCAGCACTAAAACAAGTGAAATTCCTTCAGTTACAACAGAATACTCATGTTTGCAGTCAGGCAGGTTTTGCAAACTTGGATGAAATGTGAGCTTTTTGTAGGAAGGATGAAATTAAAATATGACAGCTGGTACAAAAACAAACCTGTGTATAAACTTTCACTTGAGGCAAAGCTGACAATGACTCTAAGCAACAAAAAGCTGTCAAAGCTGAAAAAATCCATAATGAACCAACCTCTCACCACAAATGGGTAATTAAAACAGTGACTCATCAAAGTAACACAGTTTGAACTAGTATTTCCAGTAAAATCAACTCACAGTGTACTCAACATTTACACTCTTTAGCTGAAAGGAGAAAACTAACCTTTCCGCATTGGGGAATTGAAATCAGTATTAGAAATGTTCAAAAAATAATATAAATTAGAATAGCCTTATTGGAGTAATATCTTGCTCTATTAAAATTTTAAAGAAATGGTGAAAGTTCCTATAACTTCCCTAAATCCTGTCGTAAACAATAAGATTGTTGGTTTTGTCCAAGTGTGAAAGCTGACACCCCTGGGAGGGGTGACATGCTAATCTGCTCTCTGTCAACTGACACCTTCGTAGGAAAGAAGGATCAGAGAGCAGGTTTTGATAAACCAGAGGGACAGAGATTGGGAGAAAAAGGCACATATTGCCTACTTCACAATTTTACCAAGACACGCCTATGGGGTTGTGTTTCCTCCCAGAAATACCTGGAAATTATATAATTACCATAATGGCAAGAGTATGAGTATGTATGAGAACACAACAGTTCACAGTAAGACTCCACTGATTTTTATGCTACTAGCACTGGGTCAAATAAACAATTCCTTATTTAGCAAAACTCTTTCGTTTTAGGCTTATTTGGGTTTGAAAGTATTAAATACCTCATCAGAGTAATTGCTATGGACTTGGCTAAGCTGTTAGCAATTTCTTTTTTTTCATCTCAAATCTAGACAGTAAAGTAAGGTGAACTTTAGGGGTATTTCCTTTCAAAGCAGCAGTCAATTTAGATTAAAATTGAATACAGCAATGAATTGTGAAAACAAGCCAGATTCTCTTGCCGTCGCTTGTTTTCTTGACAGCATGTTTCGCACATCTGAAATGTTCGAGAGGCTACATGGAATACTGGTTAACTCCCAGCACAGTTATAGATTCATTAGATAGCCCAGCTTGATGTTTAAGGCAGAAATGAAGATCTCAAAGATAACCACAACACAGCTACAAAGAGCTCACTGGGTTCCACTAATAAAAGGAAAACAAATTACCATGTCAAATTTGTTAGATTCAGAGAGAATAAATCTCAATAGAGGAAAATTCTGAATATTTTAGAAATGCGTTTTGCAGTTACTTGGGGGAAAAATGCATATACCTACTTAAAATTTACATATTCTGATATCCCAGCATCATGCAAGCATTTTATTCTAATAGCCTAGTATCATATAAGCTTTTGTGTGTGTGTGTGTGTGTGTGTGTGAGTGAAGAAGATTGTCCCTGACCTAACATCCGTTGCCAATCACCCTCTTTGTGCTTAAGGAAGATTGTGCCTGAGCTAACATCTGTGCCAATCTTCCTCTATTTTATATGTGGGATGCGACCACAGCATGGCTTGATGAGTGGCATGCAGGTCCACGCCCAAGATCTGAACTCACCAACCCTGGGCCACTGCCGATGCAGAGCATATGAACTTAACCACTACACCACCGGGCTGGCCCCTAGTACAAGCTTTTTATTTCCCTATCTCGCCCCTACAGTTCCTTGAAATATCCTTTATTAAGGCAAGAATCTGATAATGCCCATTTGTGAATTTCCTAATAATCTGTCTTACAACACAGAAATCTTACAATACAAATTCACTAAGATGCTAGCAATTTCTCAGTGTCCTGAGAGTCAATATCTTCTCTTCTCCATGTTTCTTCAACTCTAAATTTAGGGTCTTTTGTATAGATTGTGTGTACTATAACAGGCTTCCTTTAAGGACTCTGCTTCTTTTTTTTTTTTCTACTATGTACCCAATCTTGAGAATGTACCAATACTAGGAAATAATTACTTGAGATAACTGCAGGCAGAAATATTACAGTAATACCTAGTACCCTAAAATTTTGAAGTTAGACTCTTCTTTTTATTTTTAACTAATATTCATCAAGTACATATTGTGGGCCAAGCATTGTGCTAGGCATTTTCTCATTGTAGAAGTACTGGAATCTCCATAGATAGGTTGAACTAGCTTAAAAAGGACATTCAATTAACATTACATAAACATTACTGTGGGCCTCCTATGAGTTGGGCCAAGTCCCATGATGCAAACTTCCTGAAGGAACATGTTCTTACTGATTATTCTTCTCTAAAATTACTAAAATAAAGGCTATGTACAGAATTCTATCGAAACAATCTGTTTACTTTGGGAAACATAAAGTGGAATAAGAAAATCTAAAATCAAGCAAAGAAAATAGTAGGGGAAAAAAGTTCTCGAGTAAAGATCTTTTGACGTATTTCCTGTTTTCCCTACCTTGTAAATTACCTAGGGACAGTTTCTCATTGTCCATGATATCCCACCATTAATGTCAGTGCTTATTGCAAAGATTTGAAATAAAGATGCAAATAGAAGAATGTTTAGGTGCAATTTACATTAAGTGAATAAATAACTCATAATAAAAACAACATATACTGGATAATTGGCAAATAGAAAAATTAATTTCATTATTGCATGTGGCACTTTTTTTTTTTTTTAACAGCATCTTATCTCTCTTTAACAATAAACATCTGAGATCATATGGGCAAAATTACGAACTGAGGGAAGGTAGGAAAATTCAAGCAGACAGAAAGGAGAGGTATCAGAACCACAAGTTAGAATGAAAACAAGAAGGAATAGCCTGGGCTGCAATTCTCATACACACAATTGTGGGAAGGACAATTGTCTGGACAAAGGATTGAGGTATGAGAGAAAAATTTATTGATATCTAAAGTGAAGGAGGAATAAAGATCTTTGGGGCCCTTTGTCTACCAGACCCTAGAGACTACATGAAATTCTTGATCAAAGTTTGAAATCTGAGCATATTCCACACAAGAACTTAGACCAAAAGGTACAATGACTGCATTGTGAGTTCCACCATAGGTATATACAGAAAATTTGTTCTTTATGTTGACAAATACTATACAGTAAGTACCGTATGGGCGTAATTATTTGATATCTGATCTTGTCAGTTTTAAATAGGGCATTAACATTTTTGTCTTTTAATCTCTAATTAAACATAACTCAAAAACATCCTCAAAAAATAACTGACTCAATCAAATGTACTTTATATATATACAAAACCCATTTATGAATTATAGTTCAAGTCTGACCTTCTCTCTCTGGAGTGAGCTTTTGTCTAAGAAGATGGTTTACAATGGCACTCATGCTGATAAAGCACTGGTGGCCCAGGGTGTCCCAGTTCATACTGCTCAGGATGTTTATCGCCTCACAGATCTCATCACAGTGAATGTACTGGAAGATGATGTCTACCAGGCCTAGCTGTCCTCGCGTGAAGATACCTGTCACAAAAAACGTAAAACCAAGTGAATCTTTTAAAAATAAAAAGTAGTATAGCACAAACAATTAACTTTTCCATAAAGGAAAAAACCAGTAATCATTTCTTACATTATGCTAGAAATGTGGGATTTTGGGGACCTAGAGTAATATTGCTTTGTGGTTAAATCTTCATTTTAAATACCACCTACCAACTCTGTCTAGCTTATGCTTATCATTCAGTCACATATTAACTAATTTAGACTCCACATAATCAAACTGCTTAGACTAAAAGTGAATAAAAATGAGAAGAATTTTTAGGTAGACCACAATAGCTAACCCTACATCTTTCATCAGTCATGTAGGTCTCTGTTGTATACCTTTAAAGACAGGGTTTTGATGCGAATACAATTCTTATTGACCAGCTTTATTAGCTTTAGGTTGCACTCAGCCCTATGTACTTGGGTGGGGAGTGGGGGGTACAAGTATCCATGACAAAAATGATGTGTCTATATAAATGCTTCTAAGTCTGTTCTTATTAATGAGTACTCTCAATTGATAGTTTCTTCATAGATACCACATATCAATTTATTTTAAATTGGCATTTAGAGATTATTCTCTTCTGTTAAAGAAATGATCAGCATTAATCCTGCTATTGATCCCCTTCATAACTAGTATTTGCTATAAAATATCTTGGTACAATATAAACACATTGTTTACCCTTTTAAATGAAAAAAGAAATCCATTTCTAATCTTAGAGGAGAAAGAGCACAAAACAAGGGGGGGGGGCATTCTGTTCTAGCTTTATTTTATCATCTTTTACATATTGCTTATCTCATTTGAAACTAACAATTTGATAAGGTACTAGGGCTTTTAAGCAGGTTATTATTTTTTAATCTTTTAAAAATGGCTGGCTGTAAAGTCTTTTTTCTTCAGCCAATGTTTACTGATTTCAGTGAGTTTACAAAAATTTCTCAGTACAAATAATTGCAAAGCTAAATGAGAAAATGTATGTGAAATTATTTGTAAGCTGTATAGTATATAAAATATTACTGCAATTCTTCTTTTCATTACTATCATCATCATCATCATTTAACTGGAATAGTTATAGGTTTCTGGATTTTAAAAGATATATTAGTTCATGAGAAAGATGCTGAAATTCTTCATACTAACTTCAAGTCACATCAAAATGAGAACTTGTGCTATATCTAACAGGACTCAACTTGATAGGGAATCTGGGGAATTGCCTTGACTACACTAAGCAATGAGACATCATTAGTCTTTTTGTGTTGGGACAACCAATGAATGCTACTGTTCAAAAGGCTTCATGAGGCTGCAGTCAAGCACTTGGAAGTCCTCATAAATCAGGGTGTTTTCTTGGCAGTAAATCTTAATGTGTGGGAACTTTGCGTGAAAACGAAAATATCTGACATTTGTTGACTCTATCCCCTATGCAATACTTCTAGCAAAGAAAGAACTGATTTGTTGAGAAGACTAACATATAATCATAATCAAATTGTGCAAAAGGTCATAAAGAGAAAATCTTTAAAGGCAGCCAAAGAAAAAGGACATATAACATATAGAGAAACAAAGATATGAATAATTACAAACTTTGCTTCTGAAATTATGCAAGCCAGAAGACAACAGCACAGCATTTTTCAAATGCTGAGAGAGAAAAATGAATTAGCCTAGAATTCTATCCCTTTATAATAAAGAGTTGAAAATTCCTGAAGATAACAATCTTAAACATACCTAATAATAGAGCTCTGAAATAATAAAGCCAAAACTGACAGAACTAAAAGGAAAAAAAGTCAAATCTACAATTACTGTTGGAGATTTCAGCACTTCTCTCTTGCTGTTGAGAGAACATGTAACTAGAACATCAGTAAAAATAGAAAATACTTGAAAAACACTATCAATGAATTTGACCTAACTGACATTTATAAAACACTTCACTCAACAACAGCAGAATACACATTCTTTTTAAGTGCACACAGAACATCAACCAAGAGGGTACATATTCTGGGTGATAAAACAAGTCTCAATAAATTTAAGTATCTTGAAATCATACAGAGTGAGTCCCCTGACTCACCCTTAATTAAATTAGATTAGATATCAATATAGAAAGATATCTGGAAAATCTCCAAATATTTAGAAATTAAGCAACATTCTTCTAAATAACCTATGGATCAAAGAAGAAATCACAATGTAAATTAGAAAATATTTGGAATGAATAAAAATTAAAATATAACATCAAAATGTGTGAGATGTAGCTATAGCAGTACTTAGAGGGAAATTTCTAGCTTTAAATGTTTCAATTAGAAAAGAAGAAAGGTCTAAAATCAACAATCCAAGCTTCCACATTAAGAACCTAGGGAAAGAAGAGCAAATTAGAACCAAAGTAAATAGAAGGAAGGAAATAAGAAAAATAATAAATAGACCAAAGAACAAAAATAAACACAAAATAGAGAAAATTAATGAACTCAAAAGTTGGTTCTTTGAAATGATAAGTAAAATTGACTAATCTTTGCCTAATTTGAGAAAAAAACAGAAGACATAACTTACCAATATGAGGAATAATCACTACAGAACTACGGACATTAAAAATAATATGAATAACTTTATACAGATAACTATAACTTAAATGAAATGGATTCCTTGAAAGACCCAAACTATCAAAGCTCCTTCAAGAAGGAACAGATAACCTGAGTGACCCTATATTATTTAAATTTGACTTCGTAGTTTAAAAACCTTTACAGATACACATACATACACACAACCTACATGTCCAGATGCCTTCACTGGTGAAATCTCTCAAACATTAAAAGAAGAAATCATATCAACTCTACACAATTCAAAATATAAGAGGAGGGAATACTTCCCAACTCATTTCATGATGCTGGCATTACACTGATAGCAAAAATGACGAAGACATTACAGGAAAAGAAAAAGAAAAAGAAAACTACAGACCAAGATCTCCCATAAACAGAAACAAAAATGCTTAACAAAATATTAGCAAATCCAGCAATATATTAAAAAGATAATACATTATGAACAAGAGAAATTTACCCCACAAATGCAAGGTTGCTGAAACATCTGAAAACTAATCAATATAATTCACCATATGACCAGAAAAAACATATAATCATTTCAATAGATGCAGAAAAGCACTGGAAAAAATGCAACGTCCACTCAAGATAACATATCTCAGCAGACTAGGAATAGAAGGGGACTTCCTCAACTTAATAACCTCATACCTATAATGAAAGACTAAATGCTTTCCACCGAAGATCAGAAACAAAGCATGGATGTCCTCTCTTGCCACTTCTATTAAATATTGTACTGAAGGTCCTAGCTAGTATAGTAAGGGAAGAAAAAAAATAAAAGGGATATAAGTTGGATACGAAGATGTAAAACTTTTTAATTGCAGTTGTCATAGTCATCTATGTAGAAAACCTTAAGGAATATACAAAGAAAGTTACTACAACTAAGAAATGAATTTAACAGGGTTGCAGGAGACATGGTCAATATTTTAAAATTTTATTTCTATAGAATCCCAATGAACAATTAAGAATTATAATTAAAAATACCATTTACAATAGCATCCAAAAACATGAACAAAATATGTACAAGTTCTTTACACTTAAAACTATAAAATACTACTGAGAGGAAATTAAAGAAAACCTGAATAAATGGGGAGAGATACTGTGTTCATAGATCAGGAGACTCAATATTGTGAAACTGTCTTTCTAACCCAAATTGATCTGTAGATTCAACATAATCCCAATCAAAATCTCATCAGGTGTTTTTGTAGAAACTGACAAATCAGTTTTAAAATTTATATAGAAATTCAAAGGATCTAGAATAGCCAAAACAATTTTGAAAAAGAAAAACAAAGTTGGAAGACTAACAGTATCTGATTTTGACACTTACTATGAAATCACAGTAATTAAGACAGTGTGCTACTCACTTAAGTATAGACATATTGATCAGTGGAAGAGAAGAGGTCTATTCATAGACACACACACACAGGGTCAAGGTGACTCAATGGAGAAAGGATATTCTTTCCAACAACTCGTGCTGGAACAATTGAATATTCATGTTAAAATATTAATTTCAACTCATACTTCACACCATATGCAAAAAAAAATAACTTGAAATAGACCATAAACCTAATTTTAAGAGCCAAAAACCATAAAACTGCTAGAAGAAAGGATTAGACAAAGATTTCTTAGATAGGACAGAAAAAGCACAAGTCATAAAGAAATTTAAGAATTGGAGTTCATTAAAATTAAAACTTCTGCTACCCGAAACACACTGTTAAGAAAATGAAAAGGTAAACTAAAGACCAAAAAAAATATTCAAAATACTAGTATCTTACAAAGGATTTGTATTCAGAATATATAAAACCTCTTACAACTCAATAATAAATAAACAATCCAATTAAACTTGGACAAAAGACTTGATATACTTCATCAGAGAAGATATATGACAAATACACACATTAAAAGATGCTCAACTCCAATAGACATCAGGGAAATGCAAATTAACACACTAGACACCCACTGGAATGGTTAAAATTAAAAAGACCATTAATACCAAGTATTAGTGAGAATGTGGAGCAACTGGAACTCCAAAATAGTCAGTTTCTTCTTAAATTAAACCTACACTTAGCATATGGCTCAGCCATTCTACTCCTAGGTTTTTCCCAATAGAAATTAAAATATATGTCCATACAAAGACTTGTACATGAAAGTACATAGCATTTTTAGTGATTTTAGCTTAAATCTAGAAACATCCCAAATGTCCTCAACATGCAAAAAGATATTCAAGTTGTGGTTTATCTATATAATGGAATACTACTCAGTAATATAAAGGAAAATTTACAGATATACACACCAATATGGAAGATTCTCACAGATTAATGCTGAGTGAAAGCAGCAAGACACAAAAAGAGTACCTATTTTATGAGTCCATTTCTATGAAATTCTAGAAAAAGCAAATCCAATCTGTGATGATAGAAAGCAGATCAATGCTCTTTAGCTTTGAGGGAGCAAAAGAGCTTGAGAGAATTTTGAAGGGCGATAGAAATGTCTATATCTTGATTGCGGTGGCAATCATGAGGATATAAAGGTGTCAAAATTCATTGAACTGTACATTTAAAATGGGTGTATTTTATTTTATATAAATTATACCTCAATAAATTTGATTTAAAAATCTATCATCACTCTAGTTTGAAGAAAGCAGAATGCTGTCAGGAATAGCAGTCCATTTCAAATGATATGAGATCCAATTTTAAGATGACTAGGCATCTAATAGAGTATCTGATACTTCTTTCCAGCAATAAATTACCACCAGTTACCACCTGGGTAATGTATAATATTTAAATAACTCGTTCAAAATAAATCTTTTGAAGAAAACATACTCCTTACAGAAGTTCTAGGAAAAAAATCATACTACTTGTTTTTTAGACAGAATGACAGTCACACATGCACACAAACATGTTGCCTGTGATTTTCAAAGTCCTATGAGAGAGAAGAAGTTAGCTTTAATCATTTCTAGTATAATATTATCACTTGAACATTGAATCTTTTCCTAACTTTGTAGGCTCTGTGAGAGCATTGTGGGGGCACTCCAGGTAGATGGAATACTATCAACACCACCATGGGAAGGAGGTAGTGTGAGAGCACGTGCCACGATTGAGGAGCTACACTAATGCACCACAGCTGGGGAGTTGAAGCCTGAGAAGCAGACAAGGGCTTATTAACCACTGAAGGACTTCCAGCTGGAGAATCCATGACCAATTCTGCATTGTTAGATTACTCTGGTGGCAGTTCAGGGGAATAATTGGGGGGTGGGATGGGAAGATTGGAAGGCAGAAGATTACAGACAGAGGCCCATTACTTGATCATGGTAAAATAGGGAGGGTCTAGATTAAGGTAATGACAGCAAGGCTGAATAAATTGAGGTGTTTTGACAGTATTTAGAAGGCAGAATTGATGGGATTTGGTCACTGATTGAATATGGCAACAGGGGTCAGGGAGGATTCTAAGATGACTTCTGACTTGGGATTCCATCTGAATAACTGCACCATCCACCAAAATGGAAAACACAAGAGAAGCAGGTTTGGGAAGAAAGACAATGACTTCATGTCTGTACATAATGAGTCTGAGGCATCTGTGAACATCCAAGGGGAGATATCCAGTAAGCCAGGTGGATGTGAGTCAGGAGTGGTGGGGTGCTGAAGTCAGAGATGGGATAGTGAAATTAAAAATAAACTCAATCTGGCACAGGCCCTGTGGCCGAGTGGTTTAAGTTCGTGTGCTCTGCTTTGCTGGCCCAGGGTGCTCCAGTTCGCATCCTGGGCCTGGACCTACACACCGCTCATCAAGCCATGCTGTGGTGGCATCCCACATGGAAGAGCTAGAATGACATATAATTAGGATATACAACTACATACTGGGGCTTTGAGGAGAAAAAAATAAAATAAAATAAACTCAATCTGTGTAAAATGGTAGGAGGGGTAAATACGGAGTCTTAGAGAGCCTCAACATTTTCATGAGTAAGCAGAAGAACATTAAAAAAGTGATGAAAAGTTGCATCTGGGGTCATAGAAGGCAAGAGCAATGAGAGATCTATGATGGTAGAAGTGGTCAGCAACTATCAAATGCTGAAAAGTCATCAAGTAACATAAGAGAAATATATATATATCAAGTAGGAAGTCACTGGTGACCTTTCCAAGAGCAGTTCCAGGAGAACACTGAAGACATGAGCCAGAACATGGTGCTCTGAGGAGTGAATGGGAAGTGAAGAACAAAGAAAGTCATGCTCTCTATTTCAATGAATTTGACTATGAAACGAGGGTGAATATTTGATAAATAACAGAGGGAAAACAATTTTAAGGAGGGCTGTTTGTTTGTTTTACGATGTGGCTTGAGCCTATTATCTGCTGATGTAGCAAGATTCACGGGGGGAGTGACAACAAAGTAAAGGCGTCAAAGGGAATGTTGTGGGGTCCAGAGTGGAACTAGTGGTGGAACTAGTCTTGGACAAGAGGAAGGGCTCCTTTTCCATTGAATTGAGAAGGAAAGATTTATGTCCATGTGGATAAGTGGTTAGTTGGTCAGGTGGGTGGGTGGGTAGATGGGTGGTGAGGAGAAGATAAACTTAATGAAGTGCCAATTTAAAGGTGAGATTCTCTGATGAGGGTGCAGGGAGCTGATAATGTGAGTTTAAAGACAGCAGTGAAGGTTGGAAAAGGTACTGATAAGAATGGAAAAGCTTTAATATCTCAGTAGTATAATTAGGGACTCCTCTTTTTAAAATTAATCTCAGTCCCTATATGTGGAAATATGGGCTAATGACCATCAGGTAAAGAAATTCTGATTATATACTGCCTTATATAAAACAGTACCTCTTGGCTTCCATGTGGGAAGATGACAATGCTAGCTCCCTCCTGAGGAAGACATGTTCTTGCCATTCTTCTAATAACAGCGGTGATGGCCTTTTAATCCCCAATCCATTTGTGCGATGATTATAAGAATTTAGAACAGAAGTTCTAGCCTTGGAGCAGAGTTTTCCTTCAACATTACACTAACTGACCTATTCTAAGAATCAGACTCCAAAACTCTTAGCATATTGGCACCAGCCACTGCCACGTTTACATATGACAGCACTCTATTTTAAACTATGATCTATCTCAGCTTCTTAAATTATAAGCTACACCTTTCATGTCAAATTTTCCAGACTTGCATAACAAGCATATGAAAAAAATCCTCATAAATGCTCCCTAGTGAGGAAACTGCACATGCAACTACCTGTTTATATATGCAGTAACTTGAATTATACATGAAAATTCCACATGGATGCCCAGAATCAGCACTGTGTTAATTCAAGAAGTATATTAAAATTTTTGGATGTATTTAGTAGCAGATCCTAAGAAAAATCTGTTCTTTAAACAGGGTTTTCTTTAAAAAAAAAAAACAAAAAACAAAGATCTGTTAGTTGGAATCTACTGTTTCAAGGAATATACTCTTCCTAAGAAAAATAAATAACCTATAATAAACATTAATCTTATAATACATTTAAGAAATTCTGGGAAACTTCCTATTTAGATCTTTTAAAGAGCCTGTAAGACTGTAAAATTTCCCTATCCTATGAAACTTGAGTCATATTAAAAATAAAATTTAAATGATAAATGTCAGTTGCAGAAGTTATCACCTTTTCATTTGAAAGCTTGACTTCTATTGGATAATTCTCTTCCAAGAGACCTTCTTGGGAAAAAGAGGTGACAGCCAACTCATTGCCTAATTGATTTAGGAACAGTGCCCAGGGAGACAGTCCAATTAAGTTTACAAGCTGGCAATTAGCAGGAAGCCCTATAAATCCCTACACTGAGAGCCTGTTTACTTTAGTAAGAAGGCAAATGTGCTAGAGATAGGAAGAGAAAGCTGTGCTTTTTGCAAAGCTGTTGTGAATAGGCCCACAAGGGAAGGCTGAAGAAAAGCTAGGTATACGTGGGCAGACAGCCTTCTGTTTGACAGGTAAGCGGGTAATTTATAGGGAGGATGTGTGTGTGTGCGTGTGTGTTTTAACAGATATGCAAAACATCTAACATCCACTTTAATGAGTGTTGCGTATGGAGACATACAACTGTTAAACATGTAGTCCGGCAAAGTAGAACTAGATTATCTCATAACAAATGAGATTCCAAACTTTTTTTCTTGGACAATATTAACATTATGAATAGACTTAGTTGCATTTTTATGATGGAGAAAGAAAATAACCCTTGCGTTATATCCATCATATCTTTCAGGTTAATCAAGTCATTTTCACTGGATTTATTTCATGTGTTCCATTTCAGAGGCAAGTAGATCCATAAAAAAATTAAGTAAACCGACAGTTATTTAACAAACACTACGTCTTTAAAAACTTAACTTTGTACCACAGAGCCAAAACTTCCTGTAAGAAGTTTTAAAAATGTATTTATTTTTCTATGTTTTCAAGTAGCAGTAATGTGCATTAACTAAAATCTGTTTTTTTAAATGTAAGTGAGGTTTTCTCAAGAATGTTAAATTGTACAAAACTACTTAAAGAATACTATATATTTCAGGGCATAGCTAGTAATGAAAAACTACAAAAAAATAAATCATAATAAAATTTTGTTTTAAAGTTTCCTTTTTGAAATGGGCTACATTAATATATATTTTTCATACTATTGATAAACGCTTTTGAAAATTTTTATCTAAAAGGGAAACAAAAGAAGTTATACATATATCTTTAGCAAATTCTAACTAAACATTTGCTTTCCCTTCTTTTAAAATACTTGTTTTACACTATTCCAATCTGGGAAGCAATGGACACCTATAATCTAAAATTATTCTATTTTATTTTTTTTTTTTGAGGAAGATTAGCCCTGAGCTAACATCTGCCACCAATCCTCCTCTTTTTGCTGACAAAGATGGGCCGTGAGCTAACATCTGTGCCCATCTTCCTCTATTGTACGCGAGACGTCTGCCACAGCATGGCTTGACAAGCAGTGTGCATAGGTCCGCACCCAGGATCCAAACCAGCGAACCCTGAGCCACCAAAGCAGAATGCGTGAACTTAACCACTGTGCCACTGGGCTGGCCCCTAAAATAATTTTAATTAAAAAAGTATCATATTCTTACAATACAGAATTTTATTAATGGATATAAAAATACTTTTAAAATTTCTTAAGGAGTTTTTTTAGTAGACGGTTTACTTTGGAAAGTCTCAAATGTGAAAAGTTCAGGCTTTTTATTCATCACAAAGGATAATTAGTGTAATTTCCAAATTCTTCAATATCTAATCTTCCTTGACATTTAAAAAATCATCCACAAAGCTTTCTTAAGGAAACTATATGAAATGTTTGAAAGGCAAGCATATTTAGGGGATGACAAACAGAAAATCTACATTCCGACAATAGTTTTATTATCTTAATTATGATGTCACCATCATAAACACTTTAATTTACTTACTCACCAATTTCCTTGACTTACCAAGTTTAAAGAGAAGTACACCCAAAGGTCCTCTGTCAAACCTGAGGAAGAGGAGATCATAGATGTCCCCACTGTCAGGCTTCTGAGAAACAACCTGAGGAGCTATCCACTGCATTTGAACAAGACCGCTGGAAAGATCAAAGAATTTATTGAATTGCAGAGTCTCCCCGGGTGAGCGGTCTTCAGCCAAAAGCTGGATGTTAATAGGGGACAGAGCCATATCAAAAATTTGCAGCTCCCCTTGGTTGCTGCCAACTAGCAGAATGGAGCCAGTTGGGTGGCAGCATATTAATGAAGGCAAAAGTTCAGCCTGGGCTAAGAGAGTCACTCTACGGTGAGTTTCATAAAGAATTAGTGAAGAATCTTCACAGCCCAGAATCAGTTTGTCTTCAGTAACATTCCTGCAGCAGCTAATGGCCTTTGATCTTAGTGGTATTCTGGTGACTGATACACAATGGATTTTATTCCGAACATATTCATAGATGCAGCTGTCAGCCATGGGCTCTTTGTCTACACTGATGGAGCGCTCCACTGTCAACACCTGATAAGGCTGTTTGGTGCCAAAGCGAACATCCAGTGGATCCCATTCTGTGCGGACAGAACTCAGAACCTGTAAGAAATGTATCAAGTGTGTTCACATAGACCTTGGTTTTTCTTCAGTTGTCACACATAGGCCTGCATATTAATCCAGCATCCTGTTGTTGTTATCACCTTAAACATCAATAACATATAAGTATGTATGTGTGGTGTATATAAATCTCACATAGAATACATATATAAATATATATAGCACAGCTGCAGAGATTAAACTATAAGATTTTAACTTTAACATTTTGTTTCACAAAGTCTGTAAATAAGACAAATTTGTCTCACAATTTATAAAAACTAATAAGGTGGGCTTTTAGTAAAATAATATGATTAGCAGAATATCTAAAAAGTCAGAAGTTTGATTTTTAACAGGATGAATAAAGAACTTTAAACAATTTAGCTAATCTCCTCCCCAATTCTAAAATTATGGATAAATTACTGACCAGAAATAAATTTCTAATTAGTAGGGCAGGATAGGCAAAGGAACAAACTTTAGAACTCTGTTAACGGTTTTGTAGAAATATTTTACTATCAGAAAGGATATGTAGGGTTGTTAAGTTGACAAATGACCAACAGAAAGAAAGAATAATATAACGCACCGGTTTTAAAATAAAACAATTAAGACCTAGTAAGTATATGACTTGTCAATACTGATGAAGTAAAATTTTAAAAGCATCTTTGGTATAAAAAGGAAAGGCTACAAGAAACATCCAGGCAGAAGAAAAAAGAAATAAAATAATAGGCCCTTCATTTTATTCATATGTAAATGTCAGAGGCCAAGAACCTGGAGAGTGGTATTAAAGAGGGTATTTTCTAACACTTTGTCAAAAACTTCAAAATCAGGTGTAGAACATTAAAAAACACATTTCCACACATATGATAAAATTTCATAGAACTACACACACACACAAATTGCATGTAAAATCTGATGAAATCCAACTAAGGCCTATATCTGAGTTAAGAATTTCGTTCTGTGATCATTTTCTAGGATTTGACAATGTACTGTGGTAATGTAAGATGTTATCACTGGGGCAAACTGGGGGAAAAGTACAGGAAAGGAAATCATTTTTAGAAATTTTAGCAATTATTTTAGCAGTTTTTTGAAAGTCAAACTATTTGAAAATTAAAAGTTATTTTTTTTAAAAAAGCACATACAGCTATCAGAAAGGATCTGTAGGGTTGTTAAGTTGACAAATGACCAACAGAAAGAAAGAATGATATAACACACACACATATTTACAGCTATGTTACATAGTGCTGGCTTGGAGAGGGGATGGGGGGTGATGTGAATTGTTTTAAAAATCCATCCTATACGTCACGATCAAACTAATCTCCTAAACTAAATGTTTTTCTCATACTCCCATGTTCAAACCCTTCATTGGCTACTTACTGACTAATGAATTAAATTTTTATTCCTCTGCCTGGAATGCAAAACCCTGTAGGACCCATATCCAACTCCTTCCCTCCCTCACACTCTCTTTCCTGCTTTTTTTCCTTTATTGTCTAATAAATATTTGAGTATGAGCTATAATTGCCAGGCATTGGTCTTGGGTCCTAGGGAGACAGCAGTAAGTGCTCACCCTCAGAGAACATACACTCTAATGGCTGAAGGTAAGGCAACAATTCACAAGCAAACATACACATAGGATATTAATGATCCTATTTATGTACTTCCTAAGTACTATGAAGAAAAGTAAAGCAAAGTAAGGGGAATGGGGAGTGGCAGGAGTGTGTAGGGGCAATAGAGACATGAGGACACGCCTCTCTGATAAAGGTGATGGGAAGAAGTGAAGGGTGAGCCATGCAGCTGTCTGGGAGAAGAGAGCTCCAGGCAGAGGAAACAAACAGCCTGAGGTGGCGCTCTTGGCCTGGTCAAGGAACAGCAGAGACCAACAAGGCTAGAGGAGAGGGAGGAAGAAAGCAGTAGGAATTGGGGGAAGGGAACAGATTATGTAGTAGCTTGTAGTCCACTGTAGGGACTTTGGCTTTTTATCTAAATGAGATGAGAAGCCATAAGCAAAGGAGGAACATGATCTGACTTGCAAAATCTAGTGTTATATCCTGCAGTCTCCCTTCATTACTCTATTCTGAGTTCAAACTAAACCCTGTGCTGCCATTTTCCCATCTCTATAACTTGTTACATTAATTAAACAAGGAGGCCATTAGACTGATAGAGCTCTAATGCTTTGGGAGCCTACATAAGCAAACCAAAATCTATGCCTGTAAATGCCTCAAATTTACAAAATCAAAACACTAAGGATAACCAATCACAAACAGCCAACCAGGCTTTAAGCTATAGCCAATCAAATAATTTTCTTTCTTTGTTTCTGCACTTTCTCTATATAAGTCTTTCCCCTGGCTCCTGTTGGCCTAGTGCTCCTAACCACTTCCAGTTTGGCACTGCCCAAGTGGAATAGATTTTTGCTCAAACTCACTCTTAAAATTTTTAATATGCCTCAGTTTATCTTTTAACAACTTCACTGATGTCCTTTTCCTGAAATCCACACTCTTCACCCAAATAGACTCAGTTTTTCCTACCAACCGTACTTACCCTTGAAGAACTAGACCAAACGCTATCCCAGTTTCTGGATTCCTTCCAGCTGAACGGCATCCTTCCTTCGATCTCATCTCCATACCCCCTTCCCAACCCCAACTTGGCCAATGACACTCTTGTGACATTTGACCTTTTATTTACTTTTGATATTTGGTCATATGTACTTATTTTCACTGTACACTTAAAAAAATAAACTGTCTCATCTATTTTACTGTTAGCTATCTAGTAGCTGTCTTCCCAGCTAAATGGCTGAAATTCATTTAAGGGAGGAAAATGTCTTGCATGGCATAATTAAAGATACCATAAGGGGCTGGCCCCATGGCCGAGTGGTTGTGTTGGCGCACTCCGCTTCTACGGCCCAGGGTTTCGCCAGTTCGGATCCTGGGCACGGACATGGTACCGCTCATCAGGCCTTGCTGAGGCAGCGTCCCACATGTCACAGCGAGAAGGACCCACAACTAAAATATACAACTTTGTACTGGGGGGATTTGGGGGGGCGGGAAGATACTATAAAAGTTTAAAGATTAAAAAACACTTAAGTGTGCATAAATTTCAGTAAAGAGTAACTCCACCAATAATAAGCAGTAGCAAGAAAATAAGGTCCTGGGCTAATCACTTTTCATACATTGTTTTATTTAACCTTTTCAATACTCTAAAGTTAGGTATTACAATCTACATTCTAGAGGTAAGGAAAATGAGGGTCAGAGAGATGGTATAAATTGCCCTTGGTCCAAAAGTTAATAAGTGATAGAGCTGCAGTTTGAATCCAGGTCTGTTTGACTCTAAAAAAACCAAGGTCTCTGCAAGATACACTGCCTCATACACACAAGTAATTAATAAGTTTACACGAATGTACAAGCTCTTCCTCTATGTGATCAGAGGAAGGAATGAGAAGAACCACAGGGCATTAGGAACCTTAAGTGTTGGGGAGTGATCCCACAGAGAGGAGAAGAGTGAAAAAAAGGTAAAGGGACTGAAGAGACAAATGATGCAAATGACAGTGGAGCCTGTTAATCTTGGGGTGAGAAAGAAAGAAGCCTGTGCCACTTTTGTCAAGCAGTGAATAATATAGGCAACCCCACTTTGAATGACTCAGGACATTTGGAAGGCAAGGTTCTTAACAAGCTGACTTCTTTTAAAGATGCTTCATTCTTGGATTGAATTGTGCTGTATTGAAAATAAATAGTATACTTTGTAAATGTAAATGTAAAAATATCCCTAAAAACGAACCAAATAAAAACTAAACTATTTCCTCACAATATAAATTATACGAACACAAAACATTATTGCTAGTTTTTGCATCTGTTTCTGCAGAAGAAGATAGAAAACAAAACTTTAAGTTTCTTCTATGATGTATGGAATCTTTTGAAAGTAATATTATGTTATGAACAGGGTTAAGTTTATATGACTCTTAAAATATAATGAGATGACATTAGCATCAAAATCCAAAATACTTATGCTTAAAAGTATTTGACATAGTTAGGTTCAGAATTCCAACTTGGACCTGACTATACAACAGCCACAAGCAACACTGCACAGCAGCAGCACATACCAGGGTCTGACTCCTTATTCTGGCGATAGAGAGCTCTGGGATCTTGGGCAAGTTAATCTTTTGGAACTGTACTTTTCTTATCTGTAAAATGAGGATTTATTCACCTGTGTTGCAGGATTGCCATATGAATTAAAAATACTGTATCTAATATGCAGGGGACAGAGGAGCCCTCAATAAATAGTGGCTATTATTGTTGTTCCTGAAGAGAAAGTACTGGATTCTTTGGCATGGATAGCAGATTAAAAAGAATGAGAGAGATGATCCTAAATAAAATCAAAACTTGTTTATTTAGAATTCATGGCTAACACTTAAATAGTTGCAAACTATAAATGTGGAAGACAATTTTAAACATAGAAACGATGTGGCTTGGAAGTTAACGTTAAACTGATTTCATTTATTTATGATATTTGGCACTGTGCTTGGCATATGGTAATGGTTCAATAAACACTATTGGCTGAATACATTTCAAATATGACATACAAAGTTCATACTCAATTTCATGATTTTAAATTTATTTAAATTCATAATTATGTGATTTTTAAAGATAACCAATATTATTAGAATAAGAAAAACATTTAAGTCTATGCATATTATTTTATCTCAATGTAGACCAACCCTGAACAACACATACCATTGTTTTGAATGTTTTAAAATTTTATATAAATGTTCTTATACTGGATCATACTGTAATTCCTTTTTGTTCAACTTATTCTTTTGGGATTTAATCATATAGCTCTAGCTCCTTCATTTCAACTTCTGTACAGCATTTTACCCTCTGAATACACCACAAAATATGTTTTCATTCTCCTGTTAGTGGACTTTTAAATTGTTCTAATTTTTTTGCTATTACAAACAATGCTGCTACAAACACGACAGTATGTGTCTCCTTGTGCATGAGTGCCAGTTTTTCATAGTGGAGGGGACTCACAACTTCAATCACATTAGCTGTTTCTAATCTGCTCTCCATAGTGAGTTACTAATTTTTACTACTGTCCCATAAGCAGTAAATGAGAGTTTCCTCTTGTTTCGCATCTTTACTCATCTAAATATATCAACTAAAAACAAAATAGTAATAATTGCATTCAAATGGATACACCTCTTATTTTTAAAAGCTTTCAATGAAATGACATTTGTATACAAAATAAATATATAAATGTGTTATAAGCTTAGAAAAATGGACGTATCTACTAGAAAGTATAAACACTCCCTTATCCATATTTTTTGGTATGTGAAAGTTACCAACTTATATGTTTATATTAATAAAATCCTCCAAGCCACAGAAATATTCATTATAACAGTCAATACAATATATAAAAAAGTTATTTCATGAAAGAAAAGACAAATAGATCAATGGAACAGAATAGAGAGCCCAGAAATAGACCCAGACCCCAGATCAGCTGACTTTATCTGACAAAGGAGTAAAGGTGATTCAACAGAGAAAGGATAGTCTTTTCAACAAATAGTGCTGGAACAACTGGACATCCACGTGCAAATTCACGAATATAAACACAGGCCTTAAACCTTTCACAGAAAGTTCGTTCAAACTAAAAGTGTTATCATGACCATGAATATGGCATCCCTGATTCTGACATAGTGGCACTGGTAGCACTGTAGTTTTTGAATCTCTCTAAATCCCCACATGAAAGAGACAGTTCAACTAAATAGCAAAATCAAACACTCATGGATTAGATGAGGATTAAAAGAGAGAGAACACTGTATGTAATGAATATATGCTCCAATAACGTATGTAAACTGCAACTGTTTAAAAATGGAAGGAGGAGAAATGAAAAGAACTTAGGGAAAACGTTTTTGAATGTTCTCAGTAATTTATATTAGTGGTGGTAGTACTGGTATGATTATTCTGAGACTGTTAGGTGTGTACTTTAACATAAAGTAAACAAGTAATTATGGGATATTATAATTCATCCCCTGTGTCACTGCAAACTAGGATTTTTGGTATGGAAGAAAGGAGATACAGATGTAACAATAATAAAAAAAAAAGAGGTTAAATTAAAAACCCTGTAATACTGAACTGGAGTTAGAAGTATCAATATGAACTCACTCTGAGTACTTATATGCATAAAATCACTAGCTCTCTCTACTAAAGAAATCTAGAAACAACAACCAACCCAGTAACAACATCACAATATCCCTAGCTCTCAAACTTGGGCTTAGGGGCTGGCCCAGTGGCGCAGCAGTTAAGTGCACACATTCTGCTTCTCCATGGCCCAGGGTTTGCTGGTTGGGATCCCGGGTGCGGACATGGCACTGCTTGGCACGCCATGCTGTGGGTAGGCGTCCCACATACAAAGTAGAGGAAGATGGGGACGGATGTTAGCTCAGGGCCAGGCTTCCTCAGCAAAAAGAGGAGGATTGGCAGTATTTAGCTCAGGGCTAATCTTCCTCAAAAAACAAAAAAAACAAAAACAAAAACTTGGGGTTAAAATACCATTTTCCATTAAAAGAAACCAGAGCTTATTGAAAAAACGGCAAATTCCAGGTCTGGGGTAGGAAATGTACAAGAGGAGCATGGAACATACTGTCATACCAGATAGGAGGGAAGCTACCCAAGACTATTGTGGTCATGACAAAAAGAGGAGTGAACTTGAAGACACTCCCACTGGCCAAAGGTAAGACAATCTGAGCTTCCAAAAGAACAACAATTATAATTTATGAAAGCCAAATCAAATATGTTTAAATCCATGAATTAATAATACTATTTTAAAAACAAAAACTAATTAGTTACCTTCAGGGAGTGATAGAGAATCAATTCGCTATCTTGAAAACTGGTACATTTATCCTGATTATACTATATGAATTCACCCACTGTGAAAACAAATAGGAGATGAATGGATACTTTTTATAAAAGTATCTCAATTAATAAATGAAAAAATAATAACATAATTGGAATATCACCATTTTGCAACCCTAATGAATAAGGGATCTAGGCATTGAGCATCAATAGCTGCTAACATCAAAAAAGAGAGACAACCAAAAGAGAGAGAGAGAGCCTGACATTATGTGCCTTCTGATAAAAGAACACACCATCCCATAGTCTTACCAACACTACTAACTTGCAGAATTTTCAAAAGACAAAGAAACATGTTCAAACACACCATGGTTATGCAAACAACAAAATCCAGACAGTGGGGCACTGCAGTTTCAACAGATAAATTTTAAGGAAAAGGAGGAGATGGAGGGAGAACTTGTAGAGTAAAAGACATTTAAGAGACACATTACAGTGTTTTAAATGGATTTAATTTTGGGGAATGCACATTAAGGTGAAAAAAAACTAGATGGGTATACAAGATAGTGATTAAAAGTCATGATAGGAGGTTACTTTTGGGGACCAGGAAGGGGTTGAGATTGTGGTGGTATTTCTGGATACTTGGCAAAGTTCTATTTCTTGACCTCAGTGTGGTTCCAGGGGTGTTTCCTTTGTAATAGCTCATTAAACTGTACATTTATTTTGTGTAGTTTTCTTTATGTGTGTTTTATAATGAGGAGTTTTTTTTAAAAACCATCATCCCTAAAATAGAAAATCTTTGTTATTTGGTTGAAAGTTAACACAGCTCATACATTTCTCTGGATGAGGTATTTCTGACTTATTTTGGCTTTTCAGCTGAATGCATTCATAATGCTCTCTGAATGCTTCTTTTATCAAACTATACTGTATTAAAAGTTGGTCACATTTTAATTTCCTATCAGTTGCTATTCCTCTAAATCATTGCATATACAGTTTTAATTTTTATGGGGAAAAAAGTTATCTTTGTGAGGTTATATTTCCCTAGCCCTGACAACAGTTTTTAAGGTTTAATAGCTCTGCTTCTGTGTTTTTGATTAATTTGGTAAACAAATTCAGGTGACCTTCTCTGAGTAATTTTATCTTGAAATTACCACCATATTCAGAAAGCATTATCAAATCCATACACCACATTATATATGACAATCCACACATACCCCATTAAAAACTATTTTTAAATGAATATACTGATAAAAATTTTCTTTTTCTGCATACTATCTATTGTATATTTTTCAAAAGAACTGTTTTTCCAAATTACATAACTCTGCACTAAGCTTCTAATTAAGATGTGTACTGTTGTTTAGAGCTCTGCAGTGTGAAATTAGACCAGCAGTTTTCTAATATCCATAAAATAAATAAAAAAAAGTTTCTTCTCTGAAAGACAGATAATTCAGTCACAGAGAGCTTATTTCTATGTTTCCTTTGTTTTCCTTTTTTTTAGCTGCTTGGTAAGCCAATTTTCTACTTAGACTCTACTGTTACAACTCTCATTTGGTTCAGTATGTGGGCTTTATCCTTTCCATGGTCTGTTATGCAAAAAAGATGGCTTTAAAATTTTCTTTTAGTTTGCTGTAAAGCAGTGGTTCTCAACTTGGATGCACATGAGAATCACCTAGGGAACCTGTAAAAGAATACTGATGCCTCCTCCCTCTCTGGAGATCCTGATGTAACTGGTCTGGGTGGGCCCCTTTGTAAAAGCTCTGCAGGTGATTGTAATGTGTTGCCAAGGCTGGGAACCACTACTCCAGGATCTTGCCACTGTCCAAATAAAAGCTTATTATCTTTTCTGATTGAACTTGGATGGGAAATGCTTTTAAAAAATTCTATAGTTTAATAGATGCAAAGATTAAATTTCTTCTCTATGAGGCTGCTACTTTTTTAGTTTGAATTTTAGGGTTTAAGAGTATATTGTATCTTTTATTCTGATGATTAGTTCAAGAAGTCCATTGGTCACTAGTGAAAAAAAACTTAAAGACATAGGTATGAATATCACTTTTATAGACTAGTGGTTTTAGTTCATGATGTTGTAAAAAATGTACTATGATTCATAGTTAAAGATTACGTCTTCACACACAAAAAAAGAAGCAATTATTTCCCTAGATATTTCTTCCAAAAGACATTCACCTTTTTTGGTTGTTGTTGTTTTTTGGGTTTTTTTGAGGAAGATTAGCCCTCAGCTAACTACTGCCAGTCCTCCTCTTTTTGCTGAGGAAGCCTGGCTCTGAGCTAACATCCGTGCCCATCTTCCTCTAGTTTATACGCGGGAGGCCTACCACAGCATGGCTGCCAAGCAGTGCCATGTCCGCACCCGAGATGCGAACCAGCGAACCCCGGGCCGCCGAGAAGCGGAACGTGCGAACTTAACCGCTGCGCCACCGGGCCGGCCCCAAGACATTCACCTTTTGCATATAGAAGTTCACATTAGGTTCTGAAAAAGAAATCTTTACAAATTTTTCCTACAGTAAAATTTTGATAGAATGACTGAAAGGGCCAAATCCAAGACAAAAACTACTTGCTTAAAAAATGAATTATATATTTTAATATATTAGGATCAAAAAAGGGAACATTAACTATGCAGTCAGTGATGAATAATTAAAAATCATGTGCAAATGTCACATACAACTTTATGAAAATCTATTCAAATACTTACATAAAATGGATAATTTTCTAGAAATACGAATTATGGAAAATGATTCAAGGAAAAAATAGAATTCCTGAAAAACAAACAACCCTTAAAAAATGGAATCAGCTATAAAAAATCTACCTTCCTTGAAAGACATCATACTCAGGTAGCTTTATGGGTAGTTTTACCAAACATTCAAGTATCAGATAATTCCTTTTGGTACTGTTTCAGAGAGGAGAAAAGGAAAAAGCTAACCAAATCACTCCATAAGGCTAGTACAACCTTGATGTGAAAGTGAGAAAAGATAGTAAAAGGAAGTAAAATTGTGTAACAATCTCATATTTGAGCAAATTCTGAAGCCTCATTAATGCTCTCCCCTTACTATCTCTCTAAGTAGAATCAAGCATTCCCCATTGGCTCCTACTATACCTTACACATATCTATCCACCGCACCATTTAACACTGAGTGCACCTACATGTTTTCATATTTGTCTCTCACTAGTAGACACTAGGATCCCTGCAGGCCGGGATATTGCTGTAGTCATATCCCCAGGAATGAAATACAGTACTCACTCCATGGTCATACTCAATAGTTGTTGAATGATGTGGAAAGAGAGAGGGAAGGGCCTTTCAGGTAGAAATACCAGTAATGTGTATAGGCAGGGGGTGAGAAACAATGAGGCAGTGAATAAACCATGTGGCTAGAACATAGGTTTGTATAAGGAAATAACATTGGGGAGGTAGGCGAGGGCCAGTTAGGGTGGACTTTTCAGTGCCGAGGCTAAGTTTACTTTCAGTATCTACTGAAGGTATTTGAGCAGGCAATGGCTAAATCAGATCTGTGCTTCAGAATCCAGATGAGAACTTTTTTTTTTTTTGCAGGGAAGGATTTGCCCTGAGCTAACATCTGTGGCCAATCTTCCTCTTTTTTTTTTCTCCTTTTTTCCTCCCCAAAGTCCCAGTGCGTGGTTGTCTATCAAAGTTATAAGTGCTTCTAGTTCTTCTACATGAGCCACAGCCATATCATGGCAACTGACAGATGGGTGGTGTGGTCCTGTGACCAGAAAGTAAACCCAAGCCATCAAAGCAGTGACAGCACCAAACTTTAACCACTACGCCATCAGGGCTGGCTCCAGATAGCACTTTTTAGAGCTGTCAGGGACCTGGAGGTGACCTACATGGTCTAAGTCCACCATTTTAAAAATTAGAAAACTAAAGTCAGAGAGGGTAGGTGATCCACCCAAGGCCAAGAATTAGCTAAAAGCAGGAAGAAGCTTAGATTTTAGTTAGTACATGGTCCAATCAACAGGCAAACCGGGTTTATCCAACTCCAGAGTCCATGATCTAGATGACACCGGGAGATGAGGTATGTAGACCATATGTATATCCTTTTAGAACAGTCATAATTTCATGTAATACACTCATTTCAAATAAAGGTAATTTATGTAATGTATAACTAAAGGTTGATTTAATTATTTTTACTTTTATTATAAAATAG